>NC_064641.1:981869643-982172674 GCF_023864345.2 Schistocerca serialis cubense | reverse complement strand
CATAGACAGTAAAAAGAGGCAGCATTCGTGTACTTAAGTCGGCATTGTGCCTTTTCTATTTAATTCCGATGCAATCTCTGTGTTTCATCGTCAATTAGAAGGTCCAAGGTATACAGAAAACCTGAAGTGAAGCATCGGAATCTATATCTAGTGTCACAGGAATGGTTCAAAACATAGACTGTAAGAAGAGTCAGTCTTCTTGTACTTAAGTCAGCATTGTGCCTTTTGTATTTAATTCCGATGCAATTTCTGTGTTTCATTGTCATTAAGAAGATCACAGGGATACAGTAAACGTGATGTGAAGCATCGGAATCTATAACTAGTGTCACAGGAATGGTTCAAAACATAGACAGTAAGAAGAGTCAGTCCTCTTGTACTTAAGTCGGTATTGTGCCTTTTGTATTTAATTCCGATGCAATTTCTGTGTTTCATCGTCAATAAGAAGGTCCAAGGGAGACAGTAAACCTGAAGTGAAGCATCGCAATCTGTAACTAGTGTCACAGAAATGGTTCAAAACATAGACAGTAAAAAGAGGCAGCCTTCTTGTACTTAAGTCGGCATTGTGCCTTTTCTATTTCATTCCGATGCAATATCTGTGTTTCATCGTCAATAAGAAGGTCCAAGTGATACAGTAAACCTAAAGTGAAGCATCGGTATTTATAACTAGTGTCACAGGAAAGGTTCAAAAACATAGTCAGTAAGAAGCGTCAGTCTTCTTGTACTTAAGTCGGCATTGTGCCTTTTCTATTTAATTCTGATGCAATTTCTGTGTTTCATCGTCAATAAGAAGGTCCAAGGGAAACAGTAAACCTGGAGTGAAGCACCGGAATCTATAACTAGTGTCACAGGAATGGTTCAAACCATAGACTGTAAGAAGAGTCAGTCTTCTTGTACTTAAGTCAGCATTGTGCCTTTTGTATTTAATTCCGATGCAATTTCTGTGTTTCATTGTCAATAAGAACATCATAGGGATACAGTAAATCTGATGTGAAGCATCGGAATCTATAACTAGTGTCACAGGAATGGTTCAAAACATAGACAGTAAGAAGAGTCAGTCTTATTGTACATAAGTCTGCATTGTGCCTTTTGTATTTAATTCCGATGCAATTTCTGTGTTTGATCATCAATAAGAAGGTCAGAGGGTTACAGTAAACCTGAAGTGAAGCATCGGAATCTATAACTAGTGTCTCAGGAATGGTTCAAAACATAGACAGTAAGAAGGATCAGTCCTCTTGTACTTAAGTCGGGATTGTGCCTTTTGTATTTAATTCCGATGCAATTTCTGTGTTTCATCGTCAATAAGAAGATCATAGGGATACAGTAAACCTGAAGTCAAGCATCGGAATCTATAACTAGTGTCACAGGAATGGTGCAAAACATAGACAGTAAGAAGAGTCAGTCTTCTTGTAATTAAGTCGGGATTGTGCCTTTTGTATTTAATTCCGATGCAAGTTCTGTGTTTCATCTTCAATAGGAAGATCATAGGGATACAGTAAACCTGAAGTGAAGCATCGGAATCTGTAACTAGTGTCACAGGAATGGTTCAAAACATAGACAGTAAGAAGAGTCAGTCTTCTTGTACTTAAGTCGTCATTGTGCCTTTTGTATTTAATTCCGATGCAATTTCTGTGTTTCATCGTCAATAAGAAGATCAGAGGGATACAGTAAACCTGAAGTGAAGCATCGGAATCTATAACTAGTGTCACAGGAATGGTTCAAAACATAGTCAGTAAAACGAGTCAGTCTTCTTGTCCTTAAGTCGGCATTGTGCCTTTTGTATATAATTCCGATGCAACTTCTGTGTTTCATCGTCAATAGGAAGGTCCAAGGGATACAGTAAACCTGAAGTGAAGCATCGGAATCAATAACTAGTGTAACAGGAATGGTTCAAAGCATAGTCAGTAAAAAGAGGCAGTCTTTTTGTACTTAAGTCGGCATTGTGCCTTTTGTGTTTAATTCCGATGCAATTTCTGTGTTTCATCGTCAATAAGAAGGTCCAAGGGATACAGTAAGCCTGAAGTGAAGCATCGGAATCTATAACTAGTGTCACAGGTATGGTTCAAAACATAGACTGTAAGAAGAGTCAGTCATCTTGTACTTAAGTCAGCATTGTGCCTTTTGTATTTAATTCCGATGCAATTTCTGTGTTTCATCGTATAAGAAGATCATAGGGATACAGTAAACCTGAAGTGAAGCATCGGAATCTATAACTAGTTTTACAGGAATGGTTCAAAACATAGACAGTAAGAAGAGTCAGTCTTCTTGTACTTAAGTCGGCATTGTTCCTTTTCTATTTAATTCTGATGCAATTTCTGTTTTTCATCGTCAACAAGAGGGTCCAAGGGAAACAGTAAACCTGGAGTGAAGCACCGGAATCTATAACTAGTGTCACAGGAATGGTTCAAAACATTGGCAGTAGGAAGAGTCAGTCCTCTTGTACTTAAGTCGGCATTGTGCCTTTTCTATTTCATTCCGATGCAATATCTGTGTTTCATCGACAATAAGAAGGTCCAAGGGATACAGTAAACCTGAAGTGAAGCATCGGAATCTATAACGAGTGTCACAGGAATGGTTCAAAACATAGTCAGTAAGATGCGTCAGTCTTCTTGTACTTCAGTCGGCATTGTGCCTTTTCTATTTAATTCTGATGCAATTTCTGTGTTTCATCGTCAATAAGAAGGTCCAAGGGAAACAGTAAACCTGGAGTGAAGCATCGGAATCTATAACTAGTGTCACAGGAATGGTTCAAAGCATAGTCAGTAAGAAGAGGGAGTCTTTTTGTACTTAAGTCGGCATTGTGCCTTTTGTGTTTAATTCCGATGCAATTTCTGTGTTTCATCGTCAATAAGAAGTTCCAAGGGATACAGTAAGCCTGAAGTGAAGCATCGGAATCTATAACTAGTGTCACAGGAATGGTTCAAAACATAGACTGTAAGAAGAGTCAGTCATCTTGTACTTAAGTCAGCATTGTGCATTCTTTTTTTAATTCCGATGCAATTTCTGTGTTTCATCGTCAATAAGAAGATCATAGGGATACAGTAAACCTGAAGTGAAGCATCGGAATCTATAACTAGTTTTACAGGAATGGTTCAAAACATAGACAGTAAGAAGAGTCAGTCTTCTTGTACTTAAGTCGGTATTGTGCCTTTTGTATTTAATTCCGATGCAATTTCTGTGTTTCATCGTCAATAAGAAGGTCCAAGGGAGACAGTAACCCTGAAGTGAAGCATCGCAATCTATAACTAGTGTCACAGAAATGGTTCAATACATAGACAGTAAAAAGAAGCAGCATTCTTGTACTTAAGTCGGCATTGTGCCTTTTCTATTTAATTCCGATGCAATCTCTGTGTTTCATCGTCAATTAGAAGGTCCAAGGTATACAGTAAACCTGAAGTGAAGCATCGGAATCCATAACTAGTGACACAGGAATGGTTCAAACATAGTCAGTAAGAAGAGTCAGTCTTCTTGTACTTAAGTCGGCATTGTGCCTTTTGTAGTTAATTCCGACGCAATTTCTGTGTTTCATCGTCAATAAGAAGGTCCAAGGGAAACAGTAAACCTGGAGTGAAGCACCGGAATCTATAACTAGTGTCACAGGAATGGTTGAAAAACATAGTCAGTAAGAAGCGTCAGCCTTCTTGTACTTAAGTCGGCATTGTTCCTTTTCTATTTAATTCTGATGCATTTTCTGTGTTTCATCGTCAATAAGAGGGTCCAAGGGAAACAGTAAACCTGGAGTGAAGCACCGGAATCTATAACTAGTGTCACAGGAATGGTTCAAAACATTGACAGTAGGAAGAGTCAGTCCTCTTGTACTTAAGTCGGCATTGTGCCTTTTCTATTTAATTCCGATGCAATTTCTGTGTTTCATCGTCAATAAGAAGGTCCAAGGGATACAGTAAACCTGGAGTGAAGCATCGGAATCTATAACTAGTGTCACAGGAATGGTTCAAAACATAGACAGTTAGAAGAGTCAGTCTTCTTGTCCTTAAGTCGGCATTGTGAGTTTTGTATTTAATTCCGATGCAATTTCTGTTTTTCATCGTCATTAAGAAGGTCCAAGGGATACAGTAAACCTGAAGTGTAGCATCGGAATATATAACTAGTGTCACCGGAATGGTTCAAAACATAGAAGGAAGAAGAGTCAGTACTCTTGTACTTAAGACGGCATTGTGCCTTTTCTATTTAATTCCGATGCAATTTCTGTGTTTCATCGTCAATAAGAAGGTCTGAGGGATACAGTAAACCTGAAGTGAAGCATCGGAATCTATAGCTAGTGTCACAGGAATGGTTCAAATCATTGTCAGTAAGAAGACTTAGTCTTCTTGTCCTTAAGTCGGCATTGTGCCTTTTGTATTTAATTCCGATGCAATTTCTGTGTTTCATCGTCAATAAGAAGGTCCAAGGGATACAGTAAATCTGGAGAGAAGAATCGGAATGTGTAACTACTGTCACAGGAATGGTTCAAAGCATAGACTGTAAGAAGAGTCAGTCTTCTTGTACTTAAGTTGGCATTGTGCCTTTTGTATTTAATTCCGATGCAATTTCTGTGTTTCATCGTCAATAAGAGGGTCGAAGTGATACAGTAAACCTGAAGTGAAACATCGGAATCTATAACTAGTGTCACAGGAATAGTTCAAAAGCATAGTCAGTAGAAAGAGTCCGTCTTCATGTACTTAAATCGGCATTGTGCCTTTTGTATTTAATTCCGATGCAATTTCTGTGTTTGATCATCAATAAGAAGGTCAGAGGTTTACAGTAAACCTGAAGTGAAGCATCGGAATCTATAACTAGTGTCTCAGGAATGGTTCAATACATAGCCAGTAAGAAGGATCAGTCCTCTTGTACTTAAGTCGGGATTGTGCCTTTTGTATTTAATTCCGATGCAATTTCTGTGTTTCATCATCAATAAGAAGATCATAGGGATACAGAAAACCTGAAGTGAAGCATCGGAATCTATAACTAGTGTCACAGGAAAGGTTCAAAACATAGACAGTAAGAAGAGTCAGTCTTCTTGTACTTAAGTCGGTATTGTGCCTTTTGTATTTAATTCCGATGCAATTTCTGTGTTTCATCGTCAATAAGAAGGTCCAAGGGAGACAGTAAACCTGAAGTGAAGCATCGCAATCTATAACTAGTGTCACAGAAATGGTTCAAAACATAGACAGTAAAAAGAGGCAGCATTCGTGTACTTAAGTCGGCATTGTGCCTTTTCTATTTAATTCCGATGCAATCTCTGTGTTTCATCGTCAATTAGAAGGTCCAAGGTATACAGAAAACCTGAAGTGAAGCATCGGAATCTATATCTAGTGTCACAGGAATGGTTCAAAACATAGACTGTAAGAAGAGTCAGTCTTCTTGTACTTAAGTCAGCATTGTGCCTTTTGTATTTAATTCCGATGCAATTTCTGTGTTTCATTGTCATTAAGAAGATCACAGGGATACAGTAAACGTGATGTGAAGCATCGGAATCTATAACTAGTGTCACAGGAATGGTTCAAAACATAGACAGTAAGAAGAGTCAGTCTTCTTGTACTTAAGTCGGTATTGTGCCTTTTGTATTTAATTCCGATGCAATTTCTGTGTTTCATCGTCAATAAGAAGGTCCATGGGAGACAGTAAACCTGAAGTGAAGCATCGCAATCTGTAACTAGTGTCACAGAAATGGTTCAAAACATAGACAGTAAAAAGAGGCAGCCTTCTTGTACTTAAGTCGGCATTGTGCCTTTTCTATTTCATTCCGATGCAATATCTGTGTTTCATCGTCAATAAGAAGGTCCAAGTGATACAGTAAACCTAAAGTGAAGCATCGGTATTTATAACTAGTGTCACAGGAAAGGTTCAAAAACATAGTCAGTAAGAAGCGTCAGTCTTCTTGTACTTAAGTCGGCATTGTGCCTTTTCTATTTAATTCTGATGCAATTTCTGTGTTTCATCGTCAATAAGAAGGTCCAAGGGAAACAGTAAACCTGGAGTGAAGCACCGGAATCTATAACTAGTGTCACAGGAATGGTTCAAACCATTGACTGTAAGAAGAGTCAGTCTTCTTGTACTTAAGTCAGCATTGTGCCTTTTGTATTTAATTCCGATGCAATTTCTGTGTTTTATTGTCAATAAGAACATCATAGGGATACAGTAAATCTGATGTGAAGCATCGGAATCTATAACTAGTGTCACAGGAATGGTTCAAAACATAGACAGTAAGAAGAGTCAGTCTTATTGTACATAAGTCTGCATTGTGCCTTTTGTATTTAATTCCGATGCAATTTCTGTGTTTGATCATCAATAAGAAGGTCAGAGGGTTACAGTAAACCTGAAGTGAAGCATCGGAATCTATAACTAGTGTCTCAGGAATGGTTCAAAACATAGACAGTAAGAAGAGTCAGCCTTCTTGTTCTTAAGTCGTCATTGTGCCTTTTGTATTTAATTCCGATGCAATTTCTGTGTTTCATCGTCAATAAGAAGATCAGAGGGATACAGTAAACCTGAAGTGAAGCATCGGAATCTATAACTAGTGTCACAGGAATGGTTCAAAACATAGTCAGTAAAACGAGTCAGTCTTCTTGTCCTTAAGTCGGCATTGTGCCTTTTGTACATAATTCCGATGCAACTTCTGTGTTTCATCGTCAATAGGAAGGTCCAAGGGATACAGTAAACCTGAAGTGAAGCATCGGAATCAATAACTAGTGTCACAGGAATGGTTCAAAGCATAGTCAGTAAAAAGAGGCAGTCTTTTTGTAGTTAAGTCGGCATTGTGCCTTTTGTGTTTAATTCCGATGCAATTTCTGTGTTTCATCGTCAATAAGAAGGTCCAAGGGATACAGTAAGCCTGAAGTGAAGCATCGGAATCTATAACTAGTGTCACAGGAATGGTTCAAAACATAGACTGTAAGAAGAGTCAGTCATCTTGTACTTAAGTCAGCATTGTGCCTTTTGTATTTAATTCCGATGCAATTTCTGTGTTTCATCGTCAATAAGAAGATCATAGGGATACAGTAAACCTGAAGTGAAGCATCGGAATCTATAACTAGTTTTACAGGAATGGTTCAAAACATAGACAGTAAGAAGAGTCAGTCTTCTTGTACTTAAGTCGGCATTGTTCCTTTTCTATTTAATTCTGATGCAATTTCTGTTTTTCATCGTCAACAAGAAGGTCCAAGGGAAACAGTAAACCTGGAGTGAAGCACCGGAATTTATAACTAGTGTCACAGGAATGGTTCAAAACAATGGCAGTAGGAAGAGTCAGTCCTCTTGTACTTAAGTCGGCATTGTGCATTTTCTATTTAATTCCGAGGCAATTTCTGTGTTTCATCGTCAATAAGAAGGTCCAAGGGATACAGTTAACCTGGAGTGAAGCATCGGAATCTATAACTAGTGTCACAGGAATGGTTCAAAACATAGACAGTTAGAAGAGTCAGTCTTCTTGTCCTTAAGTCGGCATTGTGCCTTTTGTATTTAATTCCGATGCAATTTCTGTTTTTCATCGTCAATAAGAAGGTCCAAGGGATACAGTAAACTTGGAGTGTAGCATCGGAATCTATAACTAGTGTCACAGGAATGGTTCAAAGCATAGTCAGTAAGAAGAGGCAGTCTTTTTGTACTTAAGTCGGCATTGTGCCTTTTGTGTTTAATTCCGATGCAATTTCTGTGTTTCATCGTCAATAAGAAGGTCCAAGGGATACAGTAAGCCTGAAGTGAAGCATCGGAATCTATAACTAGTGTCACAGGAATGGTTCAAAGCATAGACTGTAAGAAGAGTCAGTCATCTTGTACTTAAGTCAGCATTGTGCCTTTTGTATTTAATTCCGATGCAATTTCTGTGTTTCATCGTCAATAAGAAGATCAAAGGGATACAGTAAACCTGAAGTGAAGCATCGGAATCTATAACTAGAGTCACAGGAATGGTTCAAAACATAGACAGTAAGAAGAGTCAGTCTTCTTGTACTTAAGTCGGCATTGTGCCTTTTGTATTTAATTCCGATGCAAATTCTGAGTTTCATCGTCAATAAGAAGGTCAGAGGGATACAGCAAACCTGAAGTGAAGCATCGCAATCTATAACCAGTGCCACAGGAATGGTTCAAATCATAGTCTGTAAGAAGAGTCAGTCTTATTGTACTTAAGTCTGCATTGTGCCTTTTGTATTTAATTCCGATGCAATTTCTGTGTTTGATCATCAATAAGATGGTCAGAGGGTTACAGTAAACCTGAAGTGAAGAATCGGAATCTATAACTAGTGTCTCAGGAATGGTTCTAAACATAGACAGTAAGAAGGATCAGTCCTCTTGTACTTAAGTCGGGATTGTGCCTTTTGTATTTAATTCCGATGCGATTTCTGTGTTTCATCATCAATAAGAAGATCATAGGGATACAGTAAACCTGAAGTGAAGCATCGGAATCTATAACTAGTGTCACAGGAATGGTTCAAAACATAGACTGTAAGAAGAGTCAGTCTTCTTGTACTTAAGTCAGCATTGTGCCTTTTGTATTTAATTCCGATGCAATTTCTGTGTTTCATTGTCATTAAGAAGATCGTAGGGATACAGTAAACCTGATGTGAAACATCGGAATCAATAAATAGTGTCACAGGAATGGTTCAAAGCATAGACAGTAAGAAGAGTCAGTCTTCTTGTACTTAAGTCGGTATTGTGCCTTATGTATTTAATTCCGATGCAATTTCTGTGTTTCATCGTCAATAAGAAGGTCCAAGGGAGACAGTGAACCTGAAGTGAAGTATCGCAATCTGTAACTAGTGTCACAGAAATGGTTCAAAACATAGACAGTAAAAAGAGGCAGCCTTCTTGTACTTAAGTCGGCATTGTGCCTTTTCTATTTCATTCCGATGCAATATCTGTGTTTCATCGTCAATAAGAAGGTCCAAGGGATACAGTAAACCTGAAGTGAAGCATCGGAATCTATAACTAGTGTCACAGGAATGGTTCAAAAACTTAGTCAGTAAGAAGCGTCAGTCTTCTTGTACTTAAGTCGGCATTGTGCCTTTTGTATTTAATTCCGATGCAATTTCTGTGTTTCATCGTCAATAAGAAGGTCCAAGGGATACAGTAAACCTGAAGTGAAGCATCGGAAACTATAACTAGTGTCACAGGAATGGTTCAAAACATAGACAGTAAGAAGAGGCAGTCTTCTTGTACTTAAGTCGTCATTGTGCCTTTTGTATTTAATTCCGATGCAATTTCTGTGTTTCATCGTCAATAAGAAGGTCAGAGGGATACAGTAAACCTGAAGTGAAGCATCGGAATCTATAGCTAGTGTCACAGGAATGGTTCAAATCATTGTCAGTAAGAAGAGTTAGTCTTCTTGTCCTTAAGTCGGCATTGTGCCTTTTGTATATAATTCCGATGCAATTTCTGTGTTTCATCGTCAATAAGAAGGTCCAAGGGAAACAGTAAACCTGGAGAGAAGAATCGGAATGTGTAACTACTGTCACAGGAATGGTTCAAAGCATAGACTGTAAGAAGAGTCAGTCTTCTTGTACTGAAGTTGGCATAGTGCCTTTTGTATTTAATTCCGATGCAATTTCTGTGTTTCATCGTCAATAAGAAGGTCGAAGGGATACAGTAAACCTGAAGTGAAGCATCGGAATCTATAACTAGTGTCACAGGAATTGTTCAAAAGCATAGTCAGTAGAAAGAGTCCGTCTTCATGTACTTAAATCGGCATTGTGCCTTTTGTATTTAATTACGATGCAATTTCTGTGTTTCATCGTCAATAAGAAGGTAAAAGGGATACAGTAAACCTGAAGTGAAGCATCGGAATCTATAACTAGTGTCACAGGAATGGTTCAAAACATAGACAGTAGGAAGAGTCAGCCTTCTTGTACTTAAGTCGGCATTGTGCCTTTTGTATTTAATTCCGATGCAAATTCTGTGTTTCATCGTCAATAAGAAGGTCAGAGGGATACAGCAAACCTGAAGTGAAGCATCGCAATCTATAACCAGTGTCACAGGAATGGTTCAAAACATAGTCTGTAGGAAGAGTCAGTGTTATTGTACTTAAGTCTGCATTGTGCCTTTGTATTTAATTCCGATGCAATTTCTGTGTTTGATCATCAATAAGAAGGTCAGAGGGTTACAGTAAACCTGAAGTGAGGCATCGGAATCTATAACTAGTGTCTCAGGAATGGTTCAAAACATAGACAGTAAGAAGGATCAGTCCTCTTGTACTTAAGTCGGGATTGTGCCTTTTGTATTTAATTCCAATGCAATTTCTGTGTTTCATCATCAATAAGAAGATCATAGGGATACAGTAAACCTGAAGTGAAGCATCGGAATCTATAACTAGTGTCACAGGAATTGTTCAAAACACAGACAGTAAGAAGAGTCCGTCTTCTTGTACTTAAGTCGGTATTGTGCCTTTTGTATTTAATTCCGATGCAATTTCAGTGTTTCATCGTCAATAAGAAGGTCCAAGGGAGACAGTAAACCTGAAGTGAAGCATCGCAATCTATAACTAGTGTCACAGAAATGGTTCAAAACATAGACAGTAAAAAAAGGCAGCATTCGTGTACTTAAGTCGGCATTGTGCCTTTTCTATTTAATTCCGATGCAATCTCTGTGTTTCATCGTCAATTAGAAGGTCCAAGGTATACAGTAAACCTGAAGTGAAGCATCGGAATCTATAACTAGTGACACAGGAATGGTTCAAACATAGTCAGTAAGACGAGTCAGTCTTCTTGTACTTAAGTCGGCATTGTGCCTTTTGTATTTAACTCCGTTCCAATTTCTGTGTTTCATCGTCAAAAAGAAGGTCCAAGGGAAACAGTAAACCTGGAGTGAAGCACCGAAATCTATAACTAGTGTCACAGGAATGGTTGAAAAACATAGTCAGTAAGAAGCGTCAGTCTTCTTGTACTTAAGTCGGCATTGTTCCTTTTCTATTTAATTCTGATGCAATTTCTGTGTTTCATCGTCAATAAGAAGGTCCAAGGGATACAGTAAGCCTGAAGTGAAGCATCGGAATCTATAACTAGTGTCACAGGAATGGTTCAAATCATAGACTGTAAGAAGAGTCAGTCTTCGTGTACTTAAGTCAGCATTGTGCCTTTTGTATTTAATTCCGATGCAATTTCTGTGTTTCATTGTCATTAAGAAGATCGTAGGGATACAGTAAACCTTATGTGAAACATCGGAATCTATAACTAGTGTCACAGGAATGGTTCAAAACATAGACAGTAAGAAGAGTCAGTCTTCTTGTACTTAAGTCGGTATTGTGCCTTATGTATTTAATTCCGATGCAATTTCTGTGTTTCATCGTCAATAAGAAGGTCCAAGGGAGACAGTGAACCTGAAGTGAAGTATCGCAATCTGTAACTAGTGTCACAGAAATGGTTCAAAACATAGACAGTAAAAAGAGGCAGCCTTCTTGTACTTAAGTCGGCATTGTGCCTTTTCTATTTCATTCCGATGCAATATCTGTGTTTCATCGTCAATAAGAAGGTCCAAGGGATACAGTAAACCTGAAGTGAAGCATCGGAATCTATAACTAGTGTCACAGGAATGGTTCAAAAACATAGTCAGTAAGAAGCGTCTGTCTTCTTGTACTTAAGTCGGCATTGTGCCTTTTCTATTTAATTCTGATGCAATTTCTGTGTTTCATCGTCAATAAGAAGGTCCAAGGGAAACAGTAAACCTGGAGTGAAGCACCGGAATCTATAACTAATGTCACAGGAATGGTTCAAAACATAGACTGTAAGAAGAGTCAGTCTTCTTGTACTTAAGTCAGCATTGTGCCTTTTGTATTTAATTCCGATGCAATTTCTGTGTTTCATTGTCAATAAGAAGATCATAGGGATACAAAAAATCTGATGTGAAGTATCGGAATCTATAACTAGTGTCACAGGAATGGTTCAAAACATAGACAGTAAGAAGAGTCAGTCTTCTTGTACTTAAGTCGGCATTGTTCCTTTTCAATTTAATTCTGATGCAATTTCTGTGTTTCATCGTCAATAAGAAGGTCCAAGGGATACAGTAAGCCTGAAGTGAAGCATCGGAATCTATAACTAGTGTCACAGGAATGGTTCAAATCATAGACTGTAAGAAGAGTCAGTCTTCGTGTACTTAAGTCAGCATTGTGCCTTTTGTATTTAATTCCGATGCAATTTCTGTGTTTCATTGTCATTAAGAAGATCGTAGGGATACAGTAAACCTGATGTGAAACATCGGAATCTATAACTAGTGTCACAGGAATGGTTCAAAACATAGACAGTAAGAAGAGTCAGTCTTCTTGTACTTAAGTCGGTATTGTGCCTTATGTATTTAATTCCGATGCAATTTCTGTGTTTCATCGTCAATAAGAAGGTCCAAGGGATACAGTAAACCTGGAGTGAAGCATCGGAATCTATAACTAGTGTCAATGGACTGGTTCAAAGCATAGACAGTAAGAAGAGTCAGTCTTCTTGTACTGAAGTCGGCATTGTGCCTTTTGTAATTAATTCCGATGCAATTTATGTGTTTCATCGTCAATAAGATGGTCCAAGGGATACAGTAAACCTGGAGAGAAGAATCGGAATGTGTAACTACTGTCACAGGAATGGTTCAAAGCATAGACTGTAAGAAGAGTCAGTCTTCTTGTACTTAAGTTGGCATTGTGCCTTTTGTATTTAATTCCGACGCAATTTCTGTGTTTCATCGTCAATAAGAAGGTCGAAGGGATACAGTAAACCTGAAGTGAAGCATCGGAATCTATAACTAGTGTCACAGGAATATTTCAAAAGCATAGTCAGTAGAAAGAGTCCGTCTTCATGTACTTAAATCGGCATTGCGCCTTTTGTATTTAATTCCGATGCAATTTCTGTGTTTCATCGTCAATAAGAAGGTCCAAGGGATACAGTAAACCTGAAGTGAAGCATCGGAATCTATAACTAGTGTCACAGGAATGGTTCAAAACATAGACAGTAGGAAGAGTCAGTCTTCTTGTACTTAAGTCGGCATTGTGCCTTTTGTATTTAATTCCGATGCAAATTCTGTGTTTCATCGTCAATAAGAAGGTCAGAGGGATACAGCAAACCTGAAGTGAAGCATCGCAATCTATAACCAGTGTCACAGGAATGGTTCAAAACATAGTCTGTAAGAAGAGTCAGTGTTATTGTACTTAAGTCTGCATTGTGCCTTTTGTATTTAATTCCAATGCAATTTCTGTGTTTGATCATCAATAAGAAGGTCAGAGGGTTACAGTAAACCTGAAGTGAAGCATCGGAATCTATAACTAGTGTCTCAGGAATGGTTCAAAACATAGACACTAAGAAGGATCAGTCCTCTTGTACTTAAGTCGGGATTGTGCCTTTTGTATTTAATTCCAATGCAATTTCTGTGTTTCATCATCAATAAGAAGATCATAGGGATACAGTAAACCTGAAGTGAAGCATCGGAATCTATAACTAGTGTCACAGGAATGGTTCAAAACATAGACAGTAAGAAGAGTCAGTCTTCTTGTACTTAAGTCGGTATTGTGCCTTTTGTATTTAATTCCGATGCAATTTCTGTTTTTCATCGTCAATAAGAAGGTCCAAGGGATACAGTAAACCTGGAGAGAAGAATCGGAATGTGTAACTACTGTCACAGGAATGGTTCAAAGCATAGACTGTAAGAAGAGTCAGTCTTCTTGTACTTAAGTTGGCATTGTGCCATTTGTATTTAATTCCGATGCAATTTCTGTGTTTCATCGTCAATAAGAAGGTCCAAGGGAAACAGTAAACCTGGAGTGAGGCACCGGAATCTATAACTAGTGTCACAGGAATGGTTGAAAAACATAGTCAGTAAGAAGCGTCAGTCTTCTTGTACTTAAGTCGGCATTGTTCCTCTTCTATTCAATTCTGATGCAATTTCTGTGTTTCATCGTCAATAAGAAGGTCCAAGGGATACAGTAAGCCTGAAGTGAAGCATCGGAATCTATAACTAGTGTCACAGGAATGGTTCAAAACATAGACTGTAAGAAGAGTCAGTCTTCTTGTACTTAAGTCAGCATTGTGCCTTTTGTATTTAATTCCGATGCAATTTCTGTGTTTCATTGTCATTAAGAAGATCGTAGGGATACAGTAAACCTGATGTGAAACATCGGAATCTATAACTAGTGTCACAGAAATGGTTCAAAACATAGACAGTAAGAAGAGTCAGTCTTCTTGTACTTAAGTCGGTATTGTGCCTTATGTATTTAATTCCGATGCAATTTCTGTGTTTCATCGTCAATAAGAAGGTCCAAGGGAGACAGTGAACCTGAAGTGAAGTATCGCAATCCGTAACTAGTGTCACAGAAATGGTTCAAAACATAGACAGTAAAAAGAGGCAGCCTTCTTGTACTTAAGTCGGCATTGTGCCTTTTCTATTTCATTCCGATGCAATTTCTGTGTTTCATCGTTAATAAGAAGGTCCAAGGGATACAGTAAACCTGAAGTGAAGCATCGGAATCTATAACTAGTGTCACAGAAATGGTTCAAAACATAGACAGTAAGAAGAGTCAGTCTTCTTGTACTTAAGTCGGTATTGTGCCTTATGTATTTAATTCCGATGCAATTTCTGTGTTTCATCGTCAATAAGAAGGTCCAAGGGAAACAGTAAACCTGGAGTGAAACACCGGAATCTATAACTAATGTCACAGGAATGGTTCAAAACATAGACTGTAAGAAGAGTCAGTCTTCTTGTACTTAAGTCAGCATTGTGCCTTTTTTATTTAATTCCGATGCAATTTCTGTGTTTCATTGTCAATAAGAAGATCATAGGGATACAAAAATAATGATGTGAAGCATCGGAATCTATAACTAGTGTCACAGGAATGGATCAAAACATAGTCAGTAAGAAGAGTCAGTCTGCTTGTACTTAAGTCGGTATTGTGCCTTTTGTATTTAATTCCGATGCAATTTCTGTTTTTCATCGTCAATAAGAAGGTCCAAGGGATACAGTAAACTTGGAGTGTAGCATCGAAATCTATAACTAGTGTCACAGGAATGGTTCAAAACATAGGCAGTAAGAAGAGTCAGTCTTCGTGTACTGAAGTCGGCAATTTGCCCTTTGTATTTAATTCCGATGCAATTTCTGTGTTTCATCGTGAATAAGAAGGTCCAAGGGATACAGTAAACCTGTGGTGAAGCATCGGAATCTATGACTAGTGTCACCGGAATGGTTCAAAACATAGAAGGAAGAGGAGTCAGTACTCTTGTACTTAAGACGGCATTGTGCCTTTTCTATTTAATTCCGATGCAATTTCTGTGTTTCATCGTCAATAAGAAGGTCCAAGGGATACAGTAAATCTGGAGTGAAGCATCGGAATCTATAACTAGTGTCAATGGAATGGTTCAAAGCATAGACTGTAAGAAGAGTCAGTCTTCTTGTACTTAAGTTGGCATTGTGCCTTTTGTATTTAATTCCGATGCAATTTCTGTGTTTCATCGTCAATACGAAGGTCGAAGGGATACAGTAAACCTGAAGTGAAGCATCGGAATCTATAACTAGTGGCACAGAAATAGTTCAAAAGCATAGTCAGTGGAAAGAGTCCGTCTTCATGTACTTAAATCGGCATCGTGCCTTTTGTATTTAATTACGATGCAATATCTGTGTTTCATCGTCAATAAGAAGGTCCAAGGGATACAGTAAACCTGGAGTGAAGCATCGGAATCTATAACTAGTGTTACAGGAATGGTTCAAAACATAGACAGTAGGAAGAGTCAGTCTTCTTGTACTTAAGTCGGCATTGTGCCTTTTGTATTTAATTCCGATGCAAATTCTGTGTTTCATCGTCAATAAGAAGGTCAGAGGGATACAGCAAACCTGAAGTGAAGCATCGCAATCTATAACCAGTGTCACAGGAATGGTTCAAAACATAGTCTGTAAGAAAAGTCAGTGTTATTGTACTTAAGTCTGCATTGTGCCTTTTGTATTTAATTCCGATGCAATTTCTGTGTTTGATCTTCAATAAGAAGGTCAGAGGGTTACAGTAAACCTGAAGTGAAGCATCGGAATCTATAACTAGTGTCTCAGGAATGGTTCAAAGCATAGACAGTAAGAAGGATCAGTCCTCTTGTACTTAAGTCGGGATTGTGCCTTTTGTATTTAATTCCAATGCAATTTCTGTGTTTCATCATCAATAAGAAGATCATAGGGATACAGTAAACCTGAAGTGAAGCATCGGAATCTATAACTAGTGTCACAGGAATGGTTCAAAACATAGACAGTAAGAAGAGTCAGTCTTCTTGTACTTAAGTCGGTATTGTGCCTTTTGTATTTAATTCCGATGCAATTTCTGTGTTTCATCGTCAATAAGAAGGTCCAAGGGAGACAGTAAACCTGAAGTGAAGCATCGCAATCTATAACTAGTGTCACAGAAATGGTTCAAAACATAGACAGTAAAAAGAGGCAGCATTCGTGTACTTAAGTCGGCAATGTGCCTTTTCTATTTAATTCCGATGCAATCTCTGTGTTTCATCGTCAATTAGAAGGTCCAAGGTATACAGTAAACCTGAAGTGAAGCATCGGAATCTATAACTAGTGACACAGGAATGGTTCAAACCTAGTCAGTAAGACGAGTCAGTCTTCTTGTACTTAAGTCGGCATTGTGCCTTTTGTATTTAACTCCGTTGCAATTTCTGTGTTTCATCGTCAAAAAGAAGGTCCAAGGGAAACAGTAAACCTGGAGTGAAGCACCGGAATCTATAACTAGTGTCACAGGAATGGTTGAAAAACATAGTCAGTAAGAAGCGTCAGTCTTCTTGTACTTAAGTCGGCATTGTTCCTTTTCTATTTAATTCTGATGCAATTTCTGTGTTTCATCGTCAATAAGAAGGTCCAAGGGATACAGTATGCCTGAAGTGAAGCATCGGAATCTATAACTAGTGTCACAGGAATGGTTCAAAGCATAGACTGTAAGATGAGTCAGTCTTCTTGTACTTAAGTCAGCATTGTGCCTTTTGTATTTAATTCCGATGCAATTTCTGTGTTTCATTGTCATTAAGAAGATCGTAGGGATACAGTAAACCTGATGTGAAACATCGGAATCTATAACTAGTGTCACAGGAATGGTTCAAAACATAGACAGTAAGAAGAGTCAGTCGTCTTGTACTTAAGTCGGTATTGTGCCTTATGTATTTAATTCCGATGCAATTTCTATGTTTCATCGTCAATAAGAAGGTCCAAGGGAGACAGTGAACCTGAAGTGAAGTATCGCAATCTGTAACTAGTGTCACAGAAATGGTTCAAAACATAGACAGTAAAAAGAGGCAGCCTTCTTGTACTTAAGTCGGCATTGTGCCTTTTCTATTTCATTCCGATGCAATATCTGTGTTTCATCGTCAATAAGAAGGTCCAAGGGATACAGTAAACCTGAAGTGAAGCATCGGAATCTATAACTAGTGTCACAGGAATGGTTCAAAAACATAGTCAGTAAGAAGCGTCAGTCTTCTTGTACTTAAGTCGGCATTGTGCCTTTTCTATTTAATTCTGATGCAATTTCTGTGTTTCATCGTCAATAAGAAGGTCCAAGGGAAACAGTAAACCTGGAGTGAAGCACCGGAATCTATAACTAATGTCACAGGAATGGTTCAAAACATAGACTGTAAGAAGAGTCAGTCTTCTTGTACTTAAGTCAGCATTGTGCCTTTTGTATTTAATTCCGATGCAATTTCTGTGTTTCATTGTCAATAAGAAGATCATAGGGATACAAAAAATCTGATGTGAAGCATCGGAATCTATAACTAGTGTCACAGGAATGGTTCAAAACATAGACAGTAAGGAGAGTCAGTCTTCTTGTACTTAAGTCGGTATTGTGCCTTTTGTATTTAATTCCGATGCAATTTCTGTTTTTCATCGTCAATAAGATGGTCCAAGGGATACAGTAAACTTGGAGTGTAGCATCGGAATCTATAACTAGTGTCACAGGAATGGTTCAAAACATAGGCAGTAAGAAGAGTCAGTCTTCGTGTACTGAAGTCGGCAATTTGCCCTTTGTATTTAATTCCGATGCAATTTCTGTGTTTCATCGTCAATAAGAAGGTCCAAGGGTTACAGTAAACCTGTGGTGAAGCATCGGAATCTATGACTAGTGTCACCGGAATGGTTCAAAACATAGAAGGAAGAAGAGTCAGTACTCTTGTACTTAAGACGGCATTGTGCCTTTTCTATTTAATTCCGATGCAATTTCTGTGTTTCATCGTCAATAAGAAGGTCCAAGGGATACAGTAAACCTGGAGTGAAGCATCGGAATCTATAACTAGTGTCAATGGAATGGTTCAAAGCATAGACAGTAAGAAGAGTCAGTCTTCTTGTACTGAAGTCGGCATTGTGCCTTTTGTATTTAATTCCGATTCAATTTCTGTGTTTCATCGTCAATAAGAAGGTCAGAGGGATACAGTAAACCTGAAGTGAAGCATCGGAATCTATAGCTAGTGTCACAGGAATGGTTCAAATCATTGTCAGTAAGAAGAGTTAGTCTTCTTGTCCTTAAGTCGGCATTGTGCCTTTTGTATTTAATTCCGATGCAATTTCTGTGTTTCATCGTCAATAAGAAGGTCCAAGGGATACAGTAAACCTGGAGAGAAGAATCGGAATGTGTAACTACTGTCACAGGAATGGTTCAAAGCATAGACTGTAAGAAGAGTCAGTCTTCTTGTACTTAAGTTGGCATTGTGCATTTTGTATTTAATTCCGATGCTATTTCTGTGTTTCATCGTCAATAAGAAGGTCGAAGGGATATAGTAAACCTGAAGTGAAGCATCGGAATCTATAACTAGTGTCACAGGAATAGTTCAAAAGCATAGTCAGTAGAAAGAGTCCGTCTTCATGTACTTAAATCGGCATAGTGCCTTTTGTATTTAATTCCGATGCAATTTCTGTGTTTCATCGTCAATAAGAAGGTCCAAGGGATACAGTAAACCTGAAGTGAAGCATCGGAATCTATAACTAGTGTCACAGGAATGGTTGAAAACATAGACAGTAGGAAGAGTCAGTCTTCTTGTACTTAAGTCGGCATTGTGCCATTTGTATTTAATTCCGATGCAAATTCTGTGTTTCATCGTCAATAAGAAGGTCAGAGGGATACAGCAAACCTGAAGTGAAGCATCGCAATCTATAACCAGTGTCACAGGAATGGTTCAAAACATAGTCTGTAAGAAGAGTCAGTGTTATTGTACTTAAGTCTGCATTGTGCCTTTTGTATTTAATTCCGATGCAATTTCTGTGTTTGATCATCTATAAGAAGGTCAGAGGGTTACAGTAAACCTGAAGTGAAGCATCGGAATCTATTACTAGTGTCTCAGGAATGGCTCAAAACATAGACAGTAAGAAGGATCAGTCCTCTTGTACTTAAGTCGGGATTGTGCCTTTTGTATTTAATTCCAATGCAATTTCTGTGTTTCATCATCAATAAGAAGATCATAGGGATACAGTAAACCTGAAGTGAAGCATCGGAATCTATAACTAGTGACACAGGAATGGTTCAAACGTAGTCAGTAAGACGAGTCAGTCGTCTTGTACTTAAGTCGGCATTGTGCCTTTTGTATTTAACTCCGTTGCAATTTCTGTGTTTCATCGTCAAAAAGAAGGTCCAAGGGAAACAGTAAACCTGGAGTGAAGCACCGGAATCTATAACTAGTGTCACAGGAATGGTTGAAAAACATAGTCAGTAAGAAAACTCAGTCCTCTTGTACTTAAGTCGGCATTGTTCCTTTTCTATTTAATTCTGATGCAATTTCTGTGTTTCATCGTCAATAAGAAGGTCCAAGGGATACAGTAAGCCTGAAGTGAAGCATCGGAATCTATAACTAGTGTAACAGGAATGGTTCAAAACATAGACTGTAAGAAGAGTCAGTCTTCTTGTACTTAAGTCAGCATTGTGCCTTTTGTATTTAATTCCGATGCAATTTCTGTGTTTCATTGTCATTAAGAAGATCATAGGGATACAGTAAACCTGATGTGAAACATCGGAATCTATAACTAGTGTCACAGGAATGGTTCAAAACATAGACAGTAAGAAGAGTCAGTCTTCTTGTACTTAAGTCGGTATTGTGCCTTATGTATTTAATTCCGATGCAATTTCTGTGTTTCATCGTCAATAAGAAGGTCCAAGGGAGACAGTGAACCTGAAGTGAAGTATCGCAATCTGTAACTAGTGTCACAGAAATGGTTCAAAACATAGACAGTAAAAAGAGGCAGCCTTCTTGTACTTAAGTCGGCATTGTGCCTTTTCCATCTCATTCCGATGCAATATCTGTGTTTCATCGTCAATAAGAAGGTCCAAGGGATACAGTAAACCTGAAGTGAAGCATCGGAATCTATAACTAGTGTCACAGGAATGGTTCAAAAACATAGTCAGTAAGAAGCGTCAGTCTTCTTATACTTAAGTCGGCATTGTGCGTTTTCTATTTAATTCTGATGCAATTTCTGTGTTTCATCGTCAATAAGAAGGTCCAAGGGAAACAGTAAACCTGGAGTGAAGCACCGGAATCTATAACTAATGTCACAGGAATGGTTCAAAACATAGACTGTAAGAAGAGTCAGTCTTCTTGTACTTAAGTCAGCATTGTGCCTTTTGTATTTAATTCCGATGCAATTCCTGTGTTTCATTGTCAATAAGAAGATCATAGGGATACAAAAAATCTGATGTGAAGCATCGGAATCTACAACTAGTGTCACAGGAATGGTTCAAAACATAGACAGTAAGAAGAGTCAGTCTTCTTGTACTTAAGTCGGTATTGTGCCTTTTGTATTTAATTCCGATGCAATTTCTGTTTTTCATCGTCAATAAGAAGGTCCAAGGGATACAGTAAACTTGGAGTGTAGCATCGGAATCCATAACTAGTGTCACAGGAATGGTTCAAAACATAGGCAGTAAGAAGAGTCAGTCTTCGTGTACTGAAGTCGGCAATTTGCCCTTTGTATTTAATTCCGATGCAATATCTGTGTTTCATCGTCAATAAGAAGGTCCAAGGGATACAGTAAACCTGTGGTGAAGCATCGGAATCTATGACTCGTGTCACCGGAATGGTTCAAAACATAGAAGGAAGAAGAGTCAGTTCTCTTGTACTTAAGACGGCATTGTGCCTTTTCTATTTAATTCCGCTGCAATTTCTGTGTTTCATCGTCAATAAGAAGGTCCAAGGGATACAGTAAACCTGGAGTGAAGCATCGGAATCTATAACTAGTGTCAATGGAATGGTTCAAAGCATAGACAGTAAGAAGAGTCAGTCTTCTTGTACTGAAGTCGGCATTGTGCCTTTTGTATTTAATTCCGATGCAATTTCTGTGTTTCATCGTCAATAAGAAGGTCAGAGGGATACAGTAAACCTGAAGTGAAGCATCGGAATCTATAGCTAGTGTCACAGGAATGGTTCAAATCATTGTCAGTAAGAAGAGTTAGTATTCTTGTCCTTAAGTCGGCATTGTGCCTTTTGTATTTAATTCCGATGCAATTTCTGTGTTTCATCGTCAATAAGAAGGTCCAAGGGATACAGTAAACCTGGAGAGAAGAATCGGAATGTGTAACTACTGTCACAGGAATGGTTCAAAGCTGAGACTGTCAGGAGAGTCAGTCTTCTTGTACTTAAGTTGTCATTGTGCCTTTTGTATTTAATTCCGATGCAATTTCTGTGTTTCAGCGTCAATAAGAAGGTCCAAGGGATACAGTAAGCCTAAAGTGAAGCATCGGAATCTATAACTAGTGTCACAGGAATGGTTAAAAACATAGACTGTAAGAAGAGTCAGTCTTCTTGTACTTAAGTCAGCATTGTGCCTTTTGTATTTAATTCCGATGCAATTTCTGTATTTCATTGTCATTAAGAAGATCATAGGGATACAGTAAACCTGATGTGAAACATCGGAATCTATAACTAGTGTCACAGGAATGGTTCAAAACATAGACAGTAAGAAGAGTCAGTCTTCTTGTACTTAAGTCGGTATTGTGCCTTATGTATTTAATTCCGATGCAATTTCTGTGTTTCATCGTCAATAAGAAGGTCCAAGCGAGACAGTGAACCTGAAGTGAAGTATCGCAATCTGTAACTAGTGTCACAGAAAGGGTTCAAAACATAGACAGTAAAAAGAGGCAGCCTTCTTGTACTTAAGTCGGCATTGTGCCTTTTCCATCTCATTCCGATGCAACATCTGTGTTTCATCGTCAATAAGAAGGTCCAAGGGATACAGTAAACCTGAAGTGAAGCATCATAATCTATAACTAGTGTCACAGGAATGGTTCAAAAACATAGTCAGTAAGAAGCGTCAGTCTTCTTGTACTTAAGTCGGCATTGTGAGTTTTCTATTTAATTCTGATGCAATTTCTGTGTTTCATCGTCAATAAGAGGTCCAAGGGAAACAGTAAACCTGGAGTGAAGCACCGGAATCTATAACTAATGTCACAGGAATGGTTCAAAACATAGACTGTAAGAAGAGTCAGTCTTCTTGTACTTAAGTCAGCATTGTGCCTTTTGTATTTAATTCCGATGCAATTTCTGTGTTTCATTGTCAATAAGAAGATCATAGGGATACAAAAAATCTGATGTGAAGCATCGGAATCTACAACTAGTGTCACAGGAATGGTTCAAAACATAGACAGTAAGAAGAGTCAGTCTTCTTGTACTTAAGTCGGTATTGTGCCTTTTGTATTTAATTCCGATGCAATTTCTGTTTTTCATCGTCAATAAGAAGGTCCAAGGGATACAGTAAACTTGGAGTGTAGCATCGGAATCTATAACTAGTGTCACAGGAATGGTTCAAAACATAGGCAGTAAGAAGAGTCAGTCTTCGTGTACTGAAGTCGGCAATTTGCCCTTTGTATTTAATTCCGATGCAATTTCTGTGTTTCATCGTCAATAAGAAGGTCCAAGGGATACAGTAAACCTGTGGTGAAGCATCGGAATCTATGACTAGTGTCACCGGAATGGTTCAAAACATAGAAGGAAGAAGAGTCAGTTCTCTTGTACTTAAGACGGCATTGTGCCTTTTCTATTTAATTCCGATGCAATTTCTGTGTTTCATCGTCAATAAGAAGGTCCAAGGGATACAGTAAACCTGGAGTGAAGCATCGGAATCTATAACTAGTGTCAATGGAATGGTTCAAAGCATAGACAGTAAGAAGAGTCAGTCTTCTTGTACTGAAGTCGGCATTGTGCCTTTTGTATTTAATTCCGATGCAATTTCTGTGTTTCATCGTCAATAAGAAGGTCAGAGGGATACAGTAAACCTGAAGTGAAGCATCGGAATCTATAGCTAGTGTCACAGGAATGGTTCAAATCATTGTCAGTAAGAAGAGTTAGTCTTCTTGTCCTTAAGTCGGCATTGTGCCTTTTGTATTTAATTCCGATGCAATTTCTGTGTTTCATCGTCAATAAGAAGGTCCAAGGGATACAGTAAACCTGGAGAGAAGAATCGGAATGTGTAACTACTGTCACAGGAATGGTTCAAAGCATAGACAGTAAGAAGAGTCAGTCTTCTTGTACTGAAGTCGGCATTGTGCCTTTTGTATTTAATTCCGATGCAACTTCTGTGTTTCATCGTCAATAAGAAGGTCAGAGGGATACAGTAAACCTGAAGTGAAGCATCGGAATCTATAACTAGTGTCACAGGAATGGTTCAAAAACATAGTCAGTAAGAAGCGTCAGTCTTCTTGTACTTAAGTCGGCATTGTGCGTTTTCTATTTAATTCTGATGCAATTTCTGTGTTTCATCGTCAATAAGAAGGTCCAAGGGAAACAGTAAACCTGGAGTGAAGCACCGGAATCTATAACTAATGTCACAGGAATGGTTCAAAACATAGACTGTAAGAAGAGTCAGTCTTCTTGTACTTAAGTCAGCATTGTGCCTTTTGTATTTAATTCCGATGCAATTTCTGTGTTTCATTGTCAATAAGAAGATCATAGGGATACAAAAAATCTGATGTGAAGCATCGGAATCTACAACTAGTGTCACAGGAATGGTTCAAAACATAGACAGTAAGAAGAGTCAGTCTTCTTGTACTTAAGTCGGTATTGTGCCTTTTGTATTTAATTCCGATGCAATTTCTGTTTTTCATCGTCAATAAGAAGGTCCAAGGGATACAGTAAACTTGGAGTGTAGCATCGGAATCTATAACTAGTGTCACAGGAATGGTTCAAACATAGGCAGTAAGAAGAGTCAGTCTTCGTGTACTGAAGTCGGCAATTTGCCCTTTGTATTTAATTACGATTCAATTTCTGTGTTTCATCGTCAATAAGAAGGTCCAAGGGATACAGTAAACCTGTGGTGAAGCATCGGAATCTATGACTAGTGTCACCGGAATGGTTCACAACATAGAAGGAAGAAGAGTCAGTTCTCTTGTACTTAAGACGGCATTGTGCCTTTTCTATTTTATTCCGATGCAATTTCTGTGTTTCATCGTCAATAAGAAGGTCCAAGGGATACAGTAAACCTGGAGTGAAGCATCGGAATCTATAACTAGTGTCAATGGAATGGTTCAAAGCATAGACAGTAAGAAGAGTCAGTCTTCTTGTACTGAAGTCGGCATTGTGCCTTTTGTATTTAATTCCGATGCAATTTCTGTGTTTCATCGTCAATAAGAAGGTCAGAGGGATACAGTAAACCTGAAGTGAAGCATCGGAATCTATAGCTAGTGTCACAGGAATGGTTCAAATCATTGTCAGTAAGAAGAGTTAGTCTTCTTGTCCTTAAGTCGGCATTGTGCCTTTTGTATTTAATTCCGATGCAATTTCTGTGTTTCATCGTCAATAAGAAGGTCCAAGGGATACAGTAAACCTGGAGAGAAGAATCGGAATGTGTAACTACTGTCACAGGAATGGTTCAAAGCTGAGACTGTAAGAAGAGTCAGTCTTCTTGTACTTAGGTTGTCATTGTGCCTTTTGTATTTAATTCCGATGCAATTTCTGTGTTTCAGCGTCAATAAGAAGGTCGAAGGGATACAGTAAACCTGAAGTGAAGCATCGGAATCTATAACTAGTGTCAAAGGAATAGTTCAAAAGCATAGTCAGTAGAAGGAGTCCGTCTTCATGTACTTAAATCGGCATTGTGCCTTATGTATTTAATTCCGATGCAATTTCTGTGTTTCATCGTCAATAAGAAGGCCCAAGGGATACAGTAAACCTGAAGTGAAGCATCGGAATCTATAACTAGTGTCACAGGAATGGTTCAAAACATAGACAGTAGGAAGAGTCAGTCTTATTGTACTTAAGTCTGCATTGTGCCTTTTGTATTTAATTCCGATGCAATTTCTGTGTTTGATCATCAATAAGAAGGTCTGAGGGTTACAGTAAACCTGAAGTGAAGCATCGGAATCTATAACTAGTGTCTCAGGAATGGTTCAAAACATAGACAGTAAGAAGGATCAGTCCTCTTGTACTTAAGTCGGGATTGTGCCTTTTGTATTTAATTCCGATGCAATTCCTGTGTTTCATCATCAATAAGAAGATCATAGGGATACAGTAAACCTGAAGTGAAGCATCGGAATCTATAACTAGTGTCACAGGAATGGTTCAAAACATAGACAGTAAGAAGAGTCAGTCTTCTTGTGCTTAAGTCGGTATTGTGCCTTTTGTATTTAATCCCGATGCAATTTCTGTGTTTCATCGTCAATAAGAAGGTCCAAGGGAGACAGTAAACCTGAAGTGAAGCATCGCAATCTATAACTAGTGTCACAGAAATGGTTCAAAACATAGACAGTAAAAAGAGGCAGCATTCGTGTACTTAAGTCGCCATTGTGCCTTTTCTATTTAATTCCGATGCAATCTCTGTGTTTCATCGTCAATTAGAAGGTCCAAGGTATACAGTAAACCTGAAGTGAAGCATCGGAATCTATAACTAGTGACACAGGAATGGTTCAAACATAGTCAGCAAGACGAGTCAGTCTTCTTGTACTTAAGTCGGTATTGTGCCTTTTGTATTTAATTCCGATGCAATTTCTGTTTTTCATCGTCAATAAGAAGGTCCAAGGGATACAGTAAACTTGGAGTGTAGCATCGGAATCTATAACTAGTGTCACAGGAATGGTTCAAAACATAGGCAGTAAGAAGAGTCAGTCTTCGTGTACTGAAGTCGGCAATTTGCCCTTTGTATTTAATTCCGATGCAATTTCTGTGTTTCATCGTGAATAAGAAGGTCCAAGGGATACAGTAAACCTGTGGTGAAGCATCGGAATCTATGACTAGTGTCACCGGAATGGTTCAAAACATAGAAGGAAGAAGAGTCAGTACTCTTGTACTTAAGACGGCATTGTGCCTTTTCTATTTAATTCCGATGCAATTTCTGTGTTTCATCGTCAATAAGAAGGTCCAAGGGATACAGTAAACCTGGAGTGAAGCATCGGAATCTATAACTAGTGTCAATGGAATGGTTCAAAGCATAGACTGTAAGAAGAGTCAGTCTTCTTGTACTTAGGTTGGCATTGTGCCTTTTGTATTTAATTCCGATGCAATTTCTGTGTTTCATCGTCAATACGAAGGTCGAAGGGATACAGTAAACCTGAAGTGAAGCATCGGAATCTATAACTAGTGTCACAGGAATAGTTCAAAAGCATAGTCAGTGGAAAGAGTCCGTCTTCATGTACTTAAATCGGCATCGTGCCTTTTGTATTTAATTACGATGCAATTTCTGTGTTTCATCGTCAATAAGAAGGTCCAAGGGATACAGTAAACCTGGAGTGAAGCATCGGAATCTATAACTAGTGTCACAGGAATGGTTCAAAACATAGACAGTAGGAAGAGTCAGTCTTCTTGTCCTTAAGTCGGCATTGTGCCTTTTGTATTTAATTCCGATGCAAATTCTGTGTTTCATCGTCAATAAGAAGGTCAGAGGGATACAGCAAACCTGAAGTGAAGCATCGCAATCTATAACCAGTGTCACAGGAATGGTTCAAAACATAGTCTGTAAGAAGAGTCAGTGTTATTGTACTTAAGTCTGCATTGTGCCTTTTGTATTTAATTCCGATGCAATTTCTGTGTTTGATCATCAATAAGAAGGTCAGAGGGTTACAGTAAACCTGAAGTGAAGCATCGGAATCTATAACTAGTGTCTCAGGAATGGATCAAAGCATAGACAGTAAGAAGGATCAGTCCTCTTGTACTTAAGTCGGGATTGTGCCTTTTGTATTTAATTCCAATGCAATTTCTGTGTTTCATCATCAATAAGAAGTTCATAGGGATACAGTAAACCTGAAGTGAAGCATCGGAATCTATAACTAGTGTCACAGGAATGGTTCAAAACATAGACAGTAAGAAGAGTCAGTCTTCTTGTACTTAAGTCGGTATTGTGCCTTTTGTATTTAATTCCGATGCAATTTCTGTGTTTCATCGTCAATAAGAAGGTCCAAGGGAGACAGTAAACCTGAAGTGCAGCATCGCAATCTATAACTAGTGTCACAGAAATGGTTCAAAACATAGACAGTAAAAAGAGGCAGCATTCGTGTACTTAAGTCGGCATTGTGCCTTTTCTATTTAATTCCGATGCAATCTCTGTGTTTCATCGTCAATTAGAAGGTCCAAGGGAAACAGTAAACCTGGAGTGAAGCACCGGAATCTATAACTAGTGTCACAGGAATGGTTGAAAAACATAGTCAGTAAGAAGCGTCAGTCTTCTTGTACTTAAGTCGGCATTGTTCCTTTTCTATTTAATTCTGATGCAATTTCTGTGTTTCATCGTCAATAAGAAGGTCCAAGGGATACAGTATGCCTGAAGTGAAGCATCGGAATCTATAACTAGTGTCACAGGAATGGTTCAAAGCATAGACTGTAAGAAGAGTCAGTCTTCTTGTACTTAAGTCAGCATTGTGCCTTTTGTATTTAATTCCGATGCAATTTCTGTGTTTCATTGTCATTAAGAAGATCGTAGGGATACAGTAAACCTGATGTGAAACATCGGAAACTATAACTAGTGTCACAGGAATGGTTCAAAACATAGACAGTAAGAAGAGTCAGTCTTCTTGTACTTAAGTCGGTATTGTGCCTTATGTATTTAATTCCGATGCAATTTCTATGTTTCATCGTCAATAAGAAGGTCCAAGGGAGACAGTGAACCTGAAGTGAAGTATCGCAATCTGTAACTAGTGTCACAGAAATGGTTCAAAACATAGACAGTAAAAAGAGGCAGCCTTCTTGTACTTAAGTCGGCATTGTGCCTTTTCTATTTCATTCCGATGCAATATCTGTGTTTCATCGTCAATAAGAAGGTCCAAGGGATACAGTAAACCTGAAGTGAAGCATCGGAATCTATAACTAGTGTCACAGGAATGGTTCAAAAACATAGTCAGTAAGAAGCGTCAGTCTTCTTGTACTTAAGTCGGCATTGTGCCTTTTCTATTTCATTCTGATGCAATTTCTGTGTTTCATCGTCAATAAGAAGGTCCAAGGGAAACAGTAAACCTGGAGTGAAGCACCGGAATCTATAACTAATGTCACAGGAATGGTTCAAAACATAGACTGTAAGAAGAGTCAGTCTTCTTGTACTTAAGTCAGCATTGTGCCTTTTGTATTTAATTCCGATGCAATTTCTGTGTTTCATTGTCAATAAGAAGATCATAGGGATACAAAAAATCTGATGTGAAGCATCGGAATCTATAACTAGTGTCACAGGAATGGTTCAAAACATAGACAGTAAGAAGAGTCAGTCTTCGTGTACTGAAGTCGGCAATTTGCCCTTTGTATTTAATTCCGATGCAATTTCTGTGTTTCATCGTCAATAAGAAGGTCCAAGGGATACAGTAAACCTGTGGTGAAGCATCGGAATCTATGACTAGTGTCACCGGAATGGTTCAAAACATAGAAGGAAGAAGAGTCAGTACTCTTGTACTTAAGACGGCATTGTGCCTTTTCTATTTAATTCCGATGCAATTTCTGTGTTTCATCGTCAATAAGAAGGTCAGAGGGATACAGTAAACCTGAAGTGAAGCATCGGAATCTATAGCTAGTGTCACAGGAATGGTTCAAATCATTGTCAGTAAGAAGAGTTAGTCTTCTTGTCCTTAAGTCGGCATTGTGCCTTTTGTATTTAATTCCGATGCAATTTCTGTGTTTCATCGTCAATAAGAAGGTCCAAGGGATACAGTAAACCTGGAGAGAAGAATCGGAATGTGTAACTACTGTCACAGGAATGGTTCAAAGCATAGACTGTAAGAAGAGTCAGTCTTCTTGTACTTAAGTTGGCATTGTGCATTTTGTATTTAATTCCGATGCAATTTCTGTGTTTCATCGTCAATAAGAAGGTCGAAGGGATACAGTAAACCTGAAGTGAAGCATCGGAATCTATAACTAGTGTCACAGGAATAGTTCAAAAGCATAGTCAGTAGAAAGAGTCCGTCTTCATGTACTTAAATCGGCATAGTGCCTTTTGTATTTAATTCCGATGCAATTTCTGTGTTTCATCGTCAATAAGAAGGTCCAAGGGATACAGTAAACCTGAAGTGAAGCATCGGAATCTATAACTAGTGTCACAGGAATGGTTGAAAACATAGACAGTAGGAAGAGTCAGTCTTCTTGTACTTAAGTCGGCATTGTGCCATTTGTATTTAATTCCGATGCAAATTCTGTGTTTCATCGTCAATAAGAAGGTCAGAGGGATACAGCAAACCTGAAGTGAAGCATCGCAATCTATAACCAGTGTCACAGGAATGGTTCAAAACATAGTCTGTAAGAAGAGTCAGTGTTATTGTACTTAAGTCTGCATTGTGCCTTTTGTATTTAATTCCGATGCAATTTCTGTGTTTGATCATCAATAAGAAGGTCAGAGGGTTACAGTAAACCTGAAGTGAAGCATCGGAACAGTAAGAAGGATCAGTCCTCTTGTACTTAAGTCGGGATTGTGCCTTTTGTATTTAATTCCAATGCAATTTCTGTGTTTCATCATCAACAAGAAGATCATAGGGATACAGTAAACCTGAAGTGAAGCATCGGAATCTATAACTAGTGTCACAGGAATGGTTCAAAACATAGACAGTAAGAAGAGTCAGTCTTCTTGTACTTAAGTCGGTATTGTGCCTTTTGTATTTAATTCCGATGCAATTTCTGTGTTTCATCGTCAATAAGAAGGTCCAAGGGAGACAGTAAACCTGAAGTGAAGCATCGCAATCTATAACTAGTGTCACAGAAATGGTTCAAAACATAGGCAGTAAAAAGAGGCAGCATTCGTGTACTTAAGTCGGCATTGTGCCTTTTCTATTTAATTCCGATGCAATCTCTGTGTTTCATCGTCAATTAGAAGGTCCAAGGTATACAGTAAACCTGAAGTGAAGCATCGGAATCTATAACTAGTGACACAGGAATGGTTCAAACGTAGTCAGTAAGACGAGTCAGTCGTCTTGTACTTAAGTCGGCATTGTGCCTTTTGTATTTAACTCCGTTGCAATTTCTGTGTTTCATCGTCAAAAAGAAGGTCCAAGGGAAACAGTAAACCTGGAGTGAAGCACCGGAATCTATAACTAGTGTCACAGGAATGGTTGAAAAACATAGTCAGTAAGAAGACTCAGTCTTCTTGTACTTAAGTCGGCATTGTTCCTTTTCTATTTAATTCTGATGCAATTTCTGTGTTTCATCGCCAATAAGAAGGTCCAAGGGAAACAGTAAACCTGGAGTGAAGCACCGGAATCTATAACTAATGTCACAGGAATGGTTCAAAACATAGACTGTAAGAAGAGTCAGTCTTCTTGTACTTAAGTCAGCATTGTGCCTTTTGTATTTAATTCCGATGCAATTTCTGTGTTTCATTGTCAATAAGAAGATCATAGGGATACAAAAAATCTGATGTGAAGCATCGGAATCTACAACTAGTGTCACAGGAATGGTTCAAAACATAGACAGTAAGAAGAGTCAGTCTTCTTGTACTTAAGTCGGTATTGTGCCTTTTGTATTTAATTCCGATGCAATTTCTGTTTTTCATCGTCAATAAGAAGGTCCAAGGGATACAGTAAACTTGGAGTGTAGCATCGGAATCTATAACTAGTGTCACAGGAATGGTTCAAAACATAGGCAGTAAGAAGAGTCAGTCTTCGTGTACTGAAGTCGGCAATTTGCCCTTTGTATTTAATTCCGATGCAATTTCTGTGTTTCATCGTCAATAAGAAGGTCCAAGGGATACAGTAAACCTGTGGTGAAGCATCGGAATCTATGACTAGTGTCACCGGAATGGTTCAAAACATAGAAGGAAGAAGAGTCAGTTCTCTTGTACTTAAGACGGCATTGTGCCTTTTCTATTTAATTCCGATGCAATTTCTGTGTTTCATCGTCAATAAGAAGGTCCAAGGGATACAGTAAACCTGGAGTGAAGCATCGGAATCTATAACTAGTGTCAATGGAATGGTTCAAAACATAGACAGTAAGAAGAGTCAGTCTTCTTGTACTGAAGTCGGCATTGTGCCTTTTGTATTTAATTCCGATGCAATTTCTGTGTTTCATCGTCAATAAGAAGGTCAGAGGGATACAGTAAACCTGAAGTGAAGCATCGGAATCTATAGCTAGTGTCACAGGAATGGTTCAAATCATTGTCAGTAAGAAGAGTTAGTCTTCTTGTCCTTAAGTCGGCATTGTGCCTTTTGTATTTAATTCCGATGCAATTTCTGTGTTTCATCGTCAATAAGAAGGTCCAAGGGATACAGTAAACCTGGAGAGAAGAATCGGAATGTGTAACTACTGTCACAGGAATGGTTCAAAGCTGAGACTGTAAGAAGAGTCAGTCTTCTTGTACTTAAGTTGTCATTGTGCCTTTTGTATTTAATTCCGATGCAATTTCTGTGTTTCAGCGTCAATAAGAAGGTCGAAGGGATAAAGTAAACCTGAAGTGAAGCATCGGAATCTATAACTAGTGTCAAAGGAATAGATCAAAAGCATAGTCAGTAGAAAGAGTCCGTCTTCATGTACTTAAATCGGCATTGTGCCTTATGTATTTAATTCCGATGCAATTTCTGTGTTTCATCGTCAATAAGAAGGCCCAAGGGATACAGTAAACCTTAAGTGAAGCATCGGAATCTATAACTAGTGTCACAGGAATGGTTCAAAACATAGACAGTAGGAAGAGTCAGTCTTCTTGTACTTAAGTCGGCATTGTGCCTTTTGTATTTAATTCCAATGCAAATTCTGTGTTTCATCGTGAATAAGAAGGTCAGAGGGATACAGCAAACCTGAAGTGAAGCATCGCAATCTATAACCAGTGTCACAGGAATGGTTCATAACATAGTCTGTAAGAAGAGTCAGTCTTATTGTAATTAAGTCTGCATTGTGCCTTTTGTATTTAATTCCGATGCAATTTCTGTGTTTGATCATCAATAAGAAGGTCTGAGGGTTACAGTAAACCTGAAGTGAAGCATCGGAATCTGTAACTAGTGTCTCAGGAATGGTTCAAAACATAGACAGTAAGAAGGATCAGTCCTCTTGTACTTAAGTCGGGATTGTGCCTTTTGTATTTAATTCCGATGCAATTCCTGTGTTTCATCATCAATAAGAAGATCATAGGGATACAGTAAACCTGAAGTGAAGCATCGGAATCTATAACTAGTGTCACAGGAATGGTTCAAAACATAGACAGTAAGAAGAGTCAGTCTTCTTGTGCTTAAGTCGGTATTGTGCCTTTTGTATTTAATTCCGATGCAATTTCTGTGGTTCATCGTCAATAAGAAGGTCCAAGGGAGACAGTAAACCTGAAGTGAAGCATCGCAATCTATAACTAGTGTCACAGAAATGGTTCAAAAACATAGACAGTAAAAAGAGGCAGCAATCGTGTACTTAAGTCGCCATTGTGCCTTTTCTATTTAATTCCGATGCAATCTCTGTGTTTCATCGTCAATTAGAAGGTCCAAGGTATACAGTAAACCTGAAGTGAAGCATCGGAATCTATAACTAGTGACACAGGAATGGTTCAAACATAGTCAGTAAGACGAGTCAGTCTTCTTGTACTTAAGTCGGCATTGTGCCTTTTGTATTTAATTCCGATGCAATTTCTGTGTTTCATCGTCAATAAGAAGGTCCAAGGGAGACAGTAAACCTGAAGTGAAGCATCTCAATCTGTGACTAGTGTCACAGAAATGGTTCAAAACATAGAAAGTAGAAAGAGGCAGCCTTCTTGTACTTAAGTCGGCATTGTGCCTTTTCTATTTCATTCCGACGCAATATCTGTGTTTCATCGTCAATAAGAAGGTCCAAGGGATGCAGTAAACCTGAAGTGAAGCATCGGAATCTATAACTAGTGTCACAGGAATGGTTCAAAAACATAGTCAGTAAGAAGCGTCAGTCTTTTTGTACTTATGTCGGCATTGTGCCTTTTCTATTTAATTCTGATGCAATTTCTGTGTTTCATCGTCAATAAGAAGGTCCAAGGGAAACAGTAAACCTGGAGTTAAGCACCGGAATCTATAACTAGTGTCACAGGAATGGTTCAAAACATAGACTTTAAGAAGAGTCAGTCTTCTTGTACTTAAGTCAGCATTGTGCCTTTTGTATTTAATTCCGATGCAATTTCTGTGTTTCATTGTCAATAAGAAGATCATAGGGATACAGTAAATCTGATGTGAAGCATCGGAATCTAACACTAGTGTCACAGGAATGGTTCAAAACATGGACAGTAAGAAGAGTCAGTCTTATTGTACATAAGTCTGCATTGTGCCTTTTGTATATAATTCCGATGCAATTTCTGTGTTTCATCATCAATAAGAAGGTCAGAGGGTTACAGTAAACCTGAAGTGAAGCATCGGAATCTATAACTAGTGTCACAGGAATGGTTCAAAACATAGACAGTAAGAAGAGTCAGTCTTCTTGTACTTAAGTCGGTATTGTGCCTTTTGTATTTAATTCCGATGCAAGTTCTGTGTTTCATCGTCAATAAGAAGGTCCAAGGGAGACAGTAAACCTGAAGTGAAGCATCGCAATCTGTAACTAGTGTCACAGAAATGGTTCAAAACATAGACAGTAAAAAGAGGCAGCCTTCTTGTACTTAAGTTGGCATTGTGCCTTTTCTATTTCATTCCGATGCAATAACTGTGTTTCATCGTCAATAAGAAGGTCCAAGGGATACAGTAAACCTGAAGTGAAGCATCGGAATCTATAACTAGTCTCACAGGAATGGTTCAAAACATAGTCAGTAAGAAGCGTCAGTCTTCTTGTACTTAGGTAGGCATTGTGCCTTTTCTATTTAATTCTGATGCAATTTCTGTGTTTCATCGTCAATAAGAAAATCCAAAGGAAACAGTAAACCTGGAGTGTAGCACCGGAATCTATAACTAGTGTCACAGGAATGGTTCAAAACATAGACTGTAAGAAGAGTCAGTCTTCTTGTACTTAAGTCAGCATTGTGCCTTTTGTATTTAATTCCGATGCTATTTCTGTGTTTCATTGTCAATAAGAAGATCATAGGGATACAGTAAATCTGATGTGAAGCATCGGAATCTATAACTAGTGTCACAGGAATGGTTCAAAACATAGACAGTAAGAAGAGACAGTCTTATTATACTTAAGTCTGCATTGTGCCTTTTGTATTTAATTCCGATGCAATTTCTGTGTTTCATCGTCAATAAGAAGGTCAGAGGGTTACAGTAAACCTGAAGTGAAGCATCGGAATCTATAACTAGTGACACAGGAATGGTTCAAACATAGTCAGTAAGACGAGTCAGTCTTCTTGTACTTAAGTCGGCATTGTGCCTTTTGTATTTCATTCCGATGCAATTTCTGTGTTTCATCGTCAATAATTAGGTCCAAGGGAGACAGTAGACCTGGATTGAAGCACCGGAATCTATAACTAGAGTCACAGGAATGGTTGAAAAACATTGTCAGTAAGAAGCGTCAGTCTTCTTGTACTTAAGTCGGCATTGTTCCTTTTCTATTTAATTCTGATGCAATTTCTGTGTTTCATCGTCAATAAGAAGGTCTAAGGGATACAGTAAGCCTGAAGTGAAGCATCGGAATCTATAACTAGTGTCACAGGAATGGTTCAAAACATAGACTGTAAGAAGAGTCAGTCTTCTTGTACTTAAGTCAGCATTGTGCCTTTTGTATTTAATTCCGATGCAATTTCTGTGTTTCATTGTCATTAAGAAGATCATAGGGATACAGTAAACCTGATGTGAAGCATCGGAATCTATAACTAGTGTCACAGGAATGGTTCAAAACATAGACTGTAAGAAGAGTCAGTCTTCTTGTACTTAAGTCGGCATTGTGCCTTTTCTATTTAATTCCGATGCAATCTCTGTGTTTCATCGTCAATTAGAAGGTCCAATGTATACAGTAAACCTGAAGTGAAGCATCGGAATCTATAACTAGTGATACAGGAATGGTTCAAACATAGTCAGTAAGACGAGTCAGTCTTCTTGTACTTAAGTCGGCATTGTGCCTTTTGTATTTAATTCCGATTCAATTTCTGTGTTTCATTGTCAATAAGAAGATCATAGGGATACAGTAAATCTGATGTGAAGCATCGGAATCTATAACTAGTGTCACAGGAATGGTTCAAAACATAGACAGTAAGAAGAGTCATTCTTATTGTACATAAGTCAGCATTGTGCCTTTTGTATTTAATTCCGATGCAATTTCTGTGTTTCATTGTCAACAAGAAGATCATAGGGATACAGTAAATCTGATGTGAAGCATCGGAATCTATAACTAGTGTCACAGGAACGGTTCAAAACATAGACAGTAAGAAGAGTCATTCTTATTGTACATAAGTCAGCATTGTGCCTTTTGTATTTAATTCCGATGCAATTTCTGTGTTTGATCATCAATAAGAAGGTCAGAGGGTTACAGTAAACCTGAAGTGAAGCATCGGAATCTATAACTAGTGACACAGGAATGGTTCTAACATAGTCAGTAAGAACAGTCAGTCTTCTTGTACTTAAGTCGGCATTGTGCCTTTTGTATTTAATTCCGATGGAATTTCTGTGTTTCATCGTCAATAAGAAGGTCCAAGGGAAACAGTAAACCTGGATTGAAGCACCGGAATCTATAACTAGAGTCACAGGAATGGTTGAAAAACATTGTCAGTAAGAAGCGTCAGTCTTCTTGTACTTAAGTCGGCATTGTTCCTTTTCTATTTAATTCTGATGCAATTTCTGTGTTTCATCGTCAATAAGAAGGTCCAAGGGATACAGTAAGCCTGAAGTGAAGCATCGGAATCTATAACTAGTGTCACAGGAATGGTTCAAAACATAGACTGTAAGAAGAGTCAGTCTTCTTGTACTTAAGTCAGCATTGTGCCTTTTGTATTTAATTCCGATGCCATTTCTGTGTTTCATTGTGATTAAGAAGATCATAGGGATACAGTAAACCTGATGTGAAGCATCGGAATCTATAACTAGTGTCACAGGAATGGTTCAAAACATAGACTGTAAGAAGAGTCAGTCTTCTTGTACTTAAGTCAGCATTGTGCCTTTTGTATTTCATTCCGATGCAATTTCTGTGTTTCATCGTCAATAAGAAGGTCCAAGGGAGACAGTAAACCTGAAGTGAAGCATCGCAATCTATAACTAGTGTCACAGAAATGGTTCAAAACATAGACAGTAAAAAGAGGCAGCATTCGTGTACTTAAGTCGGCATTGTGCCTTTTCTATTTAATTCCGATGCAATCTCTGTGTTTCATCGTCAATTAGAAGGTCCAAGGTATACAGTAAACCTGAAGTGAAGCATCGGAATCTATAACTAGTGATACAGGAATGGTTCAAACATAGTGAGTAAGACGAGTCAGTCTTCTTGTACTTAAGTCGGCATTGTGCCTTTTGTATATAATTCCGATGCAATTTCTGTGTTTCATTGTCAATAAGAAGATCATAGGGATACAGTAAATCTGATGTGAAGCATCGGAATCTATAACTAGTGTCACAGGAATGGTTCAAAACATAGACAGTAAGAAGAGTCATTCTTATTGTACATAAGTCAGCATTGTGCCTTTTGTATTTAATTCCGATGCAATTTCTGTGTTTCATTGTCAATAAGAAGATCATAGGGATACAGTAAAACTGATGTGAAGTATCGGAACCTATAACTAGTGTCACAGGAATGGTTCAAAACATAGACAGTAAGAAGAGTCTTTCTTATTGTACATAAGTCAGCATTGTGCCTTTTGTATTTAATTCCGATGCAATTTCTGTGTTTGATCATCAATAAGAAGGTCAGAGGGTTACAGTAAACCTGAAGTGAAGCATCGGAATCTATAACTAGTGACTCAGGAATGGTTCAAACATAGTCAGTAAGAACAGTCAGTCTTCTTGTACTTAAGTCGGTATTGTGCCTTTTGTATTTAATTCCGATGCAATTTCTGTTTTCCATCGTCAATAAGAAGGTCCAAGGGAGACAGTAAACCTGAAGTGAAGCATCGCAATCTGTAACTAGTGTCACAGAAATGGTTCAAAACATAGACAGTATAAAGAGAGACAGCCTTCTTGTACTTAAGTCGGCATTGTGCCTTTTCTGTTTCATTCCGACGCAAGATCTGTGTTTCATCGTCAATAAGAAGGTCCAAGGGATGCAGTAAACCTGAAGTGAAGCATCGGAATCTATAACTAGTGTCACAGGAATGGTTCAAAAACATAGTCAGTAAGAAGCGTCAGTCTTTTTGTACTTATGTCGGCATTGTGCCTTTTCTATTTAATTCTGATGCAATTTCTGTGTTTCATCGTCAATAAGAAGGTCCAAGGGAAACAGTAAACCTGGAGTGAAGCACCGGAATCTATAACTAGTGTCACAGGAATGGTTCAAAACATAGACTTTAAGAAGAGTCAGTCATCTTGTACTTAAGTCAGCATTGTGCCTTTTGTATTTAATTCCGATGCAATTTCTGTGTTTCATTGTCAATACGAAGATCATAGGGATACAGTAAATCTGATGTGAAGCATCGGAATCTATAACTAGTGTCACAGGAATGGTTCAAAACATAGACAGTAAGAAGAGTCATTCTTATTGTACATAAGTCAGCATTGTGCCTTTTGTATTTAATTCCGATGCAATTTCTGTGTTTCATTGTCAATAAGAAGATCATAGGGATACAGTAAATCTGATGTGAAGCATCGGAATCTATAACTAGTGTCACAGGAATGGTTCAAAACATAGACAGTAAGAAGAGTCAGTCTTATTGTACTTAAGTCTGCATTGTGCCTTTTGTATTTAATTCCGATGCAATTTCTGTGTTTCATCGTCAATAAGAAGGTCAGAGGGTTACAGTAAACCTGAAGTGAAGCATCGGAATCTATAACTAGTGTCTCAGGAATGGTTCAAAACATAGACAGTAAGAAGGATCAGTCCTCTTGTACTTAAGTCGGGATTGTGCCTTTTGTATTTAATTCCGATGCAATTTCTGTGTTTCATCGTCAATAAGAAGATCATAGGGATACAGTAAACCTGAAGTGAAGCATCGGAATCTAAAACTAGTGTCACAGGAATGGTTCAAAACATAGACAGTAAGAAGAGTCAGTCTTCTTGTACTTAAGTCGGTATTGTGCCTTTTGTATTTACTTCCGATGCAAGTTCTGTGTTTCATCGTCAATAAGAAGGTCCAGGGGAGACAGTAAACCTGAAGTGAAGCATCGCAATCCATAACTAGTGTCACAGAAATGGTTCAAAACATAGACAGTAAAAAGAGGCAGCATTCGTGTACTTAAGTCGGCATTGTGCCTTTTCTATTTAATTCCGATGCGATCTCTGTTTTTCATCGTCAATTACAAGGTTCAAGGTATACAGTAAACCTGAAGTAAAGCATCGGAATCTATAACTAGTGACACAGGAATGGTTCAAACATAGTCAGTAAGAAGAGTCAGTCTTCTTGTACTTAAGTCGGCATTGTGCCTTTTGAATTTAATTCCGATGCAATTTCTGTGTTTCATCGTCAATAAGAAGCTCCAAGGGAAACAGTAAACCTGGAGTGAAGCACCGGAATCTATAACTAGTGTCACAGGAATGGTTGAAAAACATAGTCACTAAGAAGCGTCAGTCTTCTTGTACTTAAGTCGGCATTGTTCCTTTTCTATTTAATTCTGGTGCTATTTCTGTGTTTCATCGTCAATAAGAAGGTCCAAGGGATACAGTAAGCCTGAAGTGAAGCATCGGAATCTATAACTAGTGTCACAGGAATGGTTCAAAACATAGACTGTTAGAAGAGTCAGTCTTCTTGTACTTAAGTCAGCATTGTGCCTTTTGTATTTAATTCCGATGCAATTTCTGTGTTTCATTGTCAATACGAAGATCGTAGGGATACAGTAAATCTGATGTGAAGCATCGGAATCTATAACTAGTGTCACAGGAATGGTTCAAAACATAGACAGTAAGAAGAGTCATTCTTATTGTACATAAGTCAGCATTGTGCCTTTTGTATTTAATTCCGATGCAATTTCTGTGTTTCATTGTCAATAAGAAGATCATAGGGATACAGTAAATCTGATGTGAAGCATCGGAATCTATAACTAGTGTCACAGGAATGGTTCAAAACATAGACAGTAAGAAGAGTCAGTCTTATTGTACTTAAGTCTGCATTGTGCCTTTTGTATTTAATTCCGATGCAATTTCTGTGTTTCATCGTCAATAAGAAGGTCAGAGAGTTACAGTAAACCTGAAGTGAAGCATCGGAATCTATAACTAGTGATACAGGAATGGTTCAAACATAGTCAGTAAGACGAGTCAGTCTTCTTGTACTTAAGTCGGCATTGTGCCTTTTGTATTTAATTCCGATGCAATTTCTGTGTTTCATTGTCAATAAGAAGATCATAGGGATACAGTAAATCTGATGTGAAGCATCGGAATCTATAACTAGTGTCACAGGAATGGTTCAAAACATAGACAGTAAGAAGAGTCATTCTTATTGTACATAAGTCAGCATTGTGCCTTTTGTATTTAATTCCGATGCAATTTCTGTGTTTCATTGTCAACAAGAAGATCATAGGGATACAGTAAATCTGATGTGAAGCATCGGAATCTATAACTAGTGTCACAGGAACGGTTCAAAACATAGACAGTAAGAAGAGTCATTCTTATTGTACATAAGTCAGCATTGTGCCTTTTGTATTTAATTCCGATGCAATTTCTGTGTTTGATCATCAATAAGAAGGTCAGAGGGTTACAGTAAACCTGAAGTGAAGCATCGGAATCTATAACTAGTGACACAGGAATGGTTCAAACATAGTCAGTAAGAAGAGTCAGTCTTCTTGTACTTAAGTCGGCATTGTGCCTTTTGTATTTAATTCCGATGGAATTTCTGTGTTTCATCGTCAATAAGAAGGTCCAAGGGAAACAGTAAACCTGGATTGAAGCACCGGAATCTATAACTAGAGTCACAGGAATGGTTGAAAAACATTGTCAGTAAGAAGCGTCAGTCTTCTTGTACTTAAGTCGGCATTGTTCCTTTTCTATTTAATTCTGATGCAATTTCTGTGTTTCATCGTCAATAAGAAGGTCCAAGGGATACAGTAAGCCTGAAGTGAAGCATCGGAATCTATAACTAGTGTCACAGGAATGGTTCAAAACATAGACTGTAAGAAGAGTCAGTCTTCTTGTACTTAAGTCAGCATTGTGCCTTTTGTATTTAATTCCGATGCCATTTCTGTGTTTCATTGTCATTAAGAAGATCATAGGGATACAGTAAACCTGATGTGAAGCATCGGAATCCATAACTAGTGTCACAGGAATGGTTCAAAACATAGACTGTAAGAAGAGTCAGTCTTCTTGTACTTAAGTCAGCATTGTGCCTTTTGTATTTCATTCCGATGCAATTTCTGTGTTTCATCGTCAATAAGAAGGTCCAATGGAGACAGTAAACCTGAAGTGAAGCATCGCAATCTATAACTAGTGTCACAGAAATGGTTCAAAACATAGACAGTAAAAAGAGGCAGCATTCGTGTACTTAAGTCGGCATTGTGCCTTTTCTATTTAATTCCGATGCAATCTCTGTGTTTCATCGTCAATTAGAAGGTCCAAGGTATACAGTAAACCTGAAGTGAAGCATCGGAATCTATAACTAGTGTCACAGGAATGGTTCAAAAACATAGTCAGTAAGAAGCGTCAGTCTTTTTGTACTTATGTCGGCATTGTGCCTTTTCTATTTAATTCTGATGCAATTTCTGTGTTTCATCGTCAATAAGAAGGTCCAAGGGAAACAGTAAACCTGGAGTGAAGCACCGGAATCTATAACTAGTGTCACAGGAATGGTTCAAAACATAGACTTTAAGAAGAGTCAGTCATCTTGTACTTAAGTCAGCATTGTGCCTTTTGTATTTAATTCCGATGCAATTTCTGTGTTTCATTGTCAATACGAAGATCATAGGGATACAGTAAATCTGATGTGAAGCATCGGAATCTATAACTAGTGTCACAGGAATGGTTCAAAACATAGACAGTAAGAAGAGTCATTCTTATTGTACATAAGTCAGCATTTTGCCTTTTGTATTTAATTCCGATGCAATTTCTGTGTTTCATTGTCAATAAGAAGATCATAGGGATACAGTAAATCTGATGTGAAGCATCGGAATCTATAACTAGTGTCACAGGAATGGTTCAAAACATAGACAGTAAGAAGAGTCAGTCTTATTGTACTTAAGTCTGCATTGTGCCTTTTGTATTTAATTCCGATGCAATTTCTGTGTTTCATCGTCAATAAGAAGGTCAGAGGGTTACAGTAAACCTGAAGTGAAGCATCGGAATCTATAACTAGTGTCTCAGGAATGGTTCAAAACATAGACAGTAAGAAGGATCAGTCCTCTTGTACTTAAGTCGGGATTGTGCCTTTTGTATTTAATTCCGATGCAATTTCTGTGTTTCATCGTCAATAAGAAGATCATAGGGATACAGTAAACCTGAAGTGAAGCATCGGAATCTAAAACTAGTGTCACAGGAATGGTTCAAAACATAGACAGTAAGAAGAGTCAGTCTTCTTGTACTTAAGTCGGTATTGTGCCTTTTGTATTTACTTCCGATGCAAGTTCTGTGTTTCATCGTCAATAAGAAGGTCCAGGGAGACAGTAAACCTGAAGTGAAGCATCGCAATCCATAACTAGTGTCACAGAAATGGTTCAAAACATAGACAGTAAAAAGAGGCAGCATTCGTGTACTTAAGTCGGCATTGTGCCTTTTCTATTTAATTCCGATGCGATCTCTGTGTTTCATCGTCAATTACAAGGTTCAAGGTATACAGTAAACCTGAAGTGAAGCATCGGAATCTATAACTAGTGACACAGGAATGGTTCAAACATAGTCAGTAAGAAGAGTCAGTCTTCTTGTACTTAAGTTGGTATTGTGCCTTTTGAATTTAAGTCCGATGCAATTTCTGTGTTTCATCGTCAATAAGAAGCTCCAAGGGAAACAGTAAACCTGGAGTGAAGCACCGGAATCTATAACTAGTGTCACAGGAATGGTTGAAAAACATAGTCACTAAGAAGCGTCAGTCTTCTTGTACTTAAGTCGGCATTGTTCCTTTTCTATTTAATTCTGGTGCTATTTCTGTGTTTCATCGTCAATAAGAAGGTCCAAGGGATACAGTAAGCCTGAAGTGAAGCATCGGAATCTATAACTAGTGTCACAGGAATGGTTCAAAACATAGACTGTTAGAAGAGTCAGTCTTCTTGTACTTAAGTCAGCATTGTGCCTTTTGTATTTAATTCCGATGCAATTTCTGTGTTTCATTGTCATTAAGAAGATCATAGGGATACAGTAAACCTGATGTGAAGCATCGGAATCTATAACTAGTGTCACAGGAATGGTTCAAAACATAGACAGTAAGAAGAGTCAGTCTTCTTGTACTTAAGTCGGTATTGTGCCTTTTGTATTTAATTCCGATGCAATCTCTGTGTTTCATCGTCAATTAGAAGGTCCAAGGTATACAGTAAACCTGAAGTGAAGCATCGGAATCTATAACTAGTGATACAGGAATGGTTCAAACATAGTCAGTAAGACGAGTCAGTCTTCTTGTACTTAAGTCGGCATTGTGCCTTTTGTATTTAATTCCGATGCAATTTCTGTGTTTCATTGTCAATAAGAAGATCATAGGGATACAGTAAATCTGATGTGAAGCATCGGAATCTATAACTAGTGTCACAGGAATGGTTCAAAACATAGACAGTAAGAAGAGTCATTCTTATTGTACATAAGTCAGCATTGTGCCTTTTGTATTTAATTCCGATGCAATTTCTGTGTTTCATTGTCAACAAGAAGATCATAGGGATACAGTAAATCTGATGTGAAGCATCGGAATCTATAACTAGTGTCACAGGAACGGTTCAAAACATAGACAGTAAGAAGAGTCATTCTTATTGTACATAAGTCAGCGTTGTGCCTTTTGTATTTAATTCCGATGCAATTTCTGTGTTTGATCATCAATAAGAAGGTCAGAGGGTTACAGTAAACCTGAAGTGAAGCATCGGAATCTATAACTAGTGACACAGGAATGGTTCAAACATAGTCAGTAAGAACAGTCAGTCTTCTTGTACTTAAGTCGGCATTGTGCCTTTTGTATTTAATTCCGATGGAATTTCTGTGTTTCATCGTCAATAAGAAGGTCCAAGGGAAACAGTAAACCTGGATTGAAGCACCGGAATCTATAACTAGAGTCACAGGAATGGTTGAAAAACATTGTCAGTAAGAAGCGTCAGTCTTCTTGTACTTAAGTCGGCATTGTTCCTTTTCTATTTAATTCTGATGCAATTTCTGTGTTTCATCGTCAATAAGAAGGTCCAAGGGATACAGTAAGCCTGAAGTGAAGCATCGGAATCTATACCTAGTGTCACAGGAATGGTTCAAAACATAGACTGTAAGAAGAGTCAGTCTTCTTGTACTTAAGTCAGCATTGTGCCTTTTGTATTTAATTCCGATGCCATTTCTGTGTTTCATTGTCATTAAGAAGATCATAGGGATACAGTAAACCTGATGTGAAGCATCGGAATCTATAACTAGTGTCACAGGAATGGTTCAAAACATAGACTGTAAGAAGAGTCAGTCTTCTTGTACTTAAGTCAGCATTGTGCCTTTTGTATTTCATTCCGATGCAATTTCTGTGTTTCATCGTCAATAAGAAGGTCCAAGGGAGACAGTAAACCTGAAGTGAAGCATCGCAATCTATAACTAGTGTCACAGAAATGGTTCAAAACATAGACAGTAAAAAGAGGCAGCATTCGTGTACTTAAGTCGGCATTGTGCCTTTTCTATTTAATTCCGATGCAATCTCTGTGTTTCATCGTCAATTAGAAGGTCCAAGGTATACAGTAAACCTGAAGTGAAGCATCGGAATCTATAACTAGTGTCACAGGAATGGTTCAAAAACATAGTCAGTAAGAAGCGTCAGTCTTTTTGTACTTATGTCGGCATTGTGCCTTTTCTATTTAATTCTGATGCGATTTCTGTGTTTCATCGTCAATAAGAAGGTCCAAGGGAAACAGTAGACCTGGAGTGAAGCACCGGAATCTATAACTAGTGTCACAGGAATGGTTCAAAACATAGACTTTAAGAAGAGTCAGTCATCTTGTACTTAAGTCAGCATTGTGCCTTTTGTATTTAATTCCGATGCAATTTCTGTGTTTCATTGTCAATACGAAGATCATAGGGATACAGTAAATCTGATGTGAAGCATCGGAATCTATAACTAGTGTCACAGGAATGGTTCAAAACATAGACAGTAAGAAGAGTCATTCTTATTGTACATAAGTCAGCATTGTGCCTTTTGTATTTAATTCCGATGCAATTTCTGTGTTTCATTGTCAATAAGAAGATCATAGGGATACAGTAAATCTGATGTGAAGCATCGGAATCTATAACTAGTGTCACAGGAATGGTTCAAAACATAGACAGTAAGAAGAGTCAGTCTTATTGTACTTAAGTCTGCATTGTGCCTTTTGTATTTAATTCCGATGCAATTTCTGTGTTTCATCGTCAATAAGAAGGTCAGAGGGTTACAGTAAACCTGAAGTGAAGCATCGGAATCTATAACTAGTGTCTCAGGAATGGTTCAAAACATAGACAGTAAGAAGGATCAGTCCTCTTGTACTTAAGTCGGGATTGTGCCTTTTGTATTTAATTCCGATGCAATTTCTGTGTTTCATCGTCAATAAGAAGATCATAGGGATACAGTAAACCTGAAGTGAAGCATCGGAATCTAAAACTAGTGTCACAGGAATGGTTCAAAACATAGACAGTAAGAAGAGTCAGTCTTCTTGTACTTAAGTCGGTATTGTGCCTTTTGTATTTACTTCCGATGCAAGTTCTGTGTTTCATCGTCAATAAGAAGGTCCAGGGGAGACAGTAAACCTGAAGTGAAGCATCGCAATCCATAACTAGTGTCACAGAAATGGTTCAAAACATAGACAGTAAAAAGAGGCAGCATTCGTGTACTTAAGTCGGCATTGTGCCTTTTCTATTTAATTCCGATGCGATCTCTGTGTTTCATCGTCAATTACAAGGTTCAAGGTATACAGTAAACCTGAAGTGAAGCATCGGAATCTATAACTAGTGACACAGGAATGGTTCAAACATAGTCAGTAAGAAGAGTCAGTCTTCTTGTACTTAAGTCGGCATTGTGCCTTTTGAATTTAATTCCGATGCAATTTCTGTGTTTCATCGTCAATAAGAAGCTCCAAGGGAAACAGTAAACCTGGAGTGAAGCACCGGAATCTATAACTAGTGTCACAGGAATGGTTGAAAAACATAGTCACTAAGAAGCGTCAGTCTTCTTGTACTTAAGTCGGCATTGTTCCTTTTCTATTTAATTCTGGTGCTATTTCTGTGTTTCATCGTCAATAAGAAGGTCCAAGGGATACAGTAAGCCTGAAGTGAAGCATCGGAATCTATAACTAGTGTCACAGAAATGGTTCAAAACATAGACAGTAAGAAGAGTCAGTCTTCTTGTACTTAAGTCGGTATTGTGCCTTTTGTATTTAATTCCGATGCAATTTCTGTGTTTCATCGTCAATAAGATGGTCCAAGGGAGACAGTAAACCTGAAGTGAAGTATCGCAATCTGTAACTAGTGTCACAGAAATGGTTCAAAACATAGACAGTAAAAAGAGGCAGCCTTCTTGTACTTAAGTCGGCATTGTGCCTTTTCTATTTCATTCCGATGCAATATCTGTGTTTCATCGTCAATAAGAAGGTCCAAGGGATACAGTAAACCTGAAGTGAACCATCGGAAACTATAACTAGTGTCACAGGAATGGTTCAAAAACATAGTCAGTATGAAGCGTCAGTCTTCTTGTACTTAAGTCGGTATTGTGCCTTTTGTATTTAATTCCGATGCAATTTCTGTGTTTCATCGTCAATAAGAAGGTCCAAGGGACACAGTAAACCTGAAGTGAAGCATCGCAATCTGTAACTAGTGTCACAGAAATGGTTCAAAACATAGACAGTGAGAACAGGCAGCCTTCTTGTAATTAAGTCGGCATTGTGCCTTTTCTATTTAATTCCGATGCTATTTCTGTTTTTCATCGTCAATAAGAAGGTCCAAGGGATACAGTAAACTTGGAGTGTAGCACCGGAATCTATAACTAGTGTCACAGGAATGGTTCAAAACATAGGCAGTAAGAAGAGTCAGTCTTCGTGTACTGAAGTCGGCAATTTGCCCTTTGTATTTAATTCCGATGCAATTTCTGTGTTTCATCGTCAATAAGAAGGTCCAAGGGATACAGTAAACCTGGAGTGAAGCATCGGAATCTATAACTAGTGTCAATGGAATGGTTCAAAGCATAGACAGTAAGAAGAGTCAGTCTTCGTGTACTGAAGTCGGCATTGTGCCTTTTGTATTTAATTCCGATGCAATTTCTGTGTTTCATTGTCAATAAGAAGGTCAGAGGGATACAGTAAACCTGAAGTGAAGCATCGGAATCAATAGCTAGTGTCACAGGAATGGTTCAAATCATTGTCAGTAAGAAGAGTTAGTCTTCTTGTCCTTAAGTCGGCATTGGGCCTTTTGTATTTAATTCCGATGCAATTTCTGTGTTTCATCGTCAATAAGAAGGTCCAAGGGATACAGTAAACCTGGAGAGAAGAATCGGAATGTGTAACTACTGTCACAGGAATGGTTCAAAGCATAGACTGTAAGAAGAGTCAGTCTTCTTGTACTTAAGTTGGTATTGTGCCTTTTGTATTTAATTCCGGTGCAATTTCTGTGTTTCATCGTCAATAAGAAGGTCGAAGGGATACAGTAAACCTGAAGTGAAGCATCGGAATCTATAACTAGTGTCACAGGAATAGTTCAAAAGCATAGTCAGTAGAAAGAGTCCGTCTTCATGTACTTAAATCGGCATTGTGCCTTTTGTATTTAATTCCGATGCAATTTCTGTGTTTCATCGTCAATAAGAAGGTCCAAGGGATACAGTAAACCTGAAGTGAAGCATCGGAATCTATAACTAGTGTCACAGGAATGGTTCAAAACATAGACAGTAGGAAGAGTCAGTCTTCTTGTACTTAAGTCGGCATTGTGCCTTTTGTATTTAATTCCGATGCAAATTCTGTGTTTCATCGTCAATAAGAAGGTCAGAGGGATACAGCAAACCTGAAGTGAAGCATCGCAATCTATAACCAGTGTCACAGGAATGGTTCAAAACATAGTCTGTAAGAAGAGTCAGTCTTATTGTACTTAAGTCTGGATTGTGCCTTTTGTATTTAATTCCGATGCTATTTCTGTGATTGATCATCAATAAGAAGGTCAGAGGGTTACAGTAAACCTGAAGTGAAGCATCGGAATCTATAACTAGTGTCTCCGGAATGGTTCAAAACATAGACAGTAAGAAGGATCAGTCCTCTTGTACTTAAGTCGGGATTGTGCCTTTTGTATTTAATTCCGATGCTATTTCTGTGTTTCATCATCAATAAGAAGATCATAGGGATACAGTAAACCTGAAGTGAAGGATCGGAATCTATAACTAGTGTCACAGGAATGGTTCAAAACATAGACAGTAAGAAGAGTCAGTCTTCTTGTACTTAAGTCGGTATTGTGCCTCTTGTATTTAATTCCGATGCAATTTCTGTGTTTCATTGTCATTAAGAGGATCATAGGGATACAGTAAACCTGATGTGAAGCATCGGAATCTATAACTAGTGTCACAGGAATGGTTCAAAACATAGACAGTAAGAAGAGTCAGTCTTCTTGTACTTAGGTTGGTATTGTGCCTTTTGTATTTAATTCCGATGCAATTTCTGTGTTTCATCGTGAATAAGAAGGTCCAATGGAGACAGTAAACCTGAAGTGAAGCATCGCAATCTGTAACTAGTGTCACAGAAATGGTTCAAAACATAGTCAGTTAAAAGAGGCAGCCTTCTTGTACTTAAGTCGGCATTGTGCCTTTTCTATTTCATTCCGACGCAATATCTGTGTTTCATCGTCAATAAGATGGTCCAAGGGATACAGTAAACCTGAAGTGAAGCATCGGAATCTATAACTAGTGTCACAGGAATGGTTCAAAAACATAGTCAGTAAGAAGCGTCAGTCTTCTTGTACTTATGTCGGCATTGTCCCTTTTCTATTTAATTCTGATGCAATTTCTGTGTTTCATCGTCAATAAGAAGGTCCAAGGGAAACAGTAAACCTGGAGTGAAGCACCGGAATCTATAACTAGTGTCACAGGAATGGTTCAAACATAGACTTTAAGAAGAGTCAGTCTTCTTGTACTTAAGTCAGCATTGTGCCTTTTGTATTTAATTCCGATGCGATTTCTGTGTTTCATTGTCAATAAGAAGATCATAGGGATACAGTAAATCTGATGTGAAGCATCGGAATCTATAACTAGTGTCACAGGAATGGTTCAAAACATAGACAGTAAGAAGAGTCAGTCTTATTGTACATAAGTCTGCATTGTGACTTTTGTATTTAATTCCGATGCAATTGATGTGTTTGATCATCAATAAGAAGGTCAGAGGGTTACAGTAAACCTGAAGTGAAGCATCGGAATCTATAACTAGTGTCACAGGAATGGTTCAAAACATAGACAGTGAGAAGAGTCAGTCTTCTTGTACTTAAGTCGGTATTGTGCCTTTTGTATTTAATTCCGATGCAAGTTCTGTGTTTCATCGTCAATAAGAAGGTCCAAGGGAGACAGTAAACCAGAAGTGAAGCATCGCAATCTATAACTAGTGTCACAGAAATGGTTCAAAACATAGACAGTAAAAAGAGGCAGCATTCGTGTACTTAAGTCGGCATTGTGCCTTTTCTGTTTAATTCCGATGCTATCTCTGTGTTTCATCGTCAATTACAAGGTCCAAGGTATACAGTAAACCTTAAGTGAAGCATCGGAATCTATAACTAGTGACACAGGAATGGTTCAAACATAGTCAGTAAGAACAGTCAGTCTTCTTGTACTTAAGTCGGCATTGTGCCTTTTGTATTTAATTCCGATGCAATTTCTGTGTTTCATCGTCAATAAGAAGGTCCAAGGGAAACAGTAAACCTGGAGTGAAGCACCGGAATCTATAACTAGTGTCACAGGAATGGTAGAAAAACATAGTCAGTAAGAAGACTCAGTCTTCTTGTACTTAAGTCGGCATTGTTCCTTTTCTATTTAATTCTGATGCAATTTCTGTGTTTCATCGTCAATAAGAAGTTCCAAGGGATACAGTAAGCCTGAAGTGAAGCATCGGAATCTATAACTAGTGTCACAGGAATGGTTCAAAACATAGACTGTAAGAAGAGTCAGTCTTCTTGTACTTAAGTCAGCATTGTGCCTTTAGTATTTAATTCCGATGCAATTTCTGTGTTTCATTGTCATTAAGAAGATCATAGGGATACAGTAAACCTGATGTGAAGCATCGGAATCTATAACTAGTGTCACAGGAATGGTTCAAAACATAGACAGTAAGAAGAGTCAGTCTTCTTGTACTTAAGTCGGTATTGTGCCTTTTGTATTTAATTCCGATGCAATTTCTGTGTTTCATCGTCAATAAGAAGGTCCAAGGGAGACAGTAAACCTGAAGTGAAGCATCGCAATCTGTAACTAGTGTCACAGAAATGGTTCAAAACATAGACAGTAAAAAGAGGCAGCATTCTTGTACTTAAGTCGGCATTGTGCCTTTTCTATTTCATTCCGATGCAATATCTGTGTTTCATCGTCAATAAGAAGGTCCAAGGGATACAGTAAACCTGAAGTGAAGCATCGGAATCTATAACTAGTGTCACAGGAATGGTTCAAAAACATAGTCAGTAAGAAGCGTCAGTCTTCTTGTACTTAAGTCGGCGTTGTGCCTTTTCTATTTAATTCTGATGCAATTTCTGTGTTTCATCGTCAATAAGAAGGTCCAAGGGAAACAGTAAACCTCGAGTGAAGCATCGGAATCTATAACTAGTGTCACAGGAATGGTTCAGAAACATAGACTGTAAGAAGAGTCAGTCTTCTTGTACTTAAGTCAGCATTGTGCCTTTTGTATTTAATTCCGATGCAATTTCTGTGTTTCATCATCAATAAGAAGGTCAGAGTGTTACAGTAAACCTAAAGTGAAGCATCGGAATCTATAACTAGTGTCACAGGAATGGTTCAAAACATAGACAGTAAGAAGAGTCAGTCTTCTTGTACTTAAGTCGGTATTGTGCCTTTTGTATTTAATTCCGATGCAAGTTCTGTGTTTCATCGTCAATAGGAAGGTCCAAGGGAGACAGTAAACCTGAAGTGAAGCATCGCAATCTATAACTAGTGTCACAGAAATGGTTCAAAACATAGACAGTAAAAAGAGGCAGCATTCGTGTACTTAAGTCGGCATTGTGCCTTTTCTATTTAATTCCGATGCAATCTCTGTGTTTCATCGTCAATTACAAGGTCCAAGGTATACAGTAAACCTGAAGTGAAGCATCGGAATCTATTACTAGTGACACAGGAATGATTCAAACATAGTCAGTAAGAAGAGTGAGTCTTCTTGTACTTAAGTCGGCATTGTGCCTTTTGTATTTAATTCCGATGCAATTTCTGTGTTTCATCGTCGATAAGAAGGTCCAAGGGAAACAGTAAACCTGGAGTGAAGCACCGGAATCTATAACTAGTGTCACAGGAATGGTTGAAAAACATAGTCAGTAAGAAGAGTCAGTCTTCTTGTACTTAAGTCGGCATTGTTCCTTTTCTATTTAATTCTGATGCAATTTCTGTGTTTCATCGTCAATAAGAAGGTCCAAGGGATACAGTAAGCCTGAAGTGAAGCATCGGAATCTATAACTAGTGGCACAGGAATGGTTCAAAACATAGACTGTAAGAAGAGTCAGTCTTCTTGTACTTAAGTCAGCATTGTGCCTTTTGTATTTAATTCCGATGCAATTTCTGTGTTTCATTGTCATTAAGAAGATCATAGGGATACAGTAAACCTGATGTGAAGCATCGGAATCTATAACTAGTGTCACAGGAATGGTTCAAACATAGTCAGTAAGAACAGTCAGTCTTCTTGTACTTAAGTCGGCATTGTGCCTTTTGTATTTAATTCCGATGCAATTTCTGTGTTTCATTGTCATTAAGAAGATCATAGGGATACAGTAAACCTGAAGTGAAGTATCGCAATCTGTAACTAGTGTCACAGAAATGGTTCAAAACATAGACAGTAAAAAGAGGCAGCCTTCTTGTACTTAAGTCGGCATTGTGCCTTTTCTATTTCATTCCGATGCAATATCTGTGTTTCATCGTCAATAAGAAGGTCCAAGGGATACAGTAAACCTGAAGTGAAGCATCGGAATCTATAACTAGTGTCACAGGAATGGTTCAAAAACATAGTCAGTAAGAAGCGTCAGTCTTCTTGTACTTAAGTCGGTATTGTGCCTTTTGTATTTAATTCCGATGCAATTTCTGTGTTTCATCGTCAATAAGAAGGTACAAGGGACACAGTAAACCTGAAGTGAAGCATCGCAATCTGTAACTAGTGTCACAGAAATGGTTCAAAACATAGACAGTAAGAACAGGCAGCCTTCTTGTACTTAAGTCGGCATTGTGCCTTTTCTATTTAATTCCGATGCAATTTCTGTTTTTCATCGTCAATAAGAAGGTCCAAGGGATACAGTAAACTTGGAGTGTAGCATCGGAATCTATAACTAGTGTCACAGAAATGGTTCAAAACATAGGCAGTAAGAAGAGTCAGTCTTCGTGTACTGAAGTCGGCAATTTGCCCTTTGTATTTAATTCCGATGCAACTTCTGTTTTTCATCGTCAATAAGAAGGTCCAAGGGATACAGTAAACCTGTGGTGAAGCATCGGAATCTATGACTAGTGTCACCGGAATGGTTCAAAACATAGAAGGAAGAAGAGTCAGTACTCTTGTACTTAAGACGGCATTGTGCCTTTTCTATTTAATTCCGATGCAATTTCTGTGTTTCATCGTCAATAAGAAGGTCCAAGGGATACAGTAAACCTCGAGTGAAGCATCGGAATCTATAACTAGTGTCACAGGAATGGTTCAAAACATAGACAGTAGGAAGAGTCAGTCTTCTTGTACTTAAGTCGGCATTGTGCCTTTTGTATTTAATTCCGATGCAAATTCTGTGTTTCGTCGTCAATAAGAAGGTCAGAGGGATACAGCAAACCTGAAGTGAAGCATCGCAATCTATAACCAGTGTCACAGGAATGGTTCAAAACATAGTCTGTAAGAAGAGTCAGTCTTATTGTACTTAAGTCTGCATTGTGCCTTTTGTATTTAATTCCGATGCAATTTCTGTGTTTGATCATCAATAAGAAGGTCAGAGGGTTACAGTAAACCTGAAGTGAAGCATCGGAATCTATAACTAGTGTCTCAGGAATGGTTCAAAACATAGACAGTAAGAAGGATCAGTCCTCTTGTACTTAAGTCGGGATTGTGCCTTTTGTATTTAATTCCGATGCTATTTCTGTGTTTCATAATCAATAAGATGACATAGGGATACAGTAAACCTGAAGTGAAGCATCGGAATCTATAACTAGTGTCACAGGAATGGTTCAAAACATAGACAGTAAGAAGAGTCAGTCTTCTTGTACTTAAGTCGGTATTGTGCCTTTTGTATTTAATTCCGATGCAATTTCTGTGTTTCATTGTCATTAAGAGGATCATAGGGATACAGTAAACCTGATGTGAAGCATCGGAATCTATAACTAGTGTCACAGGAATGGTTCAAAACATAGACAGTAAGAAGAGTCAGTCTTCTTGTACTTAAGTCGGTATTGTGCCTTTTGTATTTAATTCCGATGCAATATCTGTGTTTCATCGTCAATAAGAAGGTCCAAGGGAGACAGTAAACATGAAGTGAAGCATCGCAATCTGTAACTAGTGTCACAGAAATGGTTCAAAACATAGACAGTAAAAAGAGGCAGCCTTCTTGTACTTAAGTCGGCATTGTGCCTTTTCTATTTCATTCCGACGCAATATCTGTGTTTCATCGTCAATAAGATGGTCCAAGGGATACAGTAAACCTGAAGTGAAGCATCGGAATCTATAACTAGTGTCACAGGAATGGTTGAAAAACATAGTCAGTAAGAAGCGTCAGTCTTCTTGTACTTATGTCGGCATTGTGCCTTTTCTATTTAATTCTGATGCAATTTCTGTGTTCCATCGTCAATAAGAAGGTCCAAGGGAAACAGTAAACCTGAAGTGAAGCATCGGAATCTATAACTAGTGTCACAGGAATGGTTCAAACATAGACTTTAAGAAGAGTCAGTCTTCTTGTACTTTAGTCAGCATTGTGCCTTTTGTATTTAATTCCGATGCAATTTCTGTGTTTCATTGTCATTAAGAAGATCATAGGGATACAGTAAACCTGATGTGAAGCATCGGAATCTCTAACTAGTGTCACAGGAATGGTTCAAACATAGTCAGTAAGAACAGTCAGTCTTCTTGTACTTAAGTCGGCATTGTGCCTTTTGTATTTAATTCCGATGCAATTTCTGTGTTTCATTGTCATTAAGAAGATCATAGGGATACAGTAAACCTGATGTGAAGCATCGGAATCTATAACTAGTGTCACAGGAATGGTTCAAAACATAGACAGTATGAAGAGTCAGTCTTCTTGTACTTAAGTCGGTATTGTGCCTTTTGTATTTAATTCCGATGCAATTTCTGTGTTTCATCGTCAATAAGAAGGTCCAAGGGAGACAGTAAACCTGAAGTGAAGTATCGCAATCTGTAACTAGTGTCACAGAAATGGTTCAAAACATAGACAGTAAAAAGAGGCAGCCTTCTTGTACTTAAGTCGGCATTGTGCCTTTTCTATTTCATTCCGATGCAATATCTGTGTTTCATCGTCAATAAGAAGGTCCAAGGGATACAGTAAACCTGAAGTGAAGCATCGGAATCTATAACTTAGTGTCACAGGAATGGTTCAAAAACATAGTCAGTAAGAAGCGTCAGTCTTCTTGTACTTAAGTCGGTATTGTGCCTTTTGTATTTAATTCCGATGCAATTTCTGTGTTTCATCGTCAATAAGAAGGTCCAAGGCACACAGTAAACCTGAAGTGAAGCATCGCAATCTGTAACTAGTGTCACAGAAATGGTTCAAAACATAGACAGTAAGAACAGGCAGCCTTCTTGTACTTAAGTCGGCATTGTGCCTTTTCTATTTAATTCCGATGCAATTTCTGTTTTTCATCATCAATAAGAAGGTCCAAGGGATACAGTAAACTTGGAGTGTAGCATCGGAATCTATAACTAGTGTCACAGGAATGGTTCAAAACATAGGCAGTAAGAAGAGTCAGTCTTCGTGTACTGAAGTCGGCAATTTGCCCTTTGTATTTCATTCCGATGCAATTTCTGTTTTTCATCGTCAATAAGAAGGTCCAAGGGATACAGTAAACCTGTGGTGAAGCATCGGAATCTATGACTAGTGTCACCGGAATGGTTCAAAACATAGAAGGAAGAAGAGTCAGTACTCTTGTACTTAAGACGGCATTGTGCCTTTTCTATTTAATTCCGATGCAATTTCTGTGTTTCATCGTCAATAAGAAGGTCCAAGGGATACAGTAAACCTGGAGTGAAGCATCGGAATCTATAACTAGTGTCAATGGAATGGTTCAAAGCATAGACAGTAAGAAGAGTCAGTCTTCTTGTACTGAAGTCGGCATTGTGCCTTTTGTATTTAATTCCGATGCAATTTCTGTGTTTCATCGTCAATAAGAAGGTCAGAGGGATACAGTAAACCTGAAGTGAAGCATCGGAATCTATAGCTAGTGTCACAGGAATGGTTCAAATCATTGTCAGTAAGAAGAGTTAGTCTTCTTGTCCTTAAGTCGGCATTGTGCCTTTTGTATTTAATTCCGATGCAATTTCTGTGTTTCATCGTCAATAAGAAGGTCCAAGGGATACAGTAAACCTGGAGAGAAGAATCGGAATGCGTAACTACTGTCACAGGAATGGTTCAAAGCATAGACTGTAAGAAGAGTCAGTCTTCTTGTACTTAAGTTGGCATTGTGCCTTTTGTATTTAATTCCGGTGCAATTTCTGTGTTTCATCGTCAATAAGAAGGTCGAAGGGATACAGTAAACCTGAAGTGAAGCATCGGAATCTATAACTAGTGTCACAGGAATAGTTCAAAAGCATAGTCAGTAGAAAGAGTCCGTCTTCATGTACTTAAATCGGCATTGTGCCTTTTGTATTTAATTCCTATGCAATTTCTGTGTTTCATCGCCAATAAGAAGGTCCAAGGGATACAGTAAACCTGAAGTGAAGCATCGGAATCTATAACTAGTGTCACAGGAATGGTTCAAAACATAGACAGTAGGAAGAGTCAGTCTTCTTGTACTTAAGTCGGCATTGTGCCTTTTGTATTTAATTCCGATGCAATTTCTGTGTTTCATCGTCAATAAGAAGGTCAGAGGGATACAGCAAACCTGAAGTGAAGCATCGCAATCTATAACCAGTGTCACAGGAATGGTTCAAAACATAGTCTGTAAGAAGAGTCAGTCTTATTGTACTTAAGTCTGCATTGTGCCTTTTGTATTTAATTCCGATGCAATTTCTGTGTTTGATCATCAATAAGAAGGTCAGAGGGTTACAGTAAACCTGAAGTGAAGCATCGGAATCTATAACTAGTGTCTCAGGAATGGTTCAAAACATAGACAGTAAGAAGGATCAGTCCTCTTGTACTTACGTCGGGATTGTGCCTTTTGTATTTAATTCCGATGCCATTTCTGTGTTTCATCATCAATAAGAAGACATAGGGATACAGTAAACCTGAAGTGAAGCATCGGAATCTATAACTAGTGTCACAGGAATGGCTCAAAACATAGACAGTAAGAAGAGTCAGTCTTCTTGTACTTAAGTCGGTATTGTGCCTTTTGTATTTAATTCCGATGCAATTTCTGTGTTTCATTGTCATTAAGAGGATCATAGGGATACAGTAAACCTGATGTGAAGCATCGGAATCTATAACTAGTGTCACAGGAATGGTTCAAAACATAGACAGTAAGAAGAGTCAGTCTTCCTGTACTTAAGTCGGTATTGTGCCTTTTGTATTTAATTCCGATGCAATTTCTGTGTTTCATCGTCAATAAGAAGGTCCAAGGGAGACAGTAAACCTGAAGTGAAGCGTCGCAATCTGTAACTAGTGTCACAGAAATGGTTCAAAACATAGACAGTAAAAAGAGGCAGCCTTCTTGTACTTAAGTCGGCATTGTGCCTTTTCTATTTCATTCCGACGCAATATCTGTGTTTCATCGTCAATAAGATGGTCCAATGGATACAGTAAACCTGAAGTGAAGCATCGGAATCTATAACTAGTGTCACAGGAATGGTTGAAAAACATAGTCAGTAAGAAGCGTCAGTCTTCTTGTACTTATGTCGGCATTGTGCCTTTTCTATTTAATTCTGATGCAATTTCTGTGTTCCATCGTCAATAAGAAGGTCCAAGGGAAACAGTAAACCTGGAGTGAAGCACCGGAATCTATAACTAGTGTCACAGGAATGGTTCAAACATAGACTTTAAGAAGAGTCAGTCTTCTTGTACTTTAGTCAGCATTGTGCCTTTTGTATTTCATTCCGATGCAATTTCTGTGTTTCATTGTCAATAAGAAGATCATAGGGATACAGTAAATCTGATGTGAAGCATCGGAATCTATAACTAGTGTCACAGGAATGGTTCAAAACATAGACAGTAAGAAGAGTCAGTCTTATTGTACATAAGTCTGCATTGTGACTTTTGTATTTAATTCCGATGCAATTTCTGTGTTTGATCATCAATAAGAAGGTCAGAGGGTTACAGTAAACCTGAAGTGAAGCATCGGAATCTATAACTAGTGTCAAAGGAATGGTTCAAAACATAGACAGTAAGAAGAGTCAGTCTTCTTGTACTTAAGTCGGTATTGTGCCTTTTGTATTTAATTCCGATGCAAGTTCTGTGTTTCTTCGTCAATGAGAAGGTCCAAGGGAGACAGTAAACCAGAAGTGAAGCATCGCAATCTATAACTAGTGTCACAGAAATGGTTCAAAACATAGACAGTAACAAGAGGCAGCATTCGTGTACTTAAGTCGGCATTGTGCCTTTTCTGTTTAATTCCGATGCAATCTCTGTGTTTCATCGTCAATTACAAGGTCCAAGGTATACAGTAAACCTTAAGTGAAGCATCGGAATCTATAACTAGTGACACAGGAATGGTTCAAACATAGTCAGTAAGAACAGTCAGTCTTCTTGTACTTAAGTCGGCATTGTGCCTTTTGTATTTAATTCCGATGCAATTTCTGTGTTTCATCGTCAATAAGAAGGTCCAAGGGAAACAGTAAACCTGGAGTGAAGCACCGGAATCTATAACTAGTGTCACAGGAATGGTTGAAAAACATAGTCAGTAAGAAGATTCAGTCTTCTTGTACTTAAGTCGGCATTGTTCCTTTTCTATTTAATTCTGATCCAATTTCTGTGTTTCATCGTCAATAAGAAGTTCCAAGGGATACAGTAAGCCTGAAGTGAAGCATCGGAATCTATAACTAGTGTCACAGGAATGGTTCAAAACATAGACTGTAAGAAGAGTCAGTCTTCTTGTACTTAAGTCAGCATTGTGATATTTGTATTTAATTCCGATGCAATTTCTGTGTTTCATTGTCATTAAGAAGATCATAGGGATACAGTAAACCTGATGTGAAGCATCGGAATCTATAACTAGTGTCACAGGAATGGTTCAAAACATAGACAGTAAGAAGAGTCAGTCTTCTTGTACTTAAGTCGGTATTGTGCCTTTTGCATTTAATTCCGATGCAATTTCTGTGTTTCATCGTCAATAAGAAGGTCCAAGGGAGACAGTAAACCTGAAGTGAAGCATCGCAATCTGTAACTAGTGTCACAGAAATGGTTCAAAACATAGACAGTAAAAAGAGGCAGCATTCTTGTACTTAAGTCGGCATTGTGCCTTTTCTATTTCATTCCGATGCTATATCTGTGTTTCATCGTCAATAAGAAGGTCCAAGGGATACAGTAAACCTGAAGTGAAGCATCGGAATCTATAACTAGTGTCACAGGAATGGTTCAAAAACATAGTCAGTAAGAAGCGTCAGTCTTCTTGTACTTAAGTAGGCGTTGTGCCTTTTCTATTTAATTCTGATGCAATTTCTGTGTTTCATCGTCAATAAGAAGGTCCAAGGGAAACAGTAAACCTGGAGTGAAGCATCGGAATCTATAACTAGTGTCTCAGGAATGGTTCAAAACATAGACAGTAAGAAGGATCAGTCCTCTTGTACTTAAGTCGGGATTGTGCCTTTTGTATTTAATTCCGATGCAATTTCTGTGTTTCATCGTCAATAAGAAGATCATAGGGATACAGTAAACCTGAAGTGAAGCATCGGAATCTATAACTAGTGTCACAGGAATGGTTCAAAACATAGACAGTAAGAAGAGTCAGTCTTCTTGTACTTAAGTCGGTATTGTGCCTTTTGTATTTAATTCCGATGCAAGTTCTGTGTTTCATCGTCAATAAGAAGGTCCAGGGGAGACAGTAAACCTGAAGTGAAGCATCGCAATCTATAACTAGTGTCACAGAAATGGTTCAAAACATAGACAGTAAAAAGAGGCAGCATTCGTGTACTTAAGTCGGCATTGTGCCTTTTCTATTTAATTCCGATGCAATCTCTGTGTTTCATCGTCAATAAGAAGGTCCAAGGGATACAGTAAGCCTGAAGTGAAGCATCGGAATCTATAACTAGTGTCACAGGAATGGTTCAAAACATAGACTGTAAGAAGAGTCAGTCTTCTTGTACTTAAGTCAGCATTGTGCCTTTTGTATTTAATTCCGATGCAATTTCTGTGTTTCATTGTCATTAAGAAGATCATAGGGATACAGTAAACCTGATGTGAAGCATCGGAATCTATAACTAGTGTCACAGGAATGGTTCAAAACATAGACAGTTAGAAGAGTCAGTCTTCTTGTACTTAAGTCGGTATTGTGCCTTTTGTATTTATTTACGATGCAATTTCTGTGTTTCATCGTCAATAAGAAGGTCCAAGGGAGACAGTAAACCTGAAGTGAAGTATCGCAATCTGTAACTAGTGTCACAGAAATGGTTCAAAACATAGACAGTAAAAAGAGGCAGCCTTCTTGTACTTAAGTCGACATTGTGCCTTTTCTATTTCATTCCGATGCAATATCTGTGTTTCATCGTCAATAAGAAGGTCCGAGGGATACAGTAAACCTGAAGTGAAGCATCGGAATCTATAACTAGTGTCACAGGAATGGTTCAAAAACATAGTCAGTAAGAAGCGTCAGTCTTCTTGTACTTAAGTCGGTATTGTGCCTTTTGTATTTAATTCCGATGCAATTTCTGTGTTTCATCGTCAATAAGAAGGTCCAAGGGAGACAGTAAACCTGAAGTGAAGCATCGCAATCTGTAACTAGTGTCACAGAAATGGTTCAAAACATAGACAGTGAGAACAGGCAGCCTTCTTGTACTTAAGTCGGCATTGTGCCTTTTCTATTTAATTCCGATGCAATCTCTGTGTTTCATCGTCAATTATAAGGTCCAAGGTATACAGTAAACCTGAAGTGAAGCATCGGAATCTATAACTAGTGACACAGGAATGGTTCAAACATACTCAGTAAGAGGAGTCAGTCTCCTTGTACTTAAGTCGGCATTGTGCCTTTTGTATTTAATTCCGATGCAATTTCTGTGTTTCATCGACAATAAGAAGGTTTAAGGGATACAGTAAACCTGAAGTGAAGCATCGGAATCTATAACTAGTGTCACGAGAATGGTTCAAAACATAGTTAGTAAGAAGAGTCAGTCTTCCTGTACTTAAGTCGGCATTGTGCCTTATGTATTTATTTCCGATGCAATTTCTGTGTTTCATCGTCAATAAGAAGGTCAGAGGGATACAGTAAACCTGAAGTGTAGCATCGAAATCTATAACTAGTGTCACAGGAATGGTTCAAAACATAGACAGTAGGAAGAGTCAGTCTTCTTGTACTTAAGTCGATATTGTGCCTTTTGTATTTAATTCGGATGCAATTTCTGTGTTTCATCGTCTATAGGAAGGTCCAAGGGATACAGTAAACCTGAAGTGAAGCATCGGAATCTATAACTAGTGTCACAGGAATGGTTCAAAACATAGGCAGTAAGAAGAGTCAGTCTTCGTGTACTTATGTCGGCAATTTGCCCTTTGTATTTAATTCCGATGCAATTTCTGTGTTTCATCGTCAATAAGAAGGTCCAAGGGATACAGTAAACCTGTGGTGAAGCATCGGAATCTATGACTAGTGTCACCGGAATGGTTCAAAACATAGAAGGAAGAAGAGTCAGTACTCTTGTACTTAAGACGTCATTGTGCGTTTTCTATTTAATTCCGATGCAATTTCTGTGTTTAATCGTCAATAAGAAGGTCCAAGGGATACAGTAAACCTGGAGTGAAGCATCGGAATCTATAACTAGTGTCAATGGAATGGTTCAAAGCATAGACAGTAAGAAGAGTCAGTCTTCTTGTACTGAAGTCGGCATTGTGCCTTTTGTATTTAATTCCGATGCAATTTCTGTGTTTCATCGTCAATAAGAAGGTCAGAGGGATACAGTAAACCTGAAGTGAAGCATCGGAATCTATAGCTAGTGTCACAGGAATGGTTCAAATCATTGTCAGTAAGAAGAGTTAGTCTTCTTGTCCTTAAGTCGGCATTGTGCCTTTTGTATTTAATTCCGATGCAATTTCTGTGTTTCATCGTCAATAAGAAGGTCCAAGGGATACAGTAAACCTGGAGAGAAGAATCGGAATGTGTAACTACTGTCACAGGAATGGTTCAAAGCATAGACAGTAAGAAGAGTCAGTCTTCTTGTACTTAAGTTGGCATTGTGCCTTTTGTATTTAATTCCGATGCAATTTCTGTGTTTCATCGTCAATAAGAAGGTCGAAGGGATACAGTAAACCCGAAGTGAAGCATCGGAATCTATAACTAGTGTGACAGGAATAGTTCATAAGCATATTCAGTAGAATGAGTCCGTCTTCATGTACTTAAATCGGCATTGTGCCTTTTGTATTTAATTCCGATGCAATTTCTGTGTTTCATCGTCAATAAGAAGGTCCAAGGGATACAGTAAACCTGAAGTGAAGCATCGGAATCTATAACTAGTGTCACAGGAATGGTTCAAAACATAGACAGTAGGAAGAGTCAGTCTTCTTGTACTTAAGTCGGCATTGTGCCTTTTGTATTTAATTCCGATGCAAATTCTGTGTTTCATCGTCAATAAGAAGGTCAGAGGGATACAGCAAACCTGAAGTGAAGCATTGCAATCTATAACCAGTGTCACAGGAATGGTTCAAAACATAGTCTGTAAGAAGAGTCAGTCTTATTGTACTTAAGTCTGCATTGTGCCTTTTGTATTTAATTCCGATGCAATTTCTGTGTTTGATCATCAATAAGAAGGTCAGAGGGTTACAGTAAACCTGAAGTGAAGCATCGGAATCTATAACTAGTGTCTCAGGAATGGTTCAAAACATAGACAGTAAGAAGGATCAGTCCTCTTGTACTTAAGTCGGGATTGTGCCTTTTGTATTTAATACCGATGCTATTTCTGTGTTTCATCATCAATAAGAAGATCATAGGGATACAGTAAACCTGAAGTGAAGAATCGGAATCTATAAATAGTGTCACAGGAATGGTTCAAAACATAGACAGTAAGAAGAGTCAGTCATCTTGTACTTAAGTCGGTAATGTGCCTTTTGTATTTAATTCCGATGCAATTTCTGTGTTTCATTGTCATTAAGAGGATCATAGGGATACAGTAAACATGATGTGAAGCATCGGAATCTATAACTAGTGTCACAGGAATGGTTCAAAACATAGACAGTAAGAAGAGTCAGTCTTCTTGTACTTAAGTCGGTATTGTGCCTTTTGTATTTAATTCCGATGCAATTTCTGTGTTTCATCGTCAATAAGAAGGTCCAAGGGATACAGTAAACCTGGAGAGAAGAATCGGAATGTGTAACTACTGTCACAGGAATGGTTCAAAGCATAGACTGTAAGAAGAGTCAGTCTTCTTGTACTTAAGTTGGCATTGTGCCTTTTGTATTTAATTCCGATGCAATTTCTGTGTTTCATCGTCAATAAGAAGATCATAGGGATACAGTAAACCTGAAGTGAAGAATCGGAATCTATAACTAGTGTCACAGGAATGGTTCAAAAACATAGTCAGTAAGAAGCGTCAGTCTTCTTGTACTTATGTCGGCATTGTGCCTTTTCTATTTAATTCTGATGCAATTTCTGTGTTTCATCGTCAATAAGAAGGTCCAAGGGATACAGTAAACCTGGAGTGAAGCACCGGAATCTATAACTAGTGTCACAGGAATGGTTCAAACATAGACTTTAAGAAGAGTCAGTCTTCTTGTACTTAAGTCAGCATTGTGCCTTTTGTATTTAATTCCGATGCAATTTCTGTGTTTCATTGTCAATAAGAAGATCATAGGAATACAGTAAATCTGATGTGAAGCATCGGAATCTATAACTAGTGTCACAGGAATGGTTCAAAACATAGACAGTAAGAAGAGTCAGTCTTATTGTACATAAGTCTGCATTGTGCCTTTTGTATTTAATTCCGATGCAATTTCTGTGATTGATCATCAATAAGAAGGTCAGAGGGTTACAGTAAACCTGAAGTGAAGCATCGGATTCTATAACTAGTGACACAGGAATGGTTCAAAACATAGACAGTAAGAAGAGTCAGTCTTCTTGTACTTAAGTCGGCATTGTGCCTATTGTATTTAATTCCGATGCAATTTCTGTGTTTCATCGTCAATAAGAAGGTCCAAGAGAAACAGTAAACCTGGAGTGAAGCACCGGAATTTATAACTAGTGTCACAGGAATGGTTGAAAAACATAGTCAGTAAGAAGACTCAGTCTTCTTGTACTTAAGTCGGCATTGTTCCTTTTCTATTTAATTCTGATGCAATTTCTGTGTTTCATCGTCAATAAGATGGTCCAAGGGATTCAGTAAGCCTGAAGTGATGCATCGGAATCTATAACTAGTGTCACAGGAATGGTTCAAATCATAGACTGTAAGAAGAGTCAGTCTTCTTGTACTTAAGTCAGCATTGTGCCTTTTGTATTTAATTCCGATGCAATTTCTGTGTTTCATTGTCATTAAGAAGATCATAGGGATACAGTAAACCTGATGTGAAGCATCGGAATCTATAACTAGTGTCACAGGAATGGTTAAAAACATAGACAGTAAGAAGAGTCAGTCTTCTTGTACTTAAGTCGGTATTGTGCCTTTTGTATTTAATTCCGATGCAATTTCTGTGTTTCATCGTCAATAAGAAGGTCCAAGGGAGACAGTAAACCTGAAGTGAAGCATCGTAATCTGTAACTAGTGTCACAGAAATGGTTCAAAACATAGACAGTAAAAAGAGGCAGCATTCTTGTACTTAAGTCGGCATTGTGCCTTTTCTATTTCATTCCGATGCAATATCTGTGTTTCATCGTCAATAAGAAGGTCCAAGGGATACAGTAAACCTGAACTGAAGCATCGGAATCTATAACTAGTGTCACAGGAATGGTTCAAAAACATAGTCAGTAAGAAGCGTCAGTCTTCTTGTACTTAAGTCGGCGTTGTGCCTTTTCTATTTAATTCTGATGCAATTTCTGTGTTTCATCGTCAATATGAAGGTCCAAGGGAAACAGTAAACCTGGAGTGAAGCACCGGAATCTATAACCAGTGTCACAGGAATGGTTCAAAACATAGACTGTAAGAAGAGTCAGTCTTCTTGTACTTAAGTCAGCATTGTGCCTTTTGTATTTAATTCCGATGCAATTTCTGTGTTTCATTGTCAATAAGAAGATCATAGGGATACAGTCAATCTGATGTGAAGCATCGGAATCTATAACTAGTGTCACAGGAATGGTTCAAAACATAGACAGTAAGAAGAGTCAGTCTTATTGTACATAAGTCTGCATTGTGCCTTTTGTATTTAATTCCGATGCAATTTCTGTGTTTCATCGTCAATAAGAAGGTCAGAGTGTTACAATAAACCTGAAGTGAAGCATCGGAATCTATAACTAGTGTCACAGGAATGGTTCAAAACATAGACAGTAAGAAGAGTCAGTCTTCTTGTACTAAAGTCGGTATTGTGCCTTTTGTATTTAATTCCGATGCAAGTTCTGTGTTTCATCGTCAATAAGAAGGTCCAAGGGAGACAGTAAACCAGAAGTGAAGCATCGCAATCTATAACTAGTGTCACAGAAATGGCTCAAAACATAGACAGTAAAAAGAGGCAGCATTCGTGTACTTAAGTCGGCATTGTGCCTTTTCTATTTAATTCCGATGCAATCTCTGTGTTTCATAGTCAATTACAAGGTCCAAGGTATACAGTAAACCTTAAGTGAAGCATCGGAATCTATAACTAGTGACACCGGAATGGTTCAAACACAGTCAGTAAGAACAGTCAGTCTTCTTGTACTTAAGTCGGCATTGTGCCTATTGTATTTAATTCCGATGCAATTTCTGTGTTTCATCGTCAATAAGAGGGTCCAAGAGAAACAGTAAACCTGGAGTGAAGCACCGGAATTTATAACTAGTGTCACAGGAATGGTTGAAAAACATAGTCAGTAAGAAGACTCAGTCTTCTTGTACTTAAGTCGGCATTGTTCCTTTTCTATTTAATTCTGATGCAATTTCTGTGTTTCATCGTCAATAAGAAGGTCCAAGGGATACAGTAAGCCTGAAGTGAAGCTTCGGAATCTATAACTAGTGTCACAGGAATGGTTCAAAACATAGACTGTAAGAAGAGTCAGTCTTCTTGTACTTAAGTCAGCATTGTGCCTTTTGTATTTAATTCCGATGCAATTTCTGTGTTTCATTGCCATTAAGAAGATCATAGGGATACAGTAAACCTGATGTGAAGCATCGGAATCTATAACTAGTGTCACAAAAATGGTTCAAAACATAGACAGTAAGAAGAGTCAGTCTTCTTGTACTTAAGTCGGTATTGTGCCTTTTGTATTTAATTCCGATGCAATTTCTGTGTTTCATCGTCAATAAGAAGGTCCAAGGGAGACAGTAAACCTGAAGTGAAGCATCGCAATCTGTAACTAGTGTCACAGAAATGGTTCAAAACATAGACAGTAAAAAGAGCAGCATTCTTGTACTTAAGTTGGCATTGTGCCTTTTCTATTTCATTCCGATGCAATATCTTTGTTTCATCGTCAATAAGAAGGTCCAAGGGATACAGTAAACCTGAAGTGAAGCATCGGAATCTATAACTAGTGTCACAGGAATGGTTCAAAAACATAGTCAGTAAGAAGCGTCAGTCTTCTTGTACTTAAGTCAGCATTGTGCCTTTTGTATTTAATTCCGATGCAATTTCTGTGTTTCATTGTCAATAAGAAGATCATAGGGATACAGTAAATCTGATGTGAAGCATCGGAATCTATAACTAGTGTCACAGGAATGGTTCAAAACATAGACAGTAAGAAGTGTCAGTCTTATTGTACATAAGTCTGCATTGTGCCTTTTGTATTTAATTCCGATGCAATTTCTGTGTTTCATCGTCAATAAGAAGGTCAGAGTGTTACAGTAAACCTGAAGTGAAGCATCGGAATCTATAACTAGTGTCTCAGGAATGGTTCAAAACATAGACTGTAAGAAGGATCAGTTCTCTTGTACTTAAGTCGGGATTGTGCCTTTTGTATTTAATTCCGATGCAATTTCTGTGTTTCATCGTCAATAAGAAGATCATAGGGATACAGTAAACCTGAAGTGAAGCATCGGAATCTATAACTAGTGTCACAGGAATGGTTCAAAACATAGACAGTAAGAAGAGTCAGTCTTCTTGTACTTAAGTCGGTATTGTGCCTTTTGTATTTAATTACGATGCAATTTCTGTGTTTCACCGTCAATAAGAAGGTCCAAGGGAGACAGTAAACCTGAAGTGAAGTATCGCAATCTGTAACTAGTCTCACAGAAATGGTTCAAAAACATAGTCAGTAAGAAGCGTCAGTCTTCTTGTACTTAAGTCAGCATTGTGCCTTTTGTATTTAATTCCGATGCAATTTCTGTGTTTCATTGTCAATAAGAAGATCATAGGGATACAGTAAATCTGATGTGAAGCATCGGAATCTATAACTAGTGTCACAGGAATGGTTCAAAACATAGACAGTAAGAAGTGTCAGTCTTATTGTACATAAGTCTGCATTGTGCCTTTTGTATTTAATTCCGATGCAATTTCTGTGTTTCATCGTCAATAAGAAGGTCAGAGTGTTACAGTAAACCTGAAGTGAAGCATCGGAATCTATAACTAGTGTCTCAGGAATGGTTCAAAACATAGACTGTAAGAAGGATCAGTTCTCTTGTACTTAAGTCGGGATTGTGCCTTTTGTATTTAATTCCGATGCAATTTCTGTGTTTCATCGTCAATAAGAAGATCATAGGGATACAGTAAACCTGAAGTGAAGCATCGGAATCTATAACTAGTGTCACAGGAATGGTTCAAAACATAGACAGTAAGAAGAGTCAGTCTTCTTGTACTTAAGTCGGTATTGTGCCTTTTGTATTTAATTCCGATGCAATTTCTGTGTTTCATCGTCAATAAGAAGGTCAGAGTGTTACAGTAAACCTGAAGTGAAGCATCGGAATCTATAACTAGTGTCTCAGGAATGGTTCAAAACATAGACTGTAAGAAGGATCAGTTCTCTTGTACTTAAGTCGGGATTGTGCCTTTTGTATTTAATTCCGATGCAATTTCTGTGTTTCATCGTCAATAAGAAGATCATAGGGATACAGTAAACCTGAAGTGAAGCATCGGAATCTATAACTAGTGTCAAAGGAATGGTTCAAAAACATAGTCAGTAAGAAGCGTCAGTCTTCTTGTACTTAAGTCGGTATTGTGCCTTTTGTATTTAAATCCGATGCAATTTCTGTGTTTCATCGTCAATAAGAAGGTCCAAGGGACACAGTAAACCTGAAGTGAAGCATCGCAATCTGTAACTAGTGTCACAGAAATGGTTCAAAACATAGACAGTAAGAACAGGCAACCTTCTTGTACTTAAGTCGGCATTGTGCCTTTTCTATTTAGTTCCGATGCAATCTCTGTGTTTCATCGTCAATTATAAGGTCCAAGGTATACAGTAAACCTGAAGTGAAGCATCGGAATCTATAGCTAGTGTCACAGGAATGGTTCAAAACATTGTCAGTAAGAAGAGTTAGCCTTCTTGTCCTTAAGTCGGCATTGTGCTTTTTGTATTTAATTCCGATGCAATTTCTGTGTTTCATCGTCAATAAAAAGGTCCAAGGGATACAGTAAACCTGGAGTGAAGAATCGGAATGTGTAACTAGTGTCACAGGAATGGTTCAAAGCATAGACTGTAAGAGGAGTCAGTCTTCTTGTACTTAAGTCGGCATTGTGCCTTTTGTATTTAATTCCGATGCAATTTCTGTGTTTCATCGTCACGAAGAAGGTCCAAGGGATACAGTAAACCTGAAGTGAAGCATCGGAATCTATAACTAGTGTCACAGGAATGGTTCAAAGCATAGTCAGTAGAAAGAGTCGGTCTTCATGTACTTAAATCGGCATTGTGCCTTTTGTATTTAATTCCGATGCAATTTCTGTGTTTCATCGTCAATAAGAAGGTCCAAGGGATACAGTAAACCTGAAGTGAAGCATCGGAATCTATAACTAGTGTAACAGGAATGGTTCAAAACATAGACAGTAGGAAGAGTCAGTCTTCTTGTACTTAAGTCGGCATTGTGCCTTTTTAATTTAATTCCGATGCAAATGCTGTGTTTCATCGTCAATAAGAAGGTCAGAGGGATACAGCAAACCTGAAGTGAAGCATCGCAATCAATAACTACTGTCACAGGAATGTTTCAAAACATAGTCTGTAAGAAGAGTCAGCCTTCTTGTACTTAAGTCTGCATTGTGCGTTTTATATTTAACTCCGATGCAATTTCTGTGTTTCATCATCAATAAGAAGGTCTGAGGGTTACAGTAAACCTGAAGTGAAGCATCGGAATCTATAACTAGTGTCTCAGGAATGGTTCAAAACATAGACGTTAAGAAGGATCTGTCCTCTTGTACTTAAGTCGGCTTTGTGCCTTTTGTATTTAATTCCGATGCAATTTCTGTGTTTCATCGTCAATAAGAAGGTCAGAGTGTTACAGTAAACCTGAAGTGAAGCATCGGAATCTATAACTAGTGTCTCAGGAATGGTTCAAAACATAGACTGTAAGAAGGATCAGTTCTCTTGTACTTAAGTCGGGATTGTGCCTTTTGTATTTAATTCCGATGCAATTTCTGTGTTTCATCGTCAATAAGAAGATCATAGGGATACAGTAAACCTGAAGTGAAGCATCGGAATCTATAACTAGTGTCACAGGAATGGTTCAAAACATAGACAGTAAGAAGAGTCAGTCTTCTTGTACTTAAGTCGGTATTGTGCCTTTTGTATTTAATTACGATGCAATTTCTGTGTTTCACCGTCAATAAGAAGGTCCAAGGGAGACAGTAAACCTGAAGTGAAGTATCGCAATCTGTAACTAGTCTCACAGAAATGGTTCAAAACATAGACAGTAAAAAGAGGCAGCCTTCTTGTACTTAAGTCGGCATTGTGCCTTTTCTATTTCATTCCGATGCAATATCTGTGTTTCATCGTCAATAAGAAGGTCCAAGGGATACAGTAAACCTGAAGTGAAGCATCGGAATCTATAACTAGTGTCAAAGGAATGGTTCAAAAACATAGTCAGTAAGAAGCGTCAGTCTTCTTGTACTTAAGTCGGTATTGTGCCTTTTGTATTTAAATCCGATGCAATTTCTGTGTTTCATCGTCAATAAGAAGGTCCAAGGGACACAGTAAACCTGAAGTGAAGCATCGCAATCTGTAACTAGTGTCACAGAAATGGTTCAAAACATAGACAGTAAGAACAGGCAACCTTCTTGTACTTAAGTCGGCATTGTGCCTTTTCTATTTAATTCCGATGCAATCTCTGTGTTTCATCGTCAATTATAAGGTCCAAGGTATACAGTAAACCTGAAGTGAAGCATCGGAATCTATAGCTAGTGTCACAGGAATGGTTCAAAACATTGTCAGTAAGAAGAGTTAGCCTTCTTGTCCTTAAGTCGGCATTGTGCTTTTTGTATTTAATTCCGATGCAATTTCTGTGTTTCATCGTCAATAAAAAGGTCCAAGGGATACAGTAAACCTGGAGTGAAGAATCGGAATGTGTAACTAGTGTCACAGGAATGGTTCAAAGCATAGACTGTAAGAGGAGTCAGTCTTCTTGTACTTAAGTCGGCATTGTGCCTTTTGTATTTAATTCCGATGCAATTTCTGTGTTTCATCGTCACGAAGAAGGTCCAAGGGATACAGTAAACCTGAAGTGAAGCATCGGAATCTATAACTAGTGTCACAGGAATGGTTCAAAGCATAGTCAGTAGAAAGAGTCGGTCTTCATGTACTTAAATCGGCATTGTGCCTTTTGTATTTAATTCCGATGCAATTTCTGTGTTTCATCGTCAATAAGAAGGTCCAAGGGATACAGTAAACCTGAAGTGAAGCATCGGAATCTATAACTAGTGTAACAGGAATGGTTCAAAACATAGACAGTAGGAAGAGTCAGTCTTCTTGTACTTAAGTCGGCATTGTGCCTTTTTAATTTAATTCCGATGCAAATGCTGTGTTTCATCGTCAATAAGAAGGTCAGAGGGATACAGCAAACCTGAAGTGAAGCATCGCAATCAATAACTACTGTCACAGGAATGTTTCAAAACATAGTCTGTAAGAAGAGTCAGCCTTCTTGTACTTAAGTCTGCATTGTGCGTTTTATATTTAACTCCGATGCAATTTCTGTGTTTCATCATCAATAAGAAGGTCTGAGGGTTACAGTAAACCTGAAGTGAAGCATCGGAATCTATAACTAGTGTCTCAGGAATGGTTCAAAACATAGACGTTAAGAAGGATCTGTCCTCTTGTACTTAAGTCGGCTTTGTGCCTTTTGTATTTAATTCCAATGCAGTTTCTGTGTTTCATCGTCAATAAGAAGATCAGAGGGATACAGTAAACCTGAAGTGAAGCATCGGAATCTATAACTAGTGTCACAGGAATGGTTCAATATAAAGGCAGTAAGAAAAGTCAGTCGTCTTGTACTTAAGTCGGCATTGTGTCTTTACTATTTAATTCCGATGCAATTTATGTGTTTCATCGTCAATAAGAAGGTCAGAGGGATACAGTAAACCAGAAGTAAAGCATCCGAATCCATAACTAGTGTCACAGGAATGGTTCAAAACATAGTCAGTAAAAAGAGTCAGTCTTCTTGTCCTTAAGTCGGCATTGTGGCTTTTGTATTTAATTCCGATGCAATTCTGTGTTTCATCGTCAATAAGAAGGTCAGAGGGGTACAGTAAACCTGAAGTGAAGCATCAGAACCTATAACCAGTGTCACAGGAATGGTTCAAAACATAGTCAGTAAGAAGAGTCAGTCTATATGTACTTAAGTCGGCATTGTGCCTTTTGTGTTTAAATCCGATGCAATTTCTGTGTTTCATCGTCAATAAGAAGGTCCAAGGGATACAGTAAGCCTGAAGTGAAGCATCGGAATCTATAACTAGTGTCACAGGAATGGTTCAAAGCATAGACAGTAAGAAGAGTCAGTCTTCTTGTACTTAAGTCGGCATTGTGCCTTCTGTATTTAATTCCGATGCAATTTCTGTGATTCATCGTCAATAAGAAGATCAGAGAGATACAGTAAACCTGAAGTGAAGCATCGGAATCTATAACTAGTGTCACAGGAATGGTTCAAAACATAGACAGTAAGAAGAGTCAGTCTTCTTGTACTTAAGTCGGTATTGTGCCTTTTGTATTCAATTCCGATGCAATTTCTGTGTTTCATCGTCAATAAGAAGGTCCAAGGGAGACAGTAAACCTGAAGTGGAGCATCGGAATCTATAACTAGTGTCACAGAAATGGTTCAAAACATAGAGAGTAAGAAGGGTCAGTCTTCTTGTACTTAAGTCGTCATTGTGCCTTTTCTATTTAATTCCGATGCAATTTCTGTATTTCATCGTCAATTAGAAAGTCCAAGGTATACAGTAAACCTGAAGTGAAGCATCGGAATCTATAACTAGTGACACAGGAATGGTTCAAAACATAGTCAGTAAGAAACGTCAGTCTTCGTGTACTTAAGTCGGCATTTTGCCCTTTGTATTTAATTCCGATGCAATTTCTGTGTTTCATCGTCAATAAGAAGTTCCAAGGGACACAGTAACCTTGAAGTGAAGCTTCGGAATCTATGACTAGTGTCACCGGAATGGTTCAAAACATAGTCAGTAAGAAGAGTCAGTCTTCTTGTACTTAAGTCGGCATTGTGCCTTTTGTATTTAATTCCGATGCAATTTCTGTGTTTCATCGTCAATAAGAAGGACCAAGGGATACAGTAAACCTGGAGTGAAGAATCGGAATGTGTAACTACTGTCACAGGAATGGTTCAAAGCATAGACAGTAAGAAGAGTCAGTCTTCTTGTACTTAAGTCGGCATTGTGCGTTTTGTATTTAATTCCGATGCAATTTCTGTGTTTCATCGTCAATAAGTAGGTCCAAGGGATACAGTGAACCTGAAGTGAAGCATCGGAATCTATGACTAGTGTCACCGGAATGGTTCAAAACATAGTCAGTAAGAAGAGTCAGTCTTCTTGTACTTAAGTCGGCATTGTGCCTTTTGTATTTAATTCCGATGCAATTTCTGTGTTTCGTCGTCAATAAGAAGGTCCAAGGGATACAGTAAGCCTGAAGTGAAGCATCGGAATCTATAACTAGTGTCACAGGAATGGTTCAAAACATAGACAGTAAGAAGAGTCAGTCTTCTTGTACTTAAGTCGGAATTGTGCCTTTTGTATTTAATTCCGATGCAATTTCTGTGTTTCATCGTCAATAGGAAGGTCAAAGGGATACAGTAAACGTGGAGTGTAGCAGCGGAATCTATAACTAGTGTCACAGGAATGGTTTAAAACATAGACAGTAAGAAGAGTCAGTCTTATTGTACATAAGTCTGCATTGTGCCTTTTGAATTTAATTCCGATGCAATTTCTGTGTTTCATCGTCAATAAGAAGGTCAGAGTGTTACAGTAAACCTGAAGTGAAGCATCGGAATCTATAACTAGTGTCTCAGGAATGGTTCAAAACATAGTCAGTTAAAAGAGTCAGTCTTCTTGTCCTTAAGTCGGGATTGTGCCTTTTGTATTTAATTCCGATGCAATTTCTGTGTTTCATCGTCAATAAGAAGATCATAGGGATACAGTAAACCTGAAGTGAAGCATCAGAACCTATAACCATTGTCACAGGAATGGTTCAAAACATAGTCAGTAAGAAGAGTCAGTCTATTTGTACTTAAGTCGGCATTGTGCCTTTTGTGTTTAATTCCGATGCAATTTCTGTGTTTCATCGTCAATAAGAAGGTCCAAGGGATACAGTAAGCCTGAAGTGAAGCATCGGAATCTATAACTAGTGTCACAGGAATGGTTCAAAACATAGACAGTAAGAAGATTCAGTCTTCTTGTACTTAAGTCGGCATTGTGCCTTCTGTATTTAATTCCGATGCAATTTCTGTGATTCATCGTCAATAAGAAGATCAGAGAGATACAGTAAACCTGAAGTGAAGCATCGGAATCTATAACTAGTGTCACAGGAATGGTTCAAAACATAGACAGTAAGAAGAGTCAGTCTTCTTGTACTTAAGTCGGTATTGTGCCTTTTGTATTCAATTCCGATGCAATTTCTGTGTTTCATCGTCAATAAGAAGGTCCAAGGGACACAGTAAACCTGAAGTGGAGCATCGGAATCTATAACTAGTGTCACAGAAATGGTTCAAAACATAGAGAGTAAGAAGAGTCAGTCTTCTTGTACTTAAGTCGTCATTGTGCCTTTTCTATTTAATTCCGATGCAATTTCTGTGTTTCATCGTCAATAAGAAGGTCCAAGGGATACAGTAAGCCTGAAGTGAAGCATCGGAATCTATAACTAGTGTCACAGGAATGGTTCAAAACATAGACTGTAAGAAGAGTCAGTCTTCTTGTACTTAAGTCGGCACTGTGCCTTTTGTATTTAATTCCGATGCAATTTCTGTGTTTCATCGTCAATAGGAAGGTCCAAGGGATACAGTAAACGTGGAGTGAAGCATCGGAATCTATGACTAGTGTCACCGGAATGGTTCAAAACATAGTCAGTAAGAAGAGTCAGTCATCTTGTACTTAAGTCATCATTGTGCCTTTTGTATTTAATTCCGATGCAATTTCTGTGTTTCATCGTCAATAAGAAGGTCAGAGTGTTACAGTAAACCTGAAGTGAAGCATCGGAATCTGTAACTAGTGTCTCAGGAATGGATCAAAACATAGACAGTAAGAAGGATCAGTCCTCTTGTACTTAAGTCGGCATTGTGCCTTTCCTATTTAATTCCGATGCAATCTCTGTGTTTCATCGTCAATTACAAGGTCCAAGGTATACAGTAAACCTGAAGTGAAGCATCGGAATCTATAACTAGTGACACAGGAATGGTTCAAACATAGTAAGTAAGAAGGGTCAGTCTTCTTGTACTTAAGTCGGCATTGTGCCTTTTGTATTTAATTCCGATGCAATTTCTGTGTTTCATCGTCAATAAGAAGGTCCAAGGGAAACAGTAAACCTGGAGTGAAGCACCGGAATCTATAACTAGTGTCACAGGAATGGTTGAAAAACATAGTCAGTAAGAAGCGTCAGTCTTCTTGTACTTAAGTCGGCATTGTTCCTTTTCTATTTAATTCTGATGCAATTTCTGTGTTTCATCGTCAATAAGATGGTCCAAGGGATACAGTAAGCCTGAAGTGAAGCATCGGAATCTATAACTAGTGTCACAGGAATGGTTCAAAACATAGACTGTAAGAAGAGTTAGTCTTCTTGTACTTAAGTCAGCATTGTGCCTTTTGTATTTAATTCCGATGCAATTTCTGTGTTTCATTGTCATTAAGAAGATCATAGGGATGCAGTAAACCTGATGTGAAGCATCGGAATGTATAACTAGTGTCACAGGAATGGTTCAAAACATAGACAGTAAGAAGAGTCAGTCTTCTTGTACTTAAGTCGGTATTGTGCCTTTTGTATTTAATTACGATGCAATTTCTGTGTTTCATCGTCAATAAGAAGGTCCAAGGGAGACAGTAAACCTGAAGTGAAGTATCGCAATCTGTAACTAGTGTCACAGAAATGGTTCAAAACATAGACAGTAAAAAGAGGCAGCCTTCTTGTACTTAAGTCGGCATTGTGCCTTTTCTATTTCATTCCGATGCAATATCTGTGTTTCATCGTCAATAAGAAGGTCCAAGGGATACAGTAAACATGAAGTGAAGCATCGGAATCTATAACTAGTGTCACAGGAATGGTTCAAAAACATAGTCAGTAAGAAGCGTCAGTCTTCTTGTACTTAAGTCGGTATTGTGCCTTTTGTATTTAAATCCGATGCAATTTCTGTGTTTCATCGTCAATAAGAAGGTCCAAGGGACACAGTAAACCTGAAGTGAAGCATCGTAATCTGTAACTAGTGTCACAGAAATGGTTCAAAACATAGACAGTAAGAACAGGCAGCCTTCCTGTACTTAAGTCGGCATTGTGCCTTTTCTATTTAATTCCGATGCAATCTCTGTGTTTCATCGTCAATTATAAGGTCCAAGGTATACAGTAAACCTGAAGTGAAGCATCGGAATCTATAGCTAGTGTCACAGGAATGGTTCAAAACATTGTCAGTAAGAAGAGTTAGCCTTCTTGTCCTTAAGTCGGCATTGTGCTTTTTGTATTTAATTCCGATGCAATTTCTGTGTTTCATCGTCAATAAAAAGGTCCAAGGGATACAGTAAACCTGGAGTGAAGAATCGGAATGTGTAACTAGTGTCACAGGAATGGTTCAAAGCATAGACTGTAAGAGGAGTCAGTCTTCTTGTACTTAAGTCGGCATTGTGCCTTTTGTATTTAATTCCGATGCAATTTCTGTGTTTCATCGTCACGAAGAAGGTCCAAGGGATTCAGTAAACCTGAAGTGAAGCATCGGAATCTATAACTAGTGTCACAGGAATGGTTCAAAGCATAGTCAGTAGAAAGAGTCGGTCTTCATGTACTTAAATCGGCATTGTGCCTTTTGTATTTAATTCCGATGCAATTTCTGTGTTTCATCGTCAATAAGAAGGTCCAACGGATACAGTAAACCTGAAGTGAAGCATCGGAATCTATAACTAGTGTAACAGGAATGGTTCAAAACATAGACAGTAGGAAGAGTCAGTCTTCTTGTACTTAAGTCGGCATTGTGCCTTTTGTATTTAATTCCGATGCAAATGCTGTGTTTCATCGTCAATAAGAAGGTCAGAGGGATACAGCAAACCTGAAGTGAAGCATCGCAATCTATAACTACTGTCACAGGAATGTTTCAAAACATAGTCTCTAAGAAGAGTCAGTCTTCTTGTACTTTAGTCTGCATTGTGCGTTTTATATTTAACTCCGTTGCAATTTCTGTGTTTCATCATCAATAAGAAGGTCTGAGGGTTACAGTAAACCTGAAGTGAAGCATCGGAATCTATAACTAGTGTCTCAGGAATGGTTCAAAGCATAGACGTTAAGAAGGATCTGTCCTCTTGTACTTAAGTCGGCTTTCTGCCTTTTGTATTTAATTCCGATGCAATTTCTGTGTTTCATCGTCAGTAAGAAGATCAGAGGGATACAGTAAACCTGAAGTGAAGCATCGGAATCTATAACTAGTGTCACAGGAATGGTTCAATATAAAGGCAGTAAGAAAAGTCAGTCGTCTTGTACTTAAGTCGGCATTGTGTCTTTACTATTTAATTCCGATGCAATTTCTGTGTTTCATCGTCAATATGAAGGTCAGAGGGATACAGTAAACCAGAAGTAAAGCATCCGAATCCATAACTAGTGTCACAGGAATGGTTCAAAACATAGTCAGTAAAAAGAGTCAGTCTTCTTGTCCTTAAGTCGGCATTGTGCCTTTTGTATTTAATTCCGATGCAATTCTGTGTTTCATCGTCAATAAGAAGGTCAGAGGGGTACAGTAAACCTGAAGTGAAGCATCAGAACCTATAACCAGTGTCACAGGAATGGTTCAAAACATAGTCAGTAAGAAGAGTCAGTGTATTTGTACTTAAGTCGGCATTGTGCCTTTTGTGTTTAATTCCGATGCAATTTCTGTGTTTCATCGTCAATAAGAAGGTCCAAGGGATACAGTAAGCCTGAAGTGAAGCATCGGAATCTATAACTAGTGTCACAGGAATGGTTCAAAACATAGACTGTAAGAAGAGTCAGTCTTCTTGTACTTAAGTCGGCATTGTGCCTTCTGTATTTAATTCCGATGCAATTTCTGTGATTCATCGTCAATAAGAAGATCAGAGAGATACAGTAAACCTGAAGTGAAGAATCGGAATCTATAACTAGTGTCACAGGAATGGTTCAAAACATCGACAGTAAGAAGAGTCAGTCTTCTTGTACTTAAGTCGGTATTGTGCCTTTTGTATTCAATTCCGATGCAATCTCTGTGTTTCATCGTCAATAAGAAGGTCCAAGGGAGACAGTAAACCTGAAGTGGAGCATCGGAATCTATAACTAGTGTCACAGAAATGGTTCAAAACATAGAGAGTAAGAAGAGTCAGTCTTCTTGTACTTATGTCGTCATTGTGCCTTTTCTATTTAATTCCGATGCAATTTCTGTATTTCATCGTCAATTAGAAAGTCCAAGGTATACAGTAAACCTGAAGTGAAGCATCGGAATCTATAACTAGTGACACAGGAATGGTTCAAAACATAGTCAGTAAGAAACGTCAGTGTTCGTGTACTTAAGTCGGCATTTTGCCCTTTGTATTTAATTCCGATGCAATTTCTGTGTTTCATCGTCAATACGAAGGTCCAAGGGACACAGTAACCTTGAAGTGAAGCATCGGAATCTATGACTAGTGTCACCGGAATGGTTCAAAACATAGTCAGTAAGAAGAGTCAGTCTTCTTGTACTTAAGTCGGCATTGAGCTTTTTGTATTTAATTCCGATGCAATTTCTGTGTTTCATCGTCAATAAGAAGGACCAAGGGATACAGTAAACCTGGAGTGAAGAATCGGAATGTGTAACTACTGTCACAGGAATGGTTCAAAGCATAGACAGTAAGAAGAGTCAGTCTTCTTGTACTTAAGTCGGCATTGTGCCTTTTGTGTTTAATTCCGATGCAATTTCTGTGTTTCATCGTCAATAAGCAGGTCCCAGGGATACAGTAAACCTGAAGTGAAGCATCGGAATCTATGACTAGTGTCACCGGAATGGTTCAAAACATAGTCAGTAAGAAGAGTCAGTCTTCTTGTACTTAAGTCGGCATTGTGCCTTTTGTATTTAATTCCGATGCAATTTCTGTGTTTCATCGTCAATAAGAAGGTCCAAGGGATACAGTAAGCCTGAAGTGAAGCATCGGAATCTATAACTAGTGTCACAGGAATGGTTCAAAACATAGACAGTAAGAAGAGTCAGTATTCTTGTACATAAGTCGGCATTGTGCCTTTTGTATTTAATTCCGATGCAATTTCTGTGTTTCATCGTCAATAGGAAGGTCCAAGGGATACAGTAAACGTGGAGTGTAGCATCGGAATCTATAACTAGTGTCACAGGAATTGTTCAAAGCATAGACAGTAAGAAGAGTCAGTCTTCTTGTACTTAAGTCAGCATTGTGCCTTTTGTATTTAATTCCGATACAATTTCTGTGTTTCATTGTCATTAAGAAGATCATAGGGATACAGTAAACCTGATGTGAAGCATCGGAATCTATAACTAGTGTCACAGGAATGGTTCAAAACATAGACAGTAAGAAGAGTCAGTATTCTTGTACTTAAGTCGGTATTGTGCCTTTTGTATTTAATTACGATGCAATTTCTGTGTTTCATCGTCAATAAGAAGGTCCAAGGGAGACAGTAAACCTGAAGTGAAGTATCGCAATCTGTAACTAGTGTCACAGAAATGGTTCAAAACATAGACAGTAAAAAGAGGCAGCCTTCTTGTACTTAAGTCGGCATTGTGCCTTTTCTATTTCATTCCGATGCAATATCTGTGTTTCATCGTCAATAAGAAGGTCCAAGGGATACAGTAAACCTGAAGTGAAGCATCGGAATCTATAACTAGTGTCACAGGAATGGTTCAAAAACATAGTCAGTAAGAAGCGTCAGTCTTCTTGTACTTAAGTCGGTATTGTGCCTTTTGTATTTAAATCCGATGCAATTTCTGTGTTTCATCGTCAATAAGAAGGTCCAAGGGACACAGTAAACCTGAAGTGAAGCATCGCAATCTGTAACTAGTGTCACAGAAATGGTTCAAAACATAGACAGTAAGAACAGGCAGCCTTCTTGTACTTAAGTCGGCATTGTGCCTTTTCTATTTCATTCCCATGCAATCTCTGTGTTTCATCGTCAATTATATGGTCCAAGGTATACAGTAACCCTGAAGTGAAGCATCGGAATCTATAACTAGTGACACAGGAATGGTTCAAACATACTCAGTAAGAAGAGTCAGTCTTCTTGTACTTAAGTCGGCATTGTTCATTTTGTATTTAATTCCGATGCAATTTCTGTGTTTCATCGACAATAAGAAGGTTTAAGGGATACAGTAAACCTGAAGTGAAGCATCGGAATCTATAACGAGTGTCACGAGAATGGTTCAAAACATAGTCAGTAAGAAGAATCAGTCTTCCTGTACTTAAGTCGGCATTGTGCCTTTTGCATTTAATTCCGATGCAATTTCTGTGTTTCATCGTCAATAAGAAGGACCAAGGGATACAGTAAACCTGGAGTGAAGAATCGGAATGTGTAACTACTGTCACAGGAATGGTTCAAAGCATAGACAGTAAGAAGAGTCAGTCTTCTTGTACTTAAGTCGGCATTGTGCCTTTTGTATTTAATTCCGATGCAATTTCTGTGTTTCATCGTCAATAAGCAGGTCCAAGGGATACAGTAAACCTGAAGTGAAGCATCGGAATCTATGACTAGTGTCACCGGAATGGTTCAAAACATAGTCAGTAAGAAGAGTCAGTCTTCTTGTACTTAAGTCGGCATTGTGCCTTTTGTATTTAATTCCGATGCAATTTCTGTGTTTCATCGTCAATAAGAAGGTCCAAGGGATACAGTAAACGTGGAGTGTAGCATCGGAATCTATAACTAGTGTCACAGGAATTGTTCAAAACATAGGCAGTAAGAAACGTCAGTCTTCGTGTACTTAAGTCGGCATTTTGCCCTTTGTATTTAATTCCGATGCAATTTCTGTGTTTCATCGTCAATAAGAAGGTCCAAGGGATACAGTAACCCTGAAGTGAAGCATCGGAATCTATAACTAGTGTCACAAGGAATGGTTGAAAAACATAGTCAGTAAGAAGCGTCAGTCTTCTTGTACTTAAGTCGGCATTGTTCCTTTTCTATTTAATTCTGATGCAATTTCTGTGTTTCATCGTCAATAAGAAGGTCCAAGGGATACAGTAAGCCTGAAGTGAAGCATCGGAATCCATAACTAGTGTCACAGGAATGGTTCAAAACATAGACTGTAAGAAGAGTCAGTCTTCTTGTACTTAAGTCAGCATTGTGCCTTTTGTATTTAATTCCGATGCAATTTCTGTGTTTCATTGTCATTAAGAAGATCATAGGGATACAGTAAACCTGATGTGAAGCATCGGAATCTATAACTAGTGTCACAGGAATGGTTCAAAACATAGACAGTAAGAAGAGTCAGTCATCTTGTACTTAAGTCGGTATTGTGCCTTTTGTATTTAATTACGATGCAATTTCTGTGTTTCATCGTCAATAAGAAGGTCCAAGGGAGACAGTAAACCTGAAGTGAAGTATCGCAATCTGTAACTAGTGTCACAGAAATGGTTCAAAACATAGACAGAAAAAGCGGCAGCCTTCTTGTACTTAAGTCGGCATTGTGCCTTTTCTATTTCATTCCGATGCAATATCTGTGTTTCATCGTCAATAAGAAGGTCCAAGGGATACAGTAAACCTGAAGTGAAGCATCGGAATCTATAACTAGTGTCACAGGAATGGTTCAAAAACATAGTCAGTAAGAAGCGTCAATCTTCTTGTACTTAAGTCGGTATTGTGCATTTTGTATTTAAATCCGATGCAATTTCTGTGTTTCATCGTCAATAAGAAGGTCCAAGGGACACAGTAAACCTGATGTGAAGCATCGCAATCTGTAACTAGTGTCACAGAAATGGTTCAAAACATAGACAGTAAGAACAGGCAGCCTTCTTGTACTTAAGTCGGCATTGTGCCTTTTCTATTTAATTCCGATGCAATCTCTGTGTTTCATCGTCAATTATAAGGTCCAAGGTATACAGTAAACCTGAAGTGAAGCATCGGAGTCTATAACTAGTGACACAGGAATGGTTCAAACATACTCAGTAAGAAGAGTCAGTCTTCTTGTCCTTAAGTCGGCATTGTGCATTTTATATTTAATTCCGATGCAATTTCTGTGTTTCATCGACAATAAGAAGGTTTAAGGGATACAGTAAACCTGAAGTGAAGCATCGGAATCTATAACTAGTGTCACGAGAATGGTTCAAAACATAGTCAGTAAGAAGAGTCAGTCTTCCTGTACTTAAGTCGGCATTGTGCCTTTTGTATTTAATTCCGATGCAATTTCTGTGTTTCATCGTCAATAAGAAGGTCAGAGGGATACAGTAAACCTGAAGTGTAGCATCGAAATCTATAACTAGTGTCACAGGAATGGTTCAAAACATAGACAGTAGGAAGAGTAAGTCTTCTTGTACTTAAGTCGATATTGTGCCTTTCGTATTTAATTCGGATGCAATTTCTGTGTTTCATCGTCTATAGGAAGGTCAGAGGGATACAGTAAACCTGAAGTGAAGCATCGGAATCTATAACTAGTGTCACAGGAATGATTCAATCATAAACAGTAAGAAGAGTCAGTCTTCTTGTACTTAAGTCGGCATTGTCCCTTTTCTATTTCATTCCGATGCAGTATCTGTGTTTCATCGTCAATAAGAAGGTCCAAGGGATACAGTAAACCTGAAGTGAAGCATCGGAATCTATAACTAGTGTCACAGGAATGGTTCAAAATCATAGTCAGTAAGAAGCGTCAGTCTTCTTGTACTTAAGTCGGCATTGTGCCTTTTGTATTTAATTCCGAAACAATTTCTGTGTTTCATCGTCAATACGAAGGTCAGAGGGATACAGTAAACCTGAAGTGAAGCATCGGAATCTATAGCTAGTGTCACAGGAATGGTTCAAAACATTGTCAGTATGAAGAGTTAGCCTTCTTGTCCTTAAGTCGGCATTGTGCTTTTTGTATTTAATTCCGATGCAATTTCTGTGTTTCATCGTCAATAAAAAGGTCCAAGGGATACAGTAAACCTGAAGTGAAGCATCGGAATCTATAACTAGTGTCACGAGAATGGTTCAAAACATAGTCAGTAAGAAGAGTCAGTCTTCCTGTACTTAAGTCGGCATTGTGCCTTTTGTATTTAATTCCGATGCAATTTCTGTGTTTCATCGTCAATAAGAAGGTCAGAGGGATACAGTAAACCTGAAGTGTAGCATCGAAATCTATAACTAGTGTCACAGGAATGGTTCAAAACATAGACAGTAGGAAGAGTCAGTCTTCTTGTACTTAAGTCGATATTGTGCCTTTCGTATTTAATTCGGATGCAATTTCTGTGTTTCATCGTCTATAGGAAGGTCAGAGGGATACAGTAAACCTGAAGTGAAGCATCGGAATCTATAACTAGTGTCACAGGAATGATTCAATCATAAACAGTAAGAAGAGTCAGTCTTCTTGTACTTAAGTCGGCATTGTCCCTTTTCTATTTCATTCCGATGCAATATCTGTGTTTCATCGACAATAAGAAGGTCCAAGGGATACAGTAAACCTGAAGTGAAGCATCGGAATCTATAACTAGTGTCACAGGAATGGTTCAAAATCATAGTCAGTAAGAAGCGTCAGTCTTCTTGTACTTAAGTCGGCATTGTGCCTTTTGTATTTAATTCCGATGCAATTTCTCTGTTTCATCGTCAATACGAAGGTCAGAGGGATACAGTAAACCTGAAGTGAAGCATCGGAAATCTATAGCTAGTGTCACAGGAATGGTTCAAAACATTGTCAGTATGAAGAGTTAGCCTTCTTGTCCTTAAGTCGGCATTGTGCTTTTTGTATTTAATTCCGATGCAATTTCTGTGTTTCATCGTCAATAAAAGGGTCCAGGGGATACAGTAAACCTGGAGTGAAGAATCGGAATGTGTAACTAGTGTCACAGGAATGGTTCAAAGCATAGACTGTAAGAGGAGTCAGTCTTCATGTACTTAAATCGGCATTGTGCCTATTGTATTTAATTCCGATGCAATTTCTGTGTTTCATCGTCAATAAGAAGGTCCAAGGGATGCAGTAAACCTGAAGTGAAGCATCGGAATCTATAACTAGTGTAACAGGAATGGTTCAAAACATAGACAGTAGGAAGCGTCAGTCTTCTTGTACTTAAGTCGGCATTGTGCCTTTTGTATTTAATTCCGATGCAAATGCTGTGTTTCATCGTCAATAAGAAGGTCAGAGGGATACAGCAAACCTGAAGTGAAGCATCGCAATCTATAACTACTGTCACAGGAATGTTTCAAAACATAGTCTGTAAGAAGAGTCAGTCTTCTTGTACTTAAGTCTGCATTGTGCGTTTTATATTTAACTCCGATGCAATTTCTGTGTTTCATCATCAATAAGAAGGTCAGAGGGTTACAGTAAACCTGAAATGAAGCATCGGAATCTATAACTAGTGTCTCAGGAATGGTTCAAAACATAGACGTTAAGAAGGATCTGTCCTCTTGTACTTAAGTCGGCTTTGTGCCTTTTGTATTTAATTCCGATGCAATTTCTGTGTATCATCGTCAATAAGAAAATCAGAGGGATACAGTAAACCTGAAGTGAAGCATCGGAATCTATAACTAGTGTTACAGGAATGGTTCAATATAAAGGCAGTAAGAAAAGTCAGTCGTCTTGTACTTAAGTCGGCATTGTGTCTTTACTATTTAATTCCGATGCAATTTCTGAGTTTCATCGTCAATAAGAAGGTCAGAGGGATACAGTAAACCAGAAGTAAAGCATCCGAATCCATAACTAGTGTCACAGGAATGGTTCAAAACATAGTCAGTAAAAAGAGTCAGTCTTCTTGTCCTTAAGTCGGCATTGTGCCTTTTGTATTTAATTCCGATGCAATTCTGTGTTTCATCGTCAATAAGAAGGTCAGAGGGGTACAGTAAACCTGAAGTGAAGCATCAGAATCTATAACCAGTGTCACAGGAATGGTTCAAAACATAGTCAGTAAGAAGAGTCAGTCTATTTGTACTTAAGTCGGCATTGTGCCTTTTGTGTTTAATTCCGATGCAATTTCTGTGTTTCATCGTCAATAAGAAGGTCCAAGGGATACAGTAAGCCTGAAGTGAAGCATCGGAATCTATAACTAGTGTCACAGGAATGGTTCAAAACATAGACAGTAAGAAGACTCAGTCTTCTTGTACTTAAGTCGGCATTGTGCCTTTTGTATTTAATTCCGATGCAATTTCTGTGATTCATCGTCAATAAGAAGATCAGAGAGATACAGTAAAACTGAAGTGAAGCATCGGAATCTATAACTAGTGTCACAGGAATGGTTCAAAACATAGACAGTAAGAAGAGTCAGTCTTCTTGTACTTAAGTCGGTATTGAGCCTTTTGTATTTAATTCCGATGCAATTTCTGTGTTTCATCGTCAATAAGAAGGTCCAAGGGAGACAGTAAACCTGAAGTGGAGCAGCGGAATCTATAACTAGTGTCACAGAAATGGTTCAAAACATAGAGAGTAAGAAGAGTCAGTCTTCTTGTACTTAAGTCGTCATTGTGCCTTTTGTATTTAATTCCGATGCAATTTCTGTATTTCATCGTCAATTAGAAAGTCCAAGGTATACAGTAAACCTGAAGTGAAGCATCGGAATCTATAACTAGTGACACAGGAATGGTTCAAAACATAGTCAGTAAGAAACGTCAGTCTTCGTGTACTTAAGTCGGCATTTTGCCCTTTGTATTTAATTCCGATGCAATTTCTGTGTTTCATCGTCAATAAGAAGGTCCAAGGGACACAGTAACCTTGAAGTGAAGCATCGCAATCTATGACTAGTGTCACCGGAATGGTTCATAACATAGTCAGTAAGAAAAGTCAGTCTTCTTGTACTTAAGTCGGCATTGTGCCTTTTGTATTTAATTCCGATGCAATTTCTGTGTTTCATCGTCAATAAGAAGGACCAAGGGATACAGTAAACCTGGAGTGAAGATTCGGAATGTGTAACTACTGTCACAGGAATGGTTCAAAGCATAGACAGTAAGAAGAGTCAGTCTTCTTGTACTTAAGTCGGCATTGTGCCTTTTGTATTTAATTCCGATGCAATTTCTGTGTTTCTTCGTCAATAAGCAGGTCCAAGGGATACAGTAAACCTGAAGTGAAGCATCGGAATCTATGACTAGTGTCACCGGAATGGTTCAAAACATAGTCAGTAAGAAGAGTCAGTCTTCTTGTACTTAAGTCGGCATTGTGCCTTTTGTATTTAATTCCGATGCAATTTCTGTGTTTCATCGTCAATAAGAAGGACCAAGGGATACAGTAAACCTGGAGTGAAGAATCGGAATGTGTAACTACTGTCACAGGAATGGTTCAAAGCATAGACAGTAAGAAGAGTCAGTCTTCTTGTACTTAAGTCGGCATTGTGCCTTTTGTATTTAATTCCGATGCAATTTCTGTGTTTCATCGTCAATAAGAAGGTCCAAGGGATACAGTAAACGTGGAGTGTAGCATCGGAATCTATAACTAGTGTCACAGGAATTGTTCAAAACATAGGCAGTAAGAAACGTCAGTCTTCGTGTACTTAAGTCGGCATTTTGCCCTTTGTATTTAATTCCGATGCAATTTCTGTGTTTCATCGTCAATAAGAAGGTCCAAGGGATACAGTAACCCTGAAGTGAAGCATCAGAATCTATGACTAGTGTCACCGGAATGGTTCAAAACATAGTCAGTAAGAAGAGTCAGTCTTCTTGTACTTAAGTCGGCATTGTGCCTTTTGTATTTAATTCCGATGCAATTTCTGTGTTTCATCGTCAATATGAAGGTTTAAGGGATACAGTAAACCTGAAGTGAAGCATCGGAATCTATAACTAGTGTCACGAGAATGGTTCAAAACATAGTCAGTAAGAAGATTCACTCTTCCTGTACTTAAGTCGGCATTGTGCCTTTTGTATTTAATTCCGATGCAATTTCTGTGTTTCATCGTCTATAAGAAGGTCAGAGGGATACAGTAAACCTGAAGTGTAGCATCGAAATCTATAACTAGTGTCACAGGAAGGGGTCAAAACATAGACAGTAGGAAGACTCAGTCTTCTTGTACTTAAGTCGATATTGTGCCGTTTGTATTTAATTCGGATGCAATTTCTGTGTTTCATCGTCTATAGGAAGGTCAGAGGGATACAGTAAACCTGAAGTGAAGCATCGGAAACTATAACTAGTGTCACAGGAATGGTTCAAACATAAACAGTAAGAAGAGTCAGTCTTCTTGTACTTAAGTCATCATTGTGCCCTTTCTATTTCATTCCGATGCAATATCTGTGTTTCATCGTCAATAAGAAGGTTCAAGGGAAACAGTAAACCTGGAGTGAAGCATCGGAATCTATAACTAGTGTCACAGGAATGGTTCAAAACATAGACTGTAAGAAGAGTCAGTCTTCTTGTACTTAAGTCAGCATTGTGCCTTTTGTATTTAATTCCGAGCAATCTCTGTGTTTCATCGTTAATTATAAGGTCCAAAGTATACAGTAAACCTGAAGTGAAGCATCGGAATCTATAACAAGCGACACAGGAATGGTTCAAACATACTCAGTAAGAAGAGTCAGTCTTCTTGTACTTAAGTCGGCATTGTGCCTTTTGTATTTAATTCCGATGCAATTTCTGTGTTTCATCGTCAATAAGAAGGTTTAAGGGATACAGTAAACCTGAAGTGAAGCATCGGAATCTATAACTAGGGTCACGAGAATGGTTCAAATCATAGTCATTAAGAAGAGTCAGTCTTCCTGTACTTAAGTCGGCATTGTGCCTTTTGTATTTAATTCCGATGCAATTTCTGTGTTTCATCGTCAATAAGAAGGTAAGAGGGATACAGTAAACCTGAAGTGTAGCATCGAAATCTATAACTAGTGTCACAGGAATGGTTCAAAACATAGACAGTAGGAAGAGTCAGTCTTCTTGTACTTAAGTCGATAATGTGCCTTTTGTATTTAATTCGGATGCAATTTCTGTGTTTCATCGTCTATAGGAAGGTCAGAGGGATACAGTAAACCTGAAGTGAAGCATCGGAATCTATAACTAGTGTCACAGGAATGGTTCAAACATAAACAGTAAGAAGAGTCAGTCTTCTTGTACTTAAGTCGGCATTGTGCCTTTTCTATTTCATTCCGATGCAATATCTGTGTTTCATCGTCAATAAAAAGGTCCAAGGGATACAGTAAACCTGAAGTGAAGCATCGGAATCTATAACTAGTGTCACAGGAATGGTTCAAAAACATAGTCAGTAAGAAGCGTCAGTCTTCTTGTACTTAAGTCGGCATTGTGCCTTTTGTATTTAATTCCGATGCAATTTCTGTGTTTCATTGTCAATAAGAAGGACCAAGGGATACAGTAAACCTGGAGTGAAGAATCGGAATGTGTAACTACTGTCCCAGGAATGGTTCAAAGCATAGACAGTAAGAAGAGTCAGTCTTCTTGTACTTAACTCGGCATTGTGCCTTTTGTATTTAATTCCGATGCAATTTCTGTGTTTCATCGTCAATAAGCAGGTCCAAGGGATACAGTAAACCTGAAGTGAAGCATCGGAATCTATAACTAGTGTCACAGGAATGGTTCAAAACATAAATAGTAAAAAGAGGCAGCCTTCTTGAACTTAAGTCGGCATTGTGCCTTTTCTATTTAATTCCGATGCAATCTCTGTGTTTCATCGTCATTTACAAGGTCCAAGGTATACAGTAAACATGAAGTGAAGCATCGGAATCTATAACTAGTGACACAGGAATGGTTCAAACATACTCAGTAAGAAGAGTCAGTCTTCTTGTACTTAAGTCGGCATTGTGCCTTTTGTATTTAATTCCGATGCAATTTCTGTGTTTCATCGTCAATATGAAGGTTTAAGGGATACAGTAAACCTGAAGTGAAGCATCGGAATCTATAACTAGTGTCACGAGAATGGTTCAAAACATAGTCAGTAAGAAGATTCACTCTTCCTGTACTTAAGTCGGCATTGTGCCTTTTGTATTTAATTCCGATGCAATTTCTGTGTTTCATCGTCAATAAGAAGGTCAGAGGGATACAGTAAACCTGAAGTGTAGCATCGAAATCTATAACTAGTGTCACAGGAATGGTTCAAAACATAGACAGTAGGAAGACTCAGTCTTCTTGTACTTAAGTCGATATTGTGCCGTTTGTATTTAATTCGGATGGAATTTCTGTGTTTCATCGTCTATAGGAAGGTCAGAGGGATACAGTAAACCTGAAGTGAAGCATCGGAAACTATAACTAGTGTCACAGGAATGGTTCAAACATAAACAGTAAGAAGAGTCAGTCTTCTTGTACTTAAGTCGGCATTGTGCCCTTTATATTTCATTCCGATGCAATATCTGTGTTTCATCGTCAATAAGAAGGTCCAAGGGAAACAGTAAACCTGGAGTGAGGCATCGGAATCTATAACTAGTGTCACAGGAATGGTTCAAAACATAGACTGTAAGAAGAGTCAGTCTTCTTGTACTTAAGTCAGCATTGTGCCTTTTGTATTCAATTCCGAGCAATCTCTGTGTTTCATCGTTAATTATAAGGTCCAAAGTATACAGTAAACCTGAAGTGAAGCATCGGAATCTATAACAAGCGACACAGGAATGGTTCAAACATACTCAGTAAGAAGAGTCAGTCTTCTTGTACTTAAGTCGGCATTGTGCCTTTTGTATTTAATTCCGATGCAATTTCTGTGTTTCATCGTCAATAAGAATGTTTAAGGGATACAGTAAACCTGAAGTGAAGCATCGGAATCTATAACTAGGGTCACGAGAATGGTTCAAATCATAGTCATTTAGAAGAGTCAGTCTTCCTGTACTTAAGTCGGCATTGTGCCTTTTGTATTTAATTCCGATGCAATTTCTGTGTTTCATCGTCAATAAGAAGGTAAGAGGGATACAGTAAACCTGAAGTGTAGCATCGAAATCTATAACTAGTGTCACAGGAATGGTTCAAAACATAGACAGTAGGAAGAGTCAGTCTTCTTGTACTTAAGTCGATATTGTGCCTTTTGTATTTAATTCGGATGCAATTTCTGTGTTTCATCGTCTATAGGAAGGTCAGAGGGATACAGTAAACCTGACGTGAAGCATCGGAATCTATAACTAGTGTCACAGGAATGGTTCAAACATAAACAGTAAGAAGAGTCAGTCTTCTTGTACTTATGTCGGCATTGTGCCTTTTCTATTTCATTCCGATGCAATATCTGTGTTTCATCGTCAATAAGAAGGTCCAAGGGATACAGTAAACCTGAAGTGAAGCATCGGAATCTATAACTAGTGTCACAGGAATGGTTCAAAAACATAGTCAGTAAGAAGCGTCAGTCTTCTTGTACTTAAGTCGGCATTGTGCCTTTTCTATTTAATTCTGCTGCAATTGCTGTGTTTCATCGTCAATAAGAAGGTCCAAGGGAAACAGTAAACCTGGAGTGAAGCACCGGAATCTATAACTAGTGTCACAGGAATGGTTCAAAACATTGACAGTAGGAAGAGTCAGTCCTCTTGTACTTAAGTCGGCATTGTGCCTATTCTATTTAATTCCGATGCAATTTCTGTGTTTCATCGTTAATAAGAAGGTCCAAGGGATACAGTAAACCTGGAGTGAAACATCGGAATCTATAACTAGTGTCAATGGAATGGTTCAAAGCATAGACAGTAATAAGAGTCAGACTTCTTGTACTTAAGTCGGCATTGTGCCTTTTGTATTTAATTCCGATGCAATTTCTGTGTTTCATCGCCAATACGAAGGTCAGAGGGATAGAGTAAACCTGAAGTGAAGCATCGGAATCTATAGCTAGTGTCACAGGAATGGTTCAAAACATTGTCAGTGAGAAGAGTTAGCCTTCTCGTCCTTAGGTCGGCATTGTGCTTTTTGTATTTAATTCCGATGCAATTTCTGTGTTTCATCGTCAATAAAAAGGTCCAAGACATACAGTAAACCTGGAGTGAAGAATGGGAATGTGTAACTAGTGTCACAGGAATGGTTCAAAGCATAGACTGTAAGAGGAGTCAGTTTTCTTGTACTTAAGTCGGCATTGTGCCTTTTGTATTTAATTCCGATGCAATTTCTGTGTTTCATCGTCACGAATAAGGTCCAAGGGATACAGTAAACCTGAAGTGAAGCATCGGAATCTATAACTAGTGTCACAGGAATGGTTCAAAACACAGTCAGTAGAAAGAGTCGGTCTTCATGTACTTAAATCGGCATTGTGCCTTTTGTATTTAATTCCGATGCAATTTCTGTGTTTCATCGTCAATAAGAAGGTCCAAGGGATACAGTAAACCTGAAGTGAAGCATCGGAATCTATAACTAGTGTAACAGGAATGGTTCAAAACATAGACAGTAGGAAGAGTCTGTCTTCTTGTACTTAAGTCGGCATTGTGCCTTTTGTATTTAATTCCGATGCAAATGCTGTGTTTCATCGTCAATAAGAAGGTCAGAGGGATACAGCAAACCTGAAGTGAAGCATCGCAATCTATAACTACTGTCACAGGAATGTTTCAAAACATAGTCTGTAAGAAGAGTCAGTCTTCTTGTACTTAAGTCTGCATTGTGCCTTTTATATTTAACTCCGATGCAATTTCTGTGTTTCATCATCAATAAGAAAGTCAGAGGGTTATAGTAAACCTGAAGTGAAGCATCGGAATCTATAACTAGTGTCTCAGGAATGGTTCAAAACATAGACGGTAAGAAGGATCAGTCCTCTTGTACTTAAGTCGGCTTTGTGCCTTTTGTATTTAATTCCGATGCAATTTCTGTGTTTCATCGTCAATAAGAAGATCAGAGGGATACAGTAAACCTGAAATGAAGCATCGGAATCTATAACTAGTGTCACAGGAATGGTTCAATACATAGACAGTAAGAAAAGTCAGTCGTCTTGTACTTAAGTCGGCATTGTGTCTTTACTATTTAATTCCGATGCAATTTCTGTGTTTCATCGTCAATAAGAAGGTCAGAGGGATACAGTAAACCAGAAGTAAAGCATCCGAATCCATAACTAGTGTCACAGGAATGGTTCAAAACATAGTCAGTAAAAAGAGTCAGTCTTCTTATCCTTAAGTCGGCATTGTGCCTTTTGTATTTAATTCCGATGCAATTTCTGTGTTTCATCGTCAATAAGAAGGTCAGAGGGGTACAGTAAACCTGAAGTGAAGCATCAGAATCTATAACCAGTGTCACAGGAATGGTTCAAAACATAGTCAGTAAGAAGAGTCAGTCTATTTGTACTTAAGTCGGCATTGTGCCTTTTGTGTTTAATTCCGATGCAATTTCTGTGTTTCATCGTCAATAAGAAGGTCCAAGGGATACAGTAAGCCTGAAGTGAAGCATCGGAATCTATAACTAGTGTAACAGGAATGGTTCAAAGCATAGACAGTAAGAAGAGTCAGTCTTCTTGTACTTAAGTCGGCATTGTGCATTTTGTATTTAATTCCGATGCAATTTCTGTGATTCATCGTCAATAAGAAGATCAGAGGGATACAGTAAACCTGAAGTGAAGAGTCGGAATCTATAACTAGTGACACAGGAATGGTTCAAAACATAGTCAGTAAGAAGAGTCAGTCTTCTTGTCCTTAAGTCGGCATTGTGCCTTTTGTATTTCATTCCGATGCAATTTCTGTTTTTCATCGTCAATAAGAAGGTCCAAGGGATACAGTAAACGTGGAGTGTAGCATCGGAAACTATAGCTAGTGTCACAGGAATTGTTCAAAACATAGGCAGTAAGAAGAGTCAGTCTTCGTGTACTTAAGTCAGCATTTTGCCCTTAGTATTTAATTCCGATGCAATTTCTGTGTTTCATCGTCAATAAGAAGGTCCAAGGGATACAGTAACCCTGAAGTGAAGCATCGGAATCTGTGACTAGTGTCACCGGAATGGTTCAAAACATAGTCAGTAAGAAGAGTCAGTCTTCTTGTACTTAAGTCGGCATTGTGCCTTTTGTATTTAATTCCGATGCAATTTCTGTGTTTCATCGTCAATAAGAAGGACCAAGGGATACAGTAAATCTGGAGTGAAGAATCGGAATGTGTAACTACTGTCACAGGAATGGTTCAAAGCATAGACAGTAAGAAGAGTCAGTCTTCTTGTACTTAAGTCGGCATTGTGCCTTTTGTATTTAATTCCGATGCAATTTCTGTGATTCATCGTAATACGAAGATCAGAGGGATACAGTAAACCTGAAGTGAAGAGTCGGAATCTATAACTAGTGTCACAGGAATGGTTCAAAACATAGACAGTAAGAAGAGTCAGTCTTCTTGTACTTAGGTCGGAATTGTGCCTTTTGTATTTAATTCCGATGCAATTTCTGTGTTTCATCGTCAATAAGAAGGTCCAAGGGATACAGTAAACCTGAAGTGAAGCATCGGAATCTATAACTAGTGTAACAGGAATGGTTCAAATCATAGACAGTAGGAAGAGTCTGTCTTCTTGTACTTAAGTCGGCATTGTGCCTTTTGTATATAATTCCGATGCAAATGCTGTGTTTCATCGTCAATAAGAAGGTCAGAGGGATACAGCAAACCTGAAGTGAAGCATCGCAATCTATAACTACTGTCACAGGAATATTTCAAAACATAGTCTGTGAGAAGAGTCAGTCTTCTTGTACTTAAGTCTGCATTTTGCCTTTTATATTTAACTCCGATGCAATTTCTGTGTTTCATCATCAATAAGAAGGTCAGTGGGTTACAGTAAACCTGAAGTGAAGCATCGGAATCTATAACTAGTGTCTCAGGAATGGTTCAAAACATAGACGGTAAGTAGGATCAGTCCTCTTGTACTTAAGTCGGCTTTGTGCCTTTTGTATTTAATTCCGATGCAATTTCTGTGTTTCATCGTCAATAAGAAGATCAGAGGGATACAGTAAACCTGAAGTGAAGCATCGGAATCTATAATTAGTGTCACAGGAATGCTTCAATACATAGACAGTAAGAAAAGTCAGTCGTCTTGTACTTAAGTCGGCATTGTGTCTTTACTATTTAATTCCGATGCAATTTCTGTGTTTCATCGTCAATAAGAAGGTCAGAGCGATACAGTAAACCAGAAGTAAAGCATCCGAATCCATAACTAGTGTCACAGGAATGGTTCAAAACATAGTCAGTAAAAAGAATCAGTCTTCTTGTCCTTGAGTCGGCATTGTGCCTTTTGTATTTAATTCCGATGCAATTTCTGTGTTTCATCGTCAATAAGAAGGTCAGAGGGGTTCAGTAAACCTGAAGTGAAGCAGCATAACCAGTGTCACAGGAATGGTTCAAAACATAGTCAGTAAGAAGAGTCAGTCTATTTGTACTTAAGACGGCATTGTGCCTTTTGTGTTTAATTCCGATGCAATTTCTGTGTTTCATCATCAATAAGAAGATCAGAGGGATACAGTAAACCTGAAGTGAAGCATCGGAATCTATAACTAGTGTCACAGAAATGGTTCAAAACATAGACAGCAAGAAGGGTCAGTCTTCTTGTACTTAAGTCGGCATTGTGCCTTTTCTATTTCATTCCGATGCAATTTCTTTGTTTCATCGTCAATTAGAAAGTCCAAGGTATACAGTAAACCAGAAGTGAAGCATCGGAATCTATAACTAGTGACACAGGAATGGTTCAAAACATAGTCAGTAAGAAGAGTCAGTCTTCTTGTACTTAAGTCGGCATTGTGAGTTTTGTATTTAATTCCGATGCAATTTCTGTGTTTCATCGTCAATAAGAAGGTCAGAGGGATACAGCAAACCTGAAGTGAAGCATCGGAATCTATAACTAGTGACACAGGAATGGTTCAAACATAGTCAGTAAGAAGAGTCAGTCTTCTTGTACTTAAGTCGGCATTGTGCCTCTTGTGTTTAATTCCGATGCAATTTCTGTGTTTCATCATCAATAAAAAGATCAGAGGGATACAGTAAACCTGAAGTGAAGCATCGGAATCTATAACTAGTGTCACAGAAATGGTTCAAGACATAGACAGCAAGAAGGGTCAGTCTTCTTGTACTTAAGTCGGCATTGTGCCTTTTCTATTTAATTCCGATGCAATTTCTTTGTTTCATCGTCAATTAGAAAGTCCAAGGTATACAGTAAACCAGAAGTGAAGCATCGGAATCTATAACTAGTGACACAGGAATGGTTCAAAACATAGTCAGTAAGAAGAGTCAGTCTTCTTGTACTTAAGTCGGCATTGTGAATTTTGTATTTAATTCCGATGCAATTTCTGTGTTTCATCGTCAATAGGAAGATCAGAGGGATACAGTAAACCTGAAGTGAAGCATCGGAATCTGTAACTACTGTCACAGGAATGGTTCAAAGATAGACAGTAAGAAAAGTCAGTCGTCTCGTACTTAAGTCGGCATTGTGCCTTTACTATTTAATTCCAATGCAATTTCTGTGTTTAATCGTCAATAAGAAGGTCAGAGGGATACAGTAAACCTGAAGTGAAGCATCGGAATCTATAACTAGTGTCACAGGAATGGTTCAAATCATAGTCAGTAAGAAGAGTCAGTCTTTTTGTACTTAAGTCGGCATTGTGCCTCTTGTGTTTAATTCCGATGCAATTTCTGTGTTTCATCATCAATAAAAAGATCAGAGGGATACAGTAAACCTGAAGTGAAGCATCGGAATCTATAACTAGTGTCACAGAAATGGTTCAAGACATAGACAGCAAGAAGGGTCAGTCTTCTTGTACTTAAGTCGGCATTGTGCCTTTTCTATTTAATTCCGATGCAATTTCTTTGTTTCATCGTCAATTAGAAAGTCCAAGGTATACAGTAAACCAGAAGTGAAGCATCGGAATCTATAACTAGTGACACAGGAATGGTTCAAAACATAGTCAGTAAGAAGAGTCAGTCTTCTTGTACTTAAGTCGGCATTGTGAATTTTGTATTTAATTCCGATGCAATTTCTGTGTTTCATCGTCAATAAGAAGGTCAGAGGGATACAGCAAACCTGAAGTGAAGCATCGGAATCTATAACTAGTGACGCAGGAATGGTTCAAACATAGTCAGTAAGAAGAGTCAGACTTCTTGTACTTAAGTCGGCATTGTGCCTTTTGTATTTAATTCCGATGCAATTTCTGTGTTTCATCGTCAATAAGAAGGTCCAAGGGATACAGTAAGCCTGAAGTGAAGCATCGGAATCTATAACTAGTGTAACAGGAATGGTTCAAAGCATAGACAGTAAGAAGAGTCAGTCTTCTTGTACTTAAGTCGGCATTGTGCCTTTTGTATTTAATTCCGATGCAATTTCTGTGATTCATCGTAATAAGAAGATCAAAGGGATACAGTAAACCTGAAGTGAAGAGTCGGTATCTATAACTAGTGTCACAGGAATGGTTCAAAACATAGACAGTAAGAAGAGTCAGTCTTCTTGTACTTAGGTCGGTATTGTGCCTTTTGTATTTAATTCCGATGCAATTTCTGTGTTTCATCGTCAATAAGAAGGTCCAAGGGATACAGTAAACCTGAAGTGAAGCATCGGAATCTATAACTAGTGTAACAGGAATGGTTCAAATCATAGACAGTAGGAAGAGTCTGTCTTCTTGTACTTAAGTCGGCATTGTGCCTTTTGTATTTAATTCCGATGCAAATGCTGTGTTTCATCGTCAATAAGAAGGTCAGAGGGATACAGCAAACCTGAAATGAAGCATCGCAATCTATAACTACTGTCACAGGAATATTTCAAAACATAGTCTGTAATAAGAGTCAGTCTTCTTGTACTTAAGTCTGCATTGTGCCTTTTATATTTAACTCCGATGCAATTTCTGTGTTTCATCATCAATAAGAAGGTCAGTGGGTTACAGTAAACCTGAAGTGAAGCATCGGAATCTATAACTAGTGTCTCAGGAATGGTTCAAAACATAGACGGTAAGAAGGATCAGTCCTCTTGTACTTAAGTCGGCTTTGTGCCTTTTGTATTTAATTCCGATGCAATTTCTGTGTTTCGTCGTCAATAAGAAGATCAGAGGGATACAGTAAACCTGAAGTGAAGCATCGGAATCTATAACTAGTGTCACAGGAATGCTTCAATACATAGACAGTAAGAAAAGTCAGTCGTCTTGTACTTAAGTCGGCATTGTGTCTTTACTATTTAATTCCGATGCAATTTCTGTGTTTCATCGTCAATAAGAAGGTCAGAGGGATACAGTAAACCAAAAGTAAAGCATCCGAATCCATAACTAGTGTCACAGGAATGGTTCAAAACATAGTCAGTAAAAAGAATCAGTCTTCTTGTCCTTGAGTCGGCATTGTGCCTTTTGTATTTAATTCCGATGCAATTTCTGTGTTTCATCGTCAATAAGAAGGTCAGAGGGGTACAGTAAACCTGAAGTGAAGCAGCATAACCAGTGTCACAGGAATTGTTCAAAACATAGTCAGTAAGAAGAGTCGGTCTATTTGTACTTAAGTCGGCATTGTGCCTTTTGTGTTTAATTCCGATGCAATTTCTGTGTTTCATCGTCAATAAGAAGGTCCAAGGGATACAGTAAGCCTGAAGTGAAGCATCGGAATCTATAGCTAGTGTAACAGGAATGGTTCAAAGCATAGACAGTAAGAAGAGTCAGTCTTCTTGTACTTAAGCCGGCATTGTGCCTTTTGTATTTAATTCCGATGCAATTTCTGTGTATCATCGTCAATTAGAAAGTCCAAGGTATACAGTAAACCTGAACTGAAGCATCGGAATCTATAACTAGTGACACAGGAATGGTTCAAAACATAGTCAGTAAGAAGAGTCAGTCTTCTTGTACTTAAGTCGGCATTGTGCCTTTTGTATTTCATTCCGATGCAATTTATGTTTTTCATCGTCACTAAGAGGGTCCAAAGGATACAGTAAACGTGGAGTGTAGCATCGGAAACTATAGCTAGTGTCACAGGAATTGTTCAAATCATAGGCAGTGAGAAGAGTCAGTCTTCGTGTACTTAAGTCGGCATTTTGCCCTTAGTATTTAATTCCGATGCAATTTCCGTGTTTCATCGTCAATAAGAAGGTCCAAGGGATACAGTAACCCTGAAGTGAGGCATCGGAATCTATGACTAGTGTCACCGGAATGGTTCAAAACATAGTCAGTAAGAAGAGTCAGTCTTCTTGTACTTAAGTCGGCATTGTGCCTTTTGTATTTAATTCCGATGCAATTTCTGTGATTCATCGTAATACGAAGATCAGAGGGATACAGTAAACCTGAAGTGAAGAGTCGGAATCTATAACTAGTGTCACAGGAATGGTTCAAAACATAGACAGTAAGAAGAGTCAGTCTTCTTGTACTTAGGTCGGAATTGTGCCTTTTGTATTTAATTCCGATGCAATTTCTGTGTTTCATCGTCAATAAGAAGGTCCAAGGGATACAGTAAACCTGAAGTGAAGCATCGGAATCTATAACTAGTGTAACAGGAATGGTTCAAATCATAGACAGTAGGAAGAGTCTGTCTTCTTGTACTTAAGTCGGCATTGTGCCTTTTGTATATAATTCCGATGCAAATGCTGTGTTTCATCGTCAATAAGAAGGTCAGAGGGATACAGCAAACCTGAAGTGAAGCATCGCAATCTATAACTACTGTCACAGGAATATTTCAAAACATAGTCTGTGAGAAGAGTCAGTCTTCTTGTACTTAAGTCTGCATTTTGCCTTTTATATTTAACTCCGATGCAATTTCTGTGTTTCATCATCAATAAGAAGGTCAGTGGGTTACAGTAAACCTGAAGTGAAGCATCGGAATCTATAACTAGCGTCTCAGGAATGGTTCAAAACATAGACGGTAAGTAGGATCAGTCCTCTTGTACTTAAGTCGGCTTTGTGCCTTTTGTATTTAATTCCGATGCAATTTCTGTGTTTCATCGTCAATAAGAAGATCAGAGGGATACAGTAAACCTGAAGTGAAGCATCGGAATCTATAATTAGTGTCACAGGAATGCTTCAATACATAGACAGTAAGAAAAGTCAGTCGTCTTGTACTTAAGTCGGCATTGTGTCTTTACTATTTAATTCCGATGCAATTTCTGTGTTTCATCGTCAATAAGAAGGTCAGAGCGATACAGTAAACCAGAAGTAAAGCATCCGAATCCATAACTAGTGTCACAGGAATGGTTCAAAACATAGTCAGTAAAAAGAATCAGTCTTGTTGTCCTTGAGTCGGCATTGTGCCTTTTGTATTTAATTCCGATGCAATTTCTGTGTTTCATCGTCAATAAGAAGGTCAGAGGGGTTCAGTAAACCTGAAGTGAAGCAGCATAACCAGTGTCACAGGAATGGTTCAAAACATAGTCAGTAAGAAGAGTCAGTCTATTTGTACTTAAGACGGCATTGTGCCTTTTGTGTTTAATTCCGATGCAATTTCTGTGTTTCATCATCAATAAGAAGATCAGAGGGATACAGTAAACCTGAAGTGAAGCATCGGAATCTATAACTAGTGTCACAGAAATGGTTCAAAACATAGACAGCAAGAAGGGTCAGTCTTCTTGTACTTAAGTCGGCATTGTGCCTTTTCTATTTCATTCCGATGCAATTTCTTTGTTTCATCGTCAATTAGAAAGTCCAAGGTATACAGTAAACCAGAAGTGAAGCATCGGAATCTATAACTAGTGACACAGGAATGGTTCAAAACATAGTCAGTAAGAAGAGTCAGTCTTCTTGTACTTAAGTCGGCATTGTGAGTTTTGTATTTAATTCCGATGCAATTTCTGTGTTTCATCGTCAATAAGAAGGTCAGAGGGATACAGCAAACCTGAAGTGAAGCATCGGAATCTATAACTAGTGACACAGGAATGGTTCAAACATAGTCAGTAAGAAGAGTCAGTCTTCTTGTACTTAAGTCGGCATTGTGCCTTTTGTATTTAATTCCGATGCAATTTCTGTGTTTCATCGTCAATAGGAAGATCAGAGGGATACAGTAAACCTGAAGTGAAGCATCGGAATCTGTAACTACTGTCACAGGAATGGTTCAAAGATAGACAGTAAGAAAAGTCAGTCGTCTCGTACTTAAGTCGGCATTGTGCCTTTACTATTTAATTCCAATGCAATTTCTGTGTTTAATCGTCAATAAGAAGGTCAGAGGGATACAGTAAACCTGAAGTGAAGCATCGGAATCTATAACTAGTGTCACAGGAATGGTTCAAATCATAGTCAGTAAGAAGAGTCAGTCTTTTTGTACTTAAGTCGGCATTGTGCCTCTTGTGTTTAATTCCGATGCAATTTCTGTGTTTCATCATCAATAAAAAGATCAGAGGGATACAGTAAACCTGAAGTGAAGCATCGGAATCTATAACTAGTGTCACAGAAATGGTTCAAGACATAGACAGCAAGAAGGGTCAGTCTTCTTGTACTTAAGTCGGCATTGTGCCTTTTCTATTTAATTCCGATGCAATTTCTTTGTTTCATCGTCAATTAGAAAGTCCAAGGTATACAGTAAACCAGAAGTGAAGCATCGGAATCTATAACTAGTGACACAGGAATGGTTCAAAACATAGTCAGTAAGAAGAGTCAGTCTTCTTGTACTTAAGTCGGCATTGTGAATTTTGTATTTAATTCCGATGCAATTTCTGTGTTTCATCGTCAATAAGAAGGTCAGAGGGATACAGCAAACCTGAAGTGAAGCATCGGAATCTATAACTAGTGACGCAGGAATGGTTCAAACATAGTCAGTAAGAAGAGTCAGACTTCTTGTACTTAAGTCGGCATTGTGCCTTTTGTATTTAATTCCGATGCAATTTCTGTGTTTCATCGTCAATAAGAAGGTCCAAGGGATACAGTAAGCCTGAAGTGAAGCATCGGAATCTATAACTAGTGTAACAGGAATGGTTCAAAGCATAGACAGTAAGAAGAGTCAGTCTTCTTGTACTTAAGTCGGCATTGTGCCTTTTGTATTTAATTCCGATGCAATTTCTGTGATTCATCGTAATAAGAAGATCAAAGGGATACAGTAAACCTGAAGTGAAGAGTCGGTATCTATAACTAGTGTCACAGGAATGGTTCAAAACATAGACAGTAAGAAGAGTCAGTCTTCTTGTACTTAGGTCGGTATTGTGCCTTTTGTATTTAATTCCGATGCAATTTCTGTGTTTCATCGTCAATAAGAAGGTCCAAGGGATACAGTAAACCTGAAGTGAAGCATCGGAATCTATAACTAGTGTAACAGGAATGGTTCAAATCATAGACAGTAGGAAGAGTCTGTCTTCTTGTACTTAAGTCGGCATTGTGCCTTTTGTATTTAATTCCGATGCAAATGCTGTGTTTCATCGTCAATAAGAAGGTCAGAGGGATACAGCAAACCTGAAATGAAGCATCGCAATCTATAACTACTGTCACAGGAATATTTCAAAACATAGTCTGTAATAAGAGTCAGTCTTCTTGTACTTAAGTCTGCATTGTGCCTTTTATATTTAACTCCGATGCAATTTCTGTGTTTCATCATCAATAAGAAGGTCAGTGGGTTACAGTAAACCTGAAGTGAAGCATCGGAATCTATAACTAGTGTCTCAGGAATGGTTCAAAACATAGACGGTAAGAAGGATCAGTCCTCTTGTACTTAAGTCGGCTTTGTGCCTTTTGTATTTAATTCCGATGCAATTTCTGTGTTTCATCGTCAATAAGAAGATCAGAGGGATACAGTAAACCTGAAGTGAAGCATCGGAATCTATAACTAGTGTCACAGGAATGCTTCAATACATAGACAGTAAGAAAAGTCAGTCGTCTTGTACTTAAGTCGGCATTGTGTCTTTACTATTTAATTCCGATGCAATTTCTGTGTTTCATCGTCAATAAGAAGGTCAGAGGGATACAGTAAACCAAAAGTAAAGCATCCGAATCCATAACTAGTGTCACAGGAATGGTTCAAAACATAGTCAGTAAAAAGAATCAGTCTTCTTGTCCTTGAGTCGGCATTGTGCCTTTTGTATTTAATTCCGATGCAATTTCTGTGTTTCATCGTCAATAAGAAGGTCAGAGGGGTACAGTAAACCTGAAGTGAAGCAGCATAACCAGTGTCACAGGAATTGTTCAAAACATAGTCAGTAAGAAGAGTCGGTCTATTTGTACTTAAGTCGGCATTGTGCCTTTTGTGTTTAATTCCGATGCAATTTCTGTGTTTCATCGTCAATAAGAAGGTCCAAGGGATACAGTAAGCCTGAAGTGAAGCATCGGAATCTATAGCTAGTGTAACAGGAATGGTTCAAAGCATAGACAGTAAGAAGAGTCAGTCTTCTTGTACTTAAGCCGGCATTGTGCCTTTTGTATTTAATTCCGATGCAATTTCTGTGTATCATCGTCAATTAGAAAGTCCAAGGTATACAGTAAACCTGAACTGAAGCATCGGAATCTATAACTAGTGACACAGGAATGGTTCAAAACATAGTCAGTAAGAAGAGTCAGTCTTCTTGTACTTAAGTCGGCATTGTGCCTTTTGTATTTCATTCCGATGCAATTTATGTTTTTCATCGTCACTAAGAAGGTCCAAAGGATACAGTAAACGTGGAGTGTAGCATCGGAAACTATAGCTAGTGTCACAGGAATTGTTCAAATCATAGGCAGTGAGAAGAGTCAGTCTTCGTGTACTTAAGTCGGCATTTTGCCCTTAGTATTTAATTCCGATGCAATTTCCGTGTTTCATCGTCAATAAGAAGGTCCAAGGGATACAGTAACCCTGAAGTGAGGCATCGGAATCTATGACTAGTGTCACCGGAATGGTTCAAAACATAGTCAGTAAGAAGAGTCAGTCTTCTTGTACTTAAGTCGGCATTGTGCCTTTTGTATTTAATTCCGATGCAATTTCTGTGTTTCATCGTCAATAAGAAGGACCAAGGGATACAGTAAACCTGGAGTGAAGAATCGGAATGTGTAACTACTGTCACAGGAATGGTTCAAAGCATAGACAGTAAGAAGAGTCAGTCTTCTTGTACTTAAGTCGGCATTGTGCCTTTTGTATTTAATTCCGATGCATTTCTGTGTTTCATCGTCAATAAGCAGATCCAAGGGATACAGTAAACCTGAAGTGAAGCATCGGAATCTATAACTAGTGTCACAGGAATGGTTCAAAACATAGTCAGTAGAAAGAGTCGGTCTTCATGTACTTAAATCGGCATTGTGCCTTTTGTATTTAATTCCGATGCAATTTCTGTGTTTCATCGTCAATGAGGAGGTCCAACGGATACAGTAAACCTGAAGTGAAGCATCGGAATCTATAACTAGTGTCACAGGAATGGTTCAAAACATAGACAGTAGGAAGAGTAAGTCTTCTTATACATAAATTGGCATTGTGCCTTTTGTATTTAATTCCGATGCAAATTCTGTGTTTCATCGTCAATAAGAAGGGCAGAGGGATACAGCAAACCTGACGTGAAGCATCGCAATCTATAACTAGTGTCACAGGAATGGTTCAAAACATAGTCAGTAAGAATAGTCAGTTATCTTGTACTTAAGTCTGCATTGTGCCTTTTGTATTTAATTCCGAAGCAATTTCTGTGTTTCATCATCAATAAGAAGGTCAGAGGGATACAGTAAACCTGAAGTGAAGCATCGGAATCTATAACTAGTGTCTCAGGAATGGTTCAAAGAAGAGACAGTAAGAGGGATCAGTCCACTTGTACTTAAGTCGGCATTGTGCCTTTTGTATTTAATTCCGATGCAATTTCTGTGTTTCATCGTCAATAGGAAGATCAGAGGGATACAGTAAACCTGAAGTGAAGCATCGGAATCTGTAACTACTGTCACAGGAATGGTTCAAAGATAGACAGTAAGAAAAGTCAGTCGTCTCGTACTTAAGTCGGCATTGTGCCTTTACTATTTTATTCCAATGCAATTTCTGTGTTTAATCGTCAATAAGAAGGTCAGAGGGATACAGTAAACCTGAAGTGAAGCATCGGAATCTATAACTAGTGTCACAGGAATCGTTCAAATCATAGTCAGTAAGAAGAGTCAGTCTTTTTGTACTTAAGTCGGCATTGTGCCTCTTGTGTTTAATTCCGATGCAATTTCTGTGTTTCATCATCAATAAGAAGATCAGAGGGATACAGTAAACCTGATGTGAAGCATCGGAATCTATAACTAGTGTCACAGAAATGGTTCAAAACATAGACAGCAAGAAGGGTCAGTCTTCTTGTACTTAAGTCGGCATTGTGCCTTTTCTATTTAATTCCGATGCAATTTCTTTGTTTCATCGTCAATTAGAAAGTCCAAGGTATACAGTAAACCAGAAGTGAAGCATCGGAATCTATAACTAGTGACACAGGAATGTTTCAAAACATAGTCAGTAAGAAGAGTCAGTCTTCTTGTACTTAAGTCGGCATTGTGAATTTTGTATTTAATTCCGATGCAATTTCTGTGTTTCATCGTCAATAAGAAGGTCAGAGGGATACAGCAAACCTGAAGTGAAGCATCGGAATCTATAACTAGTGACACAGGAATGGTTCAAACATAGTCTGTAAGAAGAGTCAGTCTTCTTGTACTTAAGTCTGCATTGTGCCTTTTATATTTAACTCCGATGCAATTTCTGTGTTTCATCATCAATAAGAAGGTCAGTGGGTTACAGTAAACCTGAAGTGAAGCATCGGAATCTATAACTAGTGTCTCAGGAATGGTTCAAAACATAGACGGTAAGAAGGATCAGTCCTCTTGTACTTAAGTCGGCTTTGTGCCTTTTGTATTTAATTCCGATGCAATTTCTGTGTTTCATCGTCAATAAGAAGATCAGAGGGGTACAGTAAACCTGAAGTGAAGCATCGGAATCTATAACTAGTGTCACAGGAATGCTTCAATACATAGACAGTAAGAAAAGTCAGTCGTCTTGTACTTAAGTCGGCATTGTGTCTTTACTATTTAATTCCGATGCAATTTCTGTGTTTCATCGTCAATAAGAAGGTCAGAGGGATACAGTAAACCAAAAGTAAAGCATCCGAATCCATAACTAGTGTCACAGGAATGGTTCAAAACATAGTCAGTAAAAAGAATCAGTCTTCTTGTGCTTGAGTCGGCATTGTGCCTTTTGTATTTAATTCCGATGCAATTTCTGTGTTTCATCGTCAATAAGAAGGTCAGAGGGGTACAGTAAACCTGAAGTGAAGCAGCATAACCAGTGTCACAGGAATGGTTCAAAACATAGTCAGTAAGAAGAGTCAGTCTATTTGTACTTAAGTCGGCATTGTGCCTTTTGTGTTTAATTCCGATGCAATTTCTGTGTTTCATCGTCAATAAGAAGGTCCAAGGGATACAGTAAGCCTGAAGTGAAGCATCGGAATCTATAGCTAGTGTAACAGGAATGGTTCAAAGCATAGACAGTAAGAAGAGTCAGTCTTCTTGTACTTAAGCCGGCATTGTGCCTTTTGGATTTAATTCCGATGCAATTTCTGTGTATCATCGTCAATTAGAAAGTCCAAGGTATACAGTAAACCTGAACTGAAGCATCGGAATCTATAACTAGTGACACAGGAATGGTTCAAAACATAGTCAGTAAGAAGAGTCAGTCTTCTTGTACTTAAGTCGGCATTGTGCCTTTTGTATTTCATTCCGATGCAATTTCTGTTTTTCATCGTCAATAAGAAGGTCCAAAGGATACAGTAAACGTGGAGTGTAGCATCGGAAACTATAGCTAGTGTCACAGGAATTGTTCAAAACATTGGCAGTAAGAAGAGTCAGTCTTCGTGTACTTAAGTCGGCATTTTGCACTTAGTATTTAATTCCGATGCAATTTCCGTGTTTCATCGTCAATAAGAAGGTCCAAGGGATACAGTAACCCTGAAGTGAAGCATCGGAATCTATGACTAGTGTCACCGGAATGGTTCAAAACATAGTCAGTAAGAAGAGTCAGTCTTCTTGTACTTAAGTCGGCATTGTGATTTTTGTATTTAATTCCGATGCAATTTCTGTGTTTCATCGTCAATAAGAAGGACCAAGGGATACAGTAAACCTGGAGTGAAGAATCGGAATGTGTAACTACTGTCACAGGAATGGTTCAAAGCATAGACAGTAAGAAGAGTCAGTCTTCTTGTACTTAAGTCGGCATTGTGCCTTTTGTATTTAATTCCGATGCGTTTCTGTGTTTCATCGTCAATAAGCAGATCCAAGGGATACAGTAAACCTGAAGTGAAGCATCGGAATCTATAACTAGTGTCACAGGAATGGTTCAAAACATAGTCAGTAGAAAGAGTCGGTCTTCATGTACTTAAATCGGCATTGTGCCTTTTGTATTTAATTCCGATGCAATTTCTGTGTTTCATCGTCAATGAGGAGGTCCAACGGATACAGTAAACCTGAAGTGAAGCATCGGAATCTATAACTAGTGTCACAGGAATGGTTCAAAACATAGACAGTAGGAAGAGTAAGTCTTCTTATACTTAAATTGGCATTGTGCCTTTTGTATTTAATTCCGATGCAAATTCTGTGTTTCATCGTCAATAAGAAGGGCAGAGGGATACAGCTATCCTGAAGTGAAGCATCGCAATCTATAACTAGTGTCACAGGAATGGTTCAAAACATAGTCAGTAAGAAGAGTCAGTTATCTTGTACTTAAGTCTGCATTGTGCCTTTTGTATTTAATTCCGAAGCAATTTCTGTGTTTCATCATCAATAAGAAGGTCAGAGGGATACAGTAAACCTGTAGTGAAGCATCGGAATCTATAACTAGTGTCTCAGGAATGGTTCAAAGAAGAGACAGTAAGAGGGATCAGTCCACTTGTACTTAAGTCGGCATTGTGCCTTTTGTATTTAATTCCGATGCAATTTCTGTGTTTCATCGTCAATAGGAAGATCAGAGGGATACAGTAAACCTGAAGTGAAGCATCGGAATCTGTAACTACTGTCACAGGAATGGTTCAAAGATAGACAGTAAGAAAAGTCAGTCGTCTCGTACTTAAGTTCGCATTGTGCCTTTACTATTTTATTCCAATGCAATTTCTGTGTTTAATCGTCAATAAGAAGGTCAGAGGGATACAGTAAACCTGAAGTGAAGCATCGGAATCTATACCTAGTGTCACAGGAATCGTTCAAATCATAGTCAGTAAGAAGAGTCAGTCTTTTTGTACTTAAGTCGGCATTGTGCCTCTTGTGTTTAATTCCGATGCAATTTCTGTGTTTCATCATCAATAAGAAGATCAGAGGGATACAGTAAACCTGAAGTGAAGCATCGGAATCTATAACTAGTGTCACAGAAATTGTTCAAAACATAGACAGCAAGAAGGGTCAGTCTTCTTGTACTTAAGTCGGCATTGTGCCTTTTCTATTTAATTCCGATGCAATTTCTTTGTTTCATCGTCAATTAGAAAGTCCAAGGTATACAGTAAATCAGAAGTGAAGCATCGGAATCTATAACTAGTGACACAGGAATGTTTCAAAACATAGTCAGTAAGAAGAGTCAGTCTTCTTGTACTTAAGTCGGCATTGTGAATTTTGTATTTAATTCCGATGCAATTTCTGTGTTTCATCGTCAATAAGAAGGTCAGAGGGATACAGCAAACCTGAAGTGAAGCATCGGAATCTATAATTAGTGACACAGGAATGGTTCAAACATAGTCAGTAAGAAGAGTCAGTCTTCTTGTACTTAAGTCGGCATTGTGCCTTTTGTATTTAATTCCGATGCAATTTCTGTGTTTCATCGTCAATAAGAAGGTCCAAGGGATACAGTAAACCTGGAGTGAAGCACCGCAATCTAAAACTAGTGTCACAGGAATGGTTGAAAAACATAGTCAGTAAGAAGCGTCAGTCTTCTTGTACTTAAGTCGGGATTGTGCCTTTTCTATTTAATTCTGATGCAATTTCTGTGTTTCATCGTCAATAAGAAGGTCCAAGGGAAACAGTAAACCTGGAGTGAAGCACCGGTATCTATAACTAGTGTCACAGGAATGGTTCAAAAGATTGACAGAAGGAAGAGTTAGTCCTCTTGTACTTAAGTCGGCATTGTGCCTTTTCTATTTAATTCCGATGCAATTTCTGTGTTTCATCGTCAATAAGAAGGTCCAAGGGATACAGTAAACCTGGAGCGAAGCATCGGAATCTATAACTAGTGTCACAGGAATGGTTCAAAATATAGACAGTCAGAAGAGTCAGTCTTCTTGTCCTTAAGTCGGCATTGTGCCTTTTGTATTTCATTCCGATGCAATTTCTGTTTTTCATCGTCAATAAGAAGGTCCAAGGGATACAGTAAAATTGGAGTGAAGAATCGGAATGTGTAACTAGTGTCACAGGAATGGTTCAAAGCATAGACTGTAAGAGGAGTCAGTCTTCTTGTACTTAAGTCGGCATTGAGCCTTTTGTATTTAATTCCGATGCAATTTCTGTGTTTCATCGTCACGAAGAAGGTCCAAGGGATACAGTAAACCTGAAGTGAAGCATCGGAATCTATAACTAGTGTCACAGGAATGGTTCAAAACATAGTCAGTAGAAAGAGTCCGTCTTCATGTACTTAAATCGGCATTGTGCCTTTTGTATTTAATACCGATGCAATTTCTGTGTTTCATCGTCAATAAGAATGTCCAAGGGATACAGTAAACCTGAAGTGAAGCATCGGAATCTATAACTAGTGTAACAGGAATGGTTCAAAACATAGACAGTAGGAAGAGTCTGTCTTCTTGTACTTAAGTCAGCATTGTGCCTTTTGTATTTAATTCCGATGCAATTTCTGTGTTTCATCGTCAATTAGAAGGTCCAAGGGATACAGTAAACCTGAAGTGAAGCATCGGAATCTATAACTAGTGTCACAGGAATGGTTCAAAACATAGTCAGTAAAAAGAGTCAGTCTTCTTATCCTTAAGTCGGCATTGTGCCTTTTGTATTTAATTCCGAAGCAATTTCTGTGTTTCATCGTCAATAAGAAGGTCAGAGGGGTACAGTAAACCTGAAGTGAAGCATCAGAATCTATAACCAGTGTCACAGGAATTTTTCAAAGCATAGTCAGTAAGAAGAGTCAGTCTATTTGTACTTAAGTCGGCATTGTGCCTTTTGTGTTTAATTCCGATGCAATTTCTGTGTTTCATCGTCAATTAGAAGGTCCAAGGGATACAGTAAGCCTGAAGTGAAGCATCGGAATCTATAACTAGTGCAACAGGAATGGTTCAAAGCATAGACAGTAAGAAGAGTCAGTCTTCTTGTACTTAAGTCGGCATTGTGCCTTTTGTATTTAATTCCGATGCAATTTCTGTGATTCATCGTCAATAAGAAGATCAGAGGGATACAGTAAACCTGAAGTGAAGAGTCGGAATATATAACTAGTGTCACAGGAATGGTTCCAAACATAGACAGTAAGAAGAGTCAGTCTTCTTGTACTTACGTCGGTATTGTGCCTTTTGTATTTAATTCCGATGCTATTTCTGTGTTTCATCGTCAATAAGAAGATCCAAGGGATACAGCAAACCTGAAGTGAAGCATCGCAATCTATAACTACTGTCACAGGAATATTTCAAAACATAGACTGTAAGAAGAGTCATTCTTCTTGTACTTAAGTCTGCATTGTGCCTTTTATATTTAACTCCGATGCAATTTCTGTGTTTCATCATCAATAAGAAGGTCAGTGGGTTACAGTAAACCTGAAGTGAAGCATCGGAATCTATAACTAGTGTCTCAGGAATGGTTCAAAACATAGACGGTAAGAAGGATCAGTCCTCTTGTACTTAAGTCGGCTTTGTGCCTTTTGTATTTAATTCCGATGCAATTTCTGTGTTTCATCGTCAATAAGAAGATCAGAGGGATACAGTAAACCTGAAGTGAAGCATCGGAATCTATAACTAGTGTCACAGGAATGCTTCAATACATAGACAGTAAGAAAAGTCAGTCATCTTGTACTTAAGTCGGCATTGTGTCTTTACTATTTAATTGCGATGCAATTTCTGTGTTTCATCGTCAATAAGAAGGTCAGAGGGATACAGTAAACCAGAAGTAAAGCATCCGAATCCATAACTAGTGTCACAGGAATGGTTCAAATCATAGTCAGTAAAAAGAGTCAGTCTTCTTGTCCTTAAGTCGGCATTGTGCCTTTTGTATTTAATTCCGATGCAATTTCTGTGTTTCATCGTCAATAAGAAGGTCAGAGGGGTACAGTAAACCTGAAGTGAAGCATCAGAATCTATAACCAGTGTCACAGGAATGTTTCAAAACATAGTCAGTAAAAAGAGTAAGTCTATTTGTACTTAAGTCGGCATTGTGCCTTTTGTGTTTAATTCCGATGCACTTTCTGTGTTTCATCGTCAATAAGAAGGTCCAAGGGATACAGTAAGCCTGAAGTGAAGCATCGGAATCTATAACTAGTGTAACAGGAATGGTTCAAAACATAGTCAGTAAGAAGAGTCAGTCTTTTTGTACTTAAGTCGGCATTGTGCCTCTTGTGTTTAATTCCGATGCAATTTCTGTGTTTCAACGTCAATAAGAAGATCAGAGGGATACAGTAAACGTGGAGTGTAGCATCGGAAACTATAGCTAGTGTAACAGGAATGGTTCAAAACATAGTCAGTAGAAAGAGTCGGTCTTCATGTACTTAAATCGGCATTGTGCCTTTTCTATTTAATTCCGATGCAATTTCTTTGTTTCATCGTCAATTAGAAAGTCCAAGGTATACAGTAAACCAGAAGTGAAGCATCGGAATCTATAACTAGTGACACAGGAATGGTTCAAATCATAGTCAGTAAGAAGAGTCAGTCTTCTTGTACTTAAGTCGGCATTGTGAATTTTGTATTTAATTCCGATACAATTTCTGTGTTTCATCGTCAATAAGAAGATCAGAGGGATACAGTAAACCTGAAGTGAAGCATCGGAATCTATAACTAGTGTCACAGAAATGGTTCAAAACATAGACAGCAAGGAGGGTCAGTCTTCTTGTACTTAAGTCGGCATTGTGCCTTTTCTATTTAATTCCGATGCAATTTCTTTGTTTCATCGTCAATTAGAAAGTCCAAGGTATACAGTAAACCAGAAGTGAAGCATCGGAATCTATAACTAGTGACACAGGAATGGTTCAAATCATAGTCAGTAAGAAGAGTCAGTCTTCTTGTACTTAAGTCGGCATTGTGAATTTTGTATTTAATTCCGATGCAATTTCTGTGTTTCATCGTCAATAAGAAGGTCAGAGGGATACAGCAAACCTGAAGTGAAGCATCGGAATCTATAACTAGTGACACAGGAATGGTTCAAACATAGTCAGTAAGAAGAGTCAGTCTTCTTCTACTTAAGTCGGCATTGTGCCTTTTGTATTTAATTCCGATGCAATTTCTGTGTTTCATCGTCAATAAGAAGGTCCAAGGGATACAGTAAACCTGGAGTGAAGCACCGGAATCTATAACTAGTGTCACAGGAATGGTTGAAAAACATAGTCAGTAAGAAGCGTCAGTCTTCTTGTACTTAAGTCGGGATTGTGCCTTTTCTATTTAATTCTGATGCAATTTCTGTGTTTCATCGTCAATATGAAGGTCCAAGGGAAACAGTAAACCTGGAGTGAAGCACCGGAATCTATAACTAGTGTCACAGGAATGGTTCAAAACATTGACAGTAGGAAGAGTCAGTCCTCTTGTACTTAAGTCGGCATTGTGCCTTTTCTATTTAATTCCGATGCAATTTCTGTGTTTCATCGTCAATAAGGAGGTCCAAGGGATACAGTAAACCTGGAGCGAAGCATCGGAATCTATAACTAGTGTCACAGGAATGGTTCAAAACATAGACAGTCAGAAGAGTCAGTCCTCTTGTCCTTAAGTCGGCATTGTGCCTTTTGTATTTCATTCCGATGCAATTTCTGTTTTTCATCGTCAATAAGAAGGTCCAAGGGATACAGTAAACCTGTGGTGAAGCATCGGAATCTATGACTAGTGTCACCGGAATGGTTCAAAACATAGTCAGTAAGAAGAGTCAGTACTCTTGTATTTAAGTCGGCAATGTGCCTTTTCTATTTAATTCCGATGCAATTTCTGTGTTTCATCGTCAATCAGAAGGTCCAAGGGATACAGTAAACCTGGAGTGAAGCATCGGAATCTATAACTAGTGTCAATGGAATGGTTCAAAACATAGACAGTAAGAAGAGTCAGTCTTCTTGTACTGAAGACCGCATTGTGCCTTTTGTATTTAATTCCGATGCAATTTCTGTGTTTCATCGTCAATAAGAAGGTCAGCGGGACACAGTAAACCTGAAGTGAAGCATCGGAATCAATAGCTAGTGCCACACGAATGGTTCAAATTATTGTCAGTAAGAAGAGTTAGTCTTCTTGTCCTTAAGTCGGCATTGTGCCTTTTGTATTTAATTCCGATGCAATTTCTGTGTTTCATCGTCAATAAGAAGGTCCAAGGGATACAGTAAACCTGAAGTGAAGCATCGGAATCTATAACTAGTGTCACAGGAATGGTTCAAAACATAGACAGTAGGAAGAGTCAGTCTTCTTGTACTTAAGTCGGCATTCTGTCTTTTGTATTTAATTCCGATGCAAATTCTGTGTTTCATCGTCAATAAGAAGGTCAGCTGGATACAGCAAACCTGAAGTGAAGCATCGCAATCTATAACCAGTGTCACAGGAATGGTTCAAAACATAGTCTGTAAGAAGGATCAGTCCTCTTGTACTTAAGTCGGCATTGTGCCTTTTGTATTCAAATCCGATGCAATTTCTGTGTTTCATCGTCAATAAGAAGGTCAGAGGGTTACAGTAAACCTGAAGTGAAGCATCGGAATCTATAACTAGTGTCACAGGAATGGTTGAAAACATAGACAGTATGAAGGATCAGTCCTCTTGTATTAAGTCGGCATTGTGCCTTTTGTATTTAATTCCGATGCAATTTCTGTGTTTAATCGTCAATAAGAAGATCAGAGGGATACAGTAAACCTGAAGTAAAGCATCGGAATCTATAACTAGTATCACAGGAATAGTTCAAATCATAGAGAGTAAGAAAAGTCAGTCGTCTTGTACATAAGTCGGCATTGTGCCTTTTCTATTTAATTCCGATGCAATTTCTGTGTTTCATCGTCAATAAGAAGGTCAGAGGGATACAGTGAACCAGAAGTGAAGCATCCGAATCCATAACTAGTGTAACAGGAATGGTTCAAACATAGTCAGTAAAAAGAGACAGTCTTCTTGTACTTAAGTCAGCATTGTGCCTTTTGTATTTAATCGCGATGCAATTTCTGTGTTTCATCGTCAATAAGAAGATCATAGGGATACAGTAAACCTGATGTGAAGCATCGGAATCTATAACTAGTGCCACAGGAATGGTTCAAAACATAGACAGTCAGAAGAGTCAGTCTTCTTGTACTTAAGTCGGTATTGTGCCTTTTGTATTTAGTTCCGATGCAATTTCTGTGTTTCATCGTCGATAAGAAGGTCCAAGGGAGACAGTAAACCTGAAGTGATGCATCGCATTCTATAACTAGTGTCACAGAAATGGTTCAAAACATAGACAGTAAAAAGAGGCAGCCTTCTTTTACTTAAGTCGGCATTGTGCCTTTTCTATTTAATTCCGATGCAATCTCTGTGTTTCATCGTCAATTATTAGGTCTAAGGTATACAGTAAACCTGAAGAGAAGCATCGGAATCTATAACAAGTGACACAGAATGGTTCAAACATAGTCAGTAAGAAGAGTCAGTCTTCTTGTACTTAAGTCGGCATTGTGCCTTTTGTATTTAATTCCGATACAATTTCTGTGTTTCATCGTCAATAAGAAGGTCAGAGGGACACAGTAAACCTGAAGTGAAGCACCGGAATCTATAACTAGTGTCACAGGAATGGTTCAAAACCAAAGTCAGTAAGAAGCGTCAGTCTTCTTGTACTTAAGTCGACAGTTTGCCTTTTGTATTTAATTCCGATGCAATTTCTGTGTTTCTTCGTCTATAAGAAGGTCCAAGGGATACAGTAAACCTGAAGTGTAGCATCGAAATCTATAACTAGTGTCACAGGAATGGTTCAAAACATAGACAGTAGGAAGAGTCAGTCTTCTTGTACTTAAGTCGATATTGTGCCTTTTGTATTTAATTCGGATGCAATTTCTGTGTTTCATCGTCTATAGGAAGGTCAGAGGGATACAGTAAACCTGAAGTGAAGCATCGGAATCTATAACTAGTGTCACAGGAATGGTTCAAACATAAACAGTAAGAAGAGTCAGTCTTCTTGTACTTAAGTCGGCATTGTGCCTTTTCTATTTCATTCCGATGCAATATCTGTGTTTCATCGTCAATAAGAAGGTCCAAGGGATACAGTAAATCTGAAGTGAAGCATCGGAATCTATAACTAGCATCACAGGAATGGTTCAAAAACATAGTCAGTAAGAAGCGTCAGTCTTCTTGTACTTAAGTCGGCGTTGTGCCTTTTCTATTTAATTCTGATGCAATTTCTGTGTTTCATCGACAATTAGAAGGTCCAAGGGAAACAGTAATCCTGGAGTGAGGCACCGGAATCTATAACTAGTGTGACAGGAATGGTTCAAAGCATTGACTGTAGGAAGAGTCAGTCCTCTTGTACTTAAGTCGGCATTGTGCCTTTTGTATTTAATTCCGATGATATTTCTGTGTTTCATCGTCAATAAGAAGGTCCAAGGGATACAGTAAATCTGGAGTGAAGCATCGGAATCTATAACTAGTGTCACAGGAATGGTTCAAAACATAGACAGTAAGAAGAGTTAGTCTTCTTGTACTTAAGTCGGCATTGTGCCTGTTCCAATTAATTCCGATGCAATTTCTGTGTTTCATCGTCAATAAGAAGGTAAGAGGGATAATGTAAACCTGAAGTGAAGCATCGGAATCTATAACTAGTGTCACAGGAATGGTTCAAAGCATAGACAGTAAGAAGAGTCAGTCTTCTTGTACTTAAGTCTGCATTGTGCCATTTGTATTTAAATCCGATGCAATTTCTGTGTTTCAACATCAATAAGAAGGTCAAAGGGATACAGTAAACCTGAAGTGAAGCATCGGAATCTATAACTAGTGTCACAGGAATGGTTGAAAACTTAGACAGTATGAAGGATCAGTCCTCTTGTACTTAAGTCGGCATTGTGGCTTTTGTATTTAATTCCGATGCAATTTCTGTGTTTAATCGTCAATAAGAAGATCAGAGGGATACAGTAAACCTGAAGTAAAGCATCGGAATCTATAACTAGTATCACAGGAATAGTTCAAATCATAGACAGTAAGAAAAGTCAGTCGTCTGTAACATAAGTCGGCTTTGTGCCTTTTCTATTTAATTCCGATGCAATTTCTGTGTTTCATCGTCAATAAGAAGGTCAGAGGGATACAGTGAACCAGAAGTGAAGCATCCGAATCTATAACTAGTGTCACAGGAATGGTTCAAACATAGTCAGTAAAAAGAGTCAGTCTTCTTGTACTTAAGTCAGCATTGTGCCTTTTGTATTTAATCCCGATGCAATTTCTGTGTTTCATCGTCAATAAGAAGGTCATAGGGATACAGTAAACCTGTTGTGAAGCATCGGAATCTATAACTAGTGCCACAGGAATGGTTCAAATCATAGACAGTCAGAAGAGTCAGTCTTCTTGTACTTAAGTCGGTATTGTGCCTTTTGTATTTAATTCCGATGCAATTTCTGTGTTTCATCGTCAATAAGAAGGTCCTAGGGAGACAGTAAACCTGAAGTGATGCATCGCAGTCTATAACTATTGTCACAGAAATGGTTCAAAACATAGACAGTAAAAAGAGGCAGCCTTCTTGTACTTAAGTCGGCATTGTGCCTTTTCTATTTAATTCCGATGCAATCTCTGTCTTTCATCGTCAATTATAAGGTCCAAGGTATACAGTAAACCTGAAGTGAAGCATCGGAATCTATAACTAGTGACACAGGAATGGTTCAAACATAGTCAGTAAGAAGAGTCAGTCTTCTTGTTCTTAAGTCGGCATTGTGCCTTTTGTATTTAATTCCGACGCAATTTCTGTGTATCATCGTCAATAAGAAGGTTTAAGGGATACAGTAAACCTGAAGTGAAGCATCGGACTCTATAACTAGTGTCACGAGAATGGTTCAAAACATAGTCAGTAAGAAGAGTCAGTCTTCTTGTACATAAGTCGGCATAGTGCCTTTTGTATTTAATTACGATGCAATTTCTGTGTTTCATCGTCAATAAGAAGGTCAGAGGGATACAGTAAACCTGGAGTGTAGCATCGAAATCTATAACTAGTGTCACAGGAATGGTTCAAAACATAGACAGTAGGAAGAGTCAGTCTTCTTGTACTTAAGTCGATATTGTGCCTTTTGTATTTAAGTCGGATGCAATTTCTGTGTTTCATCGTCTATAGGAAGGTCAGAGGGATACAGTAAACCTGAAGTGAAGCATCGGAATCTATAACTAGTATCACAGGAATAGTTCAAATCATAGACAGTAAGAAAAGTCAGTCGTCTTGTACATAAGTCGGCATTGTGCCTTTTCTATTTAATTCCGATGCAATTTCTGTGTTTCATCGTCAATAAGAAGGTCAGAGGGATACAGTGAACCAGAAGTGAAGCATCCGAATCTATAACTAGTGTCACAGGAATGGTTCAAAACATTGACTGTAGGAAGAGTCAGTCCTCTTGTACTTAAGTCGGCATTGTGCCTTTTGTATTTAATTCCGATGATATTTCTGTCTTTCATCGTCAATAAGAAGGTCCAAGGGATACAGTAAACCTGGAGTGAAGCATCGGAATCTATAACCAGTGTCACAGGAATGGTTCAAAACATAGACAGTAAGAAGAGTTAGTCTTCTTGTACTTAAGTCGGCATTGTGCCTGTTCCATTTAATTCCGATGCAATTTCTGTGTTTCATCGTCAATACGAAGGCAAGAGGGATAATGTAAACCTGAAGTGAAGCATCGGAATCTATAACTAGTGTCACAGGAATGGTTCAAAGCATAGACAGTAAGAAGAGTCAGTCTTCTTGTACTTAAGTCTGCATTGTGCCATTTGTATTTAATTCCGATGCAATTTCTGTGTTTCAACATCAATAAGAAGGTCAGAGGGATACAGTAAACCTGAAGTGAAGCATCGGAATCTATAACTAGTGTCACAGGAATGGTTGAAATCATAGACAGTATGAAGGATCAGTCCTCTTGTACTTAAGTCGGCATTGTGGCTTTTGTATTTAATTCCGATGCAATTTCTGTGTTTAATCGTCAATAAGAAGATCAGAGGGATGCATTAAACCTGAAGTAAAGCATCGGAATCTATAACTAGTATCACAGGAATAGTTCAAATCATAGACAGTAAGAAAAGTCAGTCGTCTTGTACATAAGTCGGCATTGTGCCTTTTCTATTTAATTCCGATGCAATTTCTGTGTTTCATCGTCAATAAGAAGGTCAGAGGGATACAGTGAACCAGAAGTGAAGCATCCGAATCTATAACTAGTGTCACAGGAATGGTTCAAACATAGTCAGTAAAAAGAGTCAGTCTTCATGTACTTAAGTCAGCATTGTGCCTTTTGTATTTAATCCCGATGCAATTTCTGTGTTTCATCGTCAATAAGAAGGTCATAGGGATACAGTAAACCTGATGTGAAGCATCGGAATCTATAACTAGTGCCACAGGAATGGTTCACACATAGACAGTCAGAAGAGTCAGTCTTCTTGTACTTAAGTCGGTATTGTGCCTTTTGTATTTAATTCCGATGCAATTTCTGTGTTTCATCGTGAATAAGAAGGTCCAAGGGAGCCAGTAAACCTGAAGTGATGCATCGTAATCTATAACTAGTGTCGCAGAAATGGTTCAAAACATAGGCAGTAAAAAGAGGCAGCCTTCTTGTACTTAAGTCGGCATTGTGCCTTTTCTATTTAATTCCGATGCAATCTCTGTGTTTCATCGTCAATTATAAGGTCCAAGGTATACTGTAAACCTGAAGTGAAGCATCGGAATCTATAACTAGTGACACAGGAATGGTTCAAAGCATAGACAGTAAGAAGAGTCAGTCTTCTTGTACTTAAGTCTGCATTGTGCCATTTGTATTTAATTCCGATGCAATTTCTGTGTTTCAACATCAATAAGAAGGTCAGAGGGATACAGTAAACCTGAAGTGAAGCATCGGAATCTATAACTAGTGTCACAGGAATGGTTGAAATCATAGACAGTATGAAGGATCAGTCCTCTTGTACTTAAGTCGATATTGTGCCTTTTGTATTTAATTCGGATGCAATTTCTGTGTTTCATCGTCTATAGGAAGGTCAGAGGGATACAGTAAACCTGAAGTGAAGCATCGGAAACTATAACTAGTGTCACAGGAATGGTTCAAACATAAACAGTAAGAAGAGTCAGTCTTCTTGTACTTAAGTCGGCATTGTGCCTTTTCTATTTCATTCCGATGCAATATCTGTGTTTCATCGTCACTAACAAGGTCCAAGGGATACAGTAAACCTGAAGTGAAGCATCGTAATCTATAACTAGTGTCACAGAAATGGTTCAAAACATAGACAGCAAGGAGGGTCAGTCTTCTTGTACTTAAGTCGGCATTGTGCCTTTTCTATTTAATTCCGATGCAATTTCTTTGTTTCATCGTCAATTAGAAAGTCCAAGGTATACAGTAAACCAGAAGTGAAGCATCGGAATCTATAACTAGTGACACAGGAATGGTTCAAATCATAGTCAGTAAGAAGAGTCAGTCTTCTTGTACTTAAGTCGGCATTGTGAATTTTGTATTTAATTCCGATGCAATTTCTGTGTTTCATCGTCAATAAGAAGGTCAGAGGGATACAGCAAACCTGAAGTGAAGCATCGGAATCTATAACTAGTGACACAGGAATGGTTCAAACATAGTCAGTAAGAAGAGTCAGTCTTCTTCTACTTAAGTCGGCATTGTGCCTTTTGTATTTAATTCCGATGCAATTTCTGTGTATCATCGTCAATAAGAAGGTTTAAGGGATACAGCAAACCTGAAGTGAAGCATCGGAATCTATAACTAGTGTCACGAGAATGGTTCAAAACATAGTCAGTAAGAAGAGTCTGTCTTCTTGTACTTAAGTCGGCATTGTGCCTTTTGTATTTAATTCCGATGCAATTTCTGTGTTTCATCGTCAATAAGAAGGTCAGAGGGATACAGTAAACCTGAAGTGTAGCATCGAAATCTATAACTAGTGTCACAGGAATGGTTCAAAACATAGACAGTAGGAAGAGTCAGTCTTCTTGTACTTAAGTCGATATTGTGCCTTTTGTATTTAATTCGGATGCAATTTCTGTGTTTCATCGTCTATAGGAAGGTCAGAGGGATACAGTAAACCTGAAGTGAAGCATCGGACACTATTACTAGTGTCTCAGGAATGGTTCAAACATAAACAGTAAGAAGAGTCAGTCTTCTTGTACTTAAGTCGGCATTGTGCTTTTTCTATTTCATTCCGATGCAATATCTGTGTTTCATCGTCAATAACAAGGTCCAAGGGATACAGTAAACCTGAAGTGAAGCATCGAAATCTATAACTAGTGTCACAGGAATGGTTCAAACATAAACAACAAGAAGAGTCAGTCTTCTTGTACTTAAGTCGGCATTGGGCCTTTTCTATTTCATTCCGATGCAATATGTGTGTTTCATCGTCAATAAGAAGGTCCAAGGGATATAGTAAATCTGAAGTGAAGCATCGGAATCTATAACTAGCTTCACAGGAATGGTTCAAAAACATAGTCAGTAAGAAGCGTCAGTCTTCTTGTACTTAAGTCGGCATTGTGGCTTTTCTATTCAATTCTGATGCAATTTCTGTGTTTCATCGTCAATAAGAAGGTCCAAGGGAAACAGTAAACCTGGAGTGAAGCACCGGAATCTATAACTAGTGTGACAGGAATGGTTCAAAACATTGTTGGTAGGAAGAGTCAGTCCTCTTGTACTTAAGTCGGCATTGTGCTTTCGTATTTAATTCCGATGATATTTCTGTGTTTCATCGTCAATAAGAATGTCAGAGGGATACAGTAAACCTGAAGTGTAGCATCGAAATCTATAACTAGTGTCACAGGAATGGTTCAAAACATAGACAGTAGGAAGAGTCAGTCTTCTTGTACTTAAGTCGATATTGTGCCTTTTGTATTTAATTCGGATGCAATTTCTGTGTTTCATCGTCTATAGGAAGGTCAGAGGGATACAGTAAACCTGAAGTGTAGCATCGGAATCTATAACTAGTGTCACAGGAATGGTTCAAAACATAGACAGTAAGAAGAGTTAGTCTTCTTGGACTTAAGTCGGCATTGTGCCTGTTCCATTTAATTCCGATGCAATTTCTGTGTTTCATCGTCAATTAGAAGGTAAGAGGGATAATGTAAACCTGAAGTGAAGCATCGGAATCTATTACTAGTGTCACAGAAATGGTTCAAAGCATAGACAGTAAGAAGAGTCAGTCTTCTTGTACTTAAGTCGGCATTGTGCCTTTTGTATTTAATTTCGATGCAATTTCTGTGTTTCATCGTCAATACGAAGGTCAGAGGGATACAGTAAATCTGAAGTGGAGCATCGGAATCTATAGCTAGTGTCACAGGAATGGTTCAAAACATAGTCAGTCAGAAGAGTCAGTCTATTTGTACTTAAGTCGGCATTGTGCCTTTTGTGTTTAATTCCGATGCAATTTCTGTGTTTCATCGTCAATAAGAAGATCCAAGGGATACAGTAAGCCTGAAGTGAAGCATCGGAATCTATAACTAGTGTCACAGGAATGGTTCAAAACATAGACAGTAAGAAGAGTCAGTCTTCTTGTACTTAAGTCGGCATTGTGCCTTTTTTATTTAATTCCGATGCAATTTCTGTGTTTCATCGTCAATAAGAAGATCAGAGGAATACAGTAAACCTGAAGTGAAGGATCAGAATCTATTACTAGTGTCACAGGAATGGTTCAAAACATAGACGGTAAGAAGAGTCAGTCTTCTTGTACTTAAGTCGGTATTGTGCCTTTTGTATATAATTCCGATGCAATTTCTGTGTTTCATCGTCAATAAGAAGGTCCAAGGGAGACAGTAAACCTGATGTGGAGCATCGGAATCTATAACTAGTGTCACAGAAATGGTTCAAAACATAGAGAGTAAGAAGAGTCAGTCTTCTTGTACTTAAGTCGTCATTGTGCCTTTTCTATTTAATTCCGATGCAATTTCTGTGTTTCATCGTCAAGTACAAAGTCCAAGGTATACTGTAAACCTGAAGTGAAGCAACGGAATCTATAACTAGTGTCACTGGAATGGTTCAAAATATAGTCAGTAAGAAGAATCGGAATGTGTCTTCTTGTAATTAAGTCGGTATTGTGCCTTTTGTATTTAATTCCGATGCAATTACTGTGTTTCATCGTCAATAAGAACGTCCAAGGGATACAGTAAACCTAGAGTGAAGAATCGGAATGTGTAACTACTGTCACAGGAATGGTTCAAAGCATAGACAGTAAGAAGAGTCAGTCTTCTTTTACTTAAGTCGGCATTGTGCCTTTTGTATTTAATTCCGATGCAATTTCTGTGTTTCATCGTCGATAAGAAGGTCCAAGGAATACAGTAAACCTGAAGTGAAGCATCGGAATCTATAACTAGTGTCGCAGGAATGGTTCAAAACATAGTCAGTGGAAAGAGTCGGTCCTCATTTACTTAAATCGGCATTGTGCCTTTTGTATTTAATTCCGATGCAATTTCTGTGTTTCATCGTCAATAAGAAGGTCCAAAGGATACAGTAAACCTGAAGTGAAGCATCGGAATCTACAGCTAGTGTCAATGGAATGGTTCAAAACATAGAAAGTAAGAAGAGTCAGTCTTCTTGTACTTATGTCGGCATTGTGCCTTTTGTATCTAATTCCGATGCAATTTCTGTGTTTCATCGTCAATAAGAAGGTCAGAGGGATACAGTAAACCTGAAGTGAAGCATCGGAATCTATTGCTAGTGTCACAGGAATGGTTCAAAACATTGTCAGTAAGAAGAGTTAGTCTTCTTGTCCTTATGGCGGCATTGTGCCTTTTGTATTTAATTCCGATGCAATTTCTGTGTTTCATCGTCAATAAGAAGGTCAGAGGGATACAGTAAACCTGAAGTGAAGCATCGGAATCTATAACTAGTGTCACAGGAATGGTTCAAAACTTAGACAGTAGGAAGTGTAAGTCTTCTTGTACTTAAGTCGGCATTGTGCCTTTTGTATTTAATTCCGTTGCAAATTCTGTGTTTCATCGTCAATAAGAAGGTCAGAGGGATACAGCAAACCTGAAGTGAAGCATCGCAATCTATAACTAGTGTCACAGGAAAGGTTCAAAACATAGTCAGTAAGAAGAGTCAGTCATCTTGTACTTAAGTCTGCATTGTGCCTTTTGTATTTAATTCCAATGCAATTTCTGTGTTTCATCATCAATAAGAAGGTCAGAGGGATACAGTAAACCTGAAGTGAAGCATCGGAATCTATAACTAGTGTCTCAGGAATGGTTCTAAACAGAGACAGTAAGAAGGATCAGTCCTCTTGTACTTAGTCGGCATTGTGCCTTTTGTATTTCATTCCGATGCAATTTCTGTGTTTCATCGTCAATAAGAAGATCAGAGGGATACAGTAAATCTGAAGTGAAGCATCGGAATCTATAACTAGTGTCACAGGAATGGTTCAAAAGATAGACAGTAAGAAAAGTCAGTTGTCTTGTACTTAAGTCGGCATTGTGCCTTTACTATTTTATTCTGATGCAATTTCTGTGTTTCATCGTCAATAAGAAGATCAGAGGGATACAGTAAACCTGAAGTGAAGCATCGGAATCTATAACTAGTGTCACAGGAATGGTTCTAAACATAGACAGTAAGAAGAGTCAGTCTTCTTGTACTTAGGTCGGTATTGTGCCTTTTGTATTTAATTCCGATGCAATTTCTGTGTTTCATCGTCAATAAGAAGGTCCAAGGGAGACAGTAAACCTGAAGTGAAGCATCGGAATCTATAACTAGTGTCACAGAAATGGTTCAAAACATAGACAGTAAGAAGAGTCAGTCTTCTTGTACTTAAGTCGGCATTGTGCCTTTTCTATTTAATTCCGATGCAATTTCTATGTTTCATCGTCAATTAGAAAGTCGAAGGTATACAGTAAACCTGAAGTGAAGCATCGGAATCTATTACAAGTGTCACAGGAATGGTTCAAAACTTAGAGAGTAAGAAAAGTCAGTCGTCTTGTACTTTAGTCGGCATTGTGCCTTTTCTATTTAATTCCGATGCAATTCCTGTGTTTCATATTCAATATGAAGGTCAGAGGGATACAGTAAACCAAAATTGAAGCATCCGAATCCACAAGTAGTGTCACAGGAATGGTTCAAAACATAGTCAGTAAAAAGAGTCAGTCTTCTTGTCCTTAAGTTGTCATTGTGCCTTTTGTATTTAATTCCGATGCAATTTCTGTATTTCATCGTCAATAAGAAGATCAGAGGGATACAGTAATCCTGAAGTGAAGCATCGGAATCTATAACTAGTGTCACAGGAATGGTTCAAAACATAGACGGTAAGAAGAGTCAGTCTTCTTGTACTTAAGTCGGTATTGTGCCTTTTGTATTTAATTCCGATGCAATTTCTGTGTTTCATCGTCAATAAGAAGGTCCAAGGGAGACAGTAAACCTGAAGTGGAGCATCGGAATCTATAACTAGTGTCAATGGAATGGTTCAAAATATAGTCAGTATGAAGAGTCAGTCTTTTTGTAATTAAGTCGGTATTGTGCCTTTTGAATTTAATTCCGATGCAATTACTGTGTTTCATCGTCAATAAGAATGTCCTAGTGATACAGTAAACCTGGAGTGAAGAATCGGAATGTGTAACTACTGTCACAGGAATGGTTCAAAGCATAGACAGTAAGAAGAGTCAGTCTTCTTTTACTTAAGTCGGCATTGTGCCTTTTGTATTTAATTCCGATGCAATTTCTGTGTTTCATCGTCGATAAGATGGTCCAAGGAATACAGTAAACCTGAAGTGAAGCATCGGAATCTATAACTAGTGTCACAGGAATGGTTCAAAACATAGTCAGTGGAAAGAGTCGGTCCTCATGTACTTAAATCGGCATTGTGCTTTTTGTATTTAATTCCGATGCAATTTCTGTGTTTCATCGTCAATAAGAAGGTCAGAGGGATACAGTAAACCTGAAGTGAAGCATCGGAATCTATAACTAGTGTCTCAGGAATGGTTCAAAACATAGACAGTAGGAAGAGTAAGTCTTCTTGTACTTAAGTCGGCATTGTGCCTTTTGTATTTAATTCCGTTGCCAATTCTGTGTTTCATCGTCAATAAGAAGGTCAGAGGGATACAGCAAACCTGAAGTGAAGCATCGCAATCTATAACTAGTGTCACAGGAAAGGTTCAAAACATAGTCAGTAAGAAGAGTCAGTCATCTTGTACTTAAGTCTGCATTGTGCCTTTTGTATTTAATTCCAATGCAATTTCTGTGTTTCATCATCAATAAGAAGGTCAGAGGGATACAGTAAACCTGAAGTGAAGCATCGGAATCTATAACTAGTGTCTCAGGAATGGTTCAAAACAGAGACAGTAAGAAGGATCAGTCCTCTTGTACTTAGTCGGCATTGTGCCTTTTGTATTTAATTCCGATGCAATTTCTGTGTTTCATCGTCAATAAGAAGATCAGAGGGATACAGTAAATCTGAAGTGAAGCATCGGAATCTATAACTAGTGTCACAGGAATGGTTCAAAAGATAGACAGTAAGAAAAGTCAGTCGTCTTGTACTTAAGTCGGCATTGTGGCTTTTGTATTTAATTCCGATGCAATTTCTGTTTTTCATCGTCAATAAGAAGGTCCAAGGGTTACAGTAAACCTGGAGTGAAGCATCGGAATCTATAACTAGTGTCACAGGAATGTTTCATAACATAGACAGTAGGAAGAGTCAGTCTTCTTGTACTTAAGTCGGTTTTGTGCTTGTTCTATTCAATTCCGATGCAATTTCTGTGTTTCATCGTCAATAAGAAGGTCAGAGGGATAATGTAAACCTGAAGTGAAGCATCGGAATCTATAACTAGTATCACAGGAATTGGTCAAAATATAGTCAGTAAGAAGAGTCAGTCTTCTTGTCCTTAAGTCGGCATTGTGCCTTTTGTATTTAATTCCGATGCAATTTCTGTTTTTCATCGTCAATAAGAAGCTCCAAGGGATACAGTAAACCTGGAGTGAAGCATCGGAATCTATAAGTAGTGTCAATGGAATGGTTCAAAACATACACAGTAAGAAGAGTCAGTCTTCTTGTACTTATGTCGGCATTGTGCCTTTTGTATCTAATTCCGATGCAATTTCTGTGTTTCATCGTCAATAAGAAGGTCAGAGGGATACAGTAAACCTGAAGTGAAGCATCGGAATCTATAGCTAGTGTCACAGGAATGGTTCAAAACATTGTCAGTAAGAAGAGTTAGTCTTCTTGTCCTTAAGGCGGCATTGTGCCTTTTGTATTTAATTCCGATGCAATTTCTGTGTTTCATCGTCAATAAGAAGGTCCAAGAGATACAGTAAACCTGGAGTGAAGAATCGGAATGTGTAACTAGTCTAACAGGAATGGTTCAAAACATAGACAGTAAGAAGAGTCAGTCTTCTTGTACTTATGTCGGCATTGTGCCTTTTGTGTTTAATTCCGATGCAATTTCTGTGTTTCATCGTCAAGAAGAAGGTCCAAGGGATACAGTAAACCTGAAGTGAAGCATCGGAATCTATAACTAGTGTCACAAGAATGGTTCAAAACATAGTCAGTAGGAAGAGTCGGTCTTCATGTACTTAAATCGGCATTGTGCCTTTTGTATTTAATTCCGATGCAATTTCTGTGTTTCATCGTCAATAAGAAGGTCCAAGGGATACAGTAAACCTGAAATGAAGCATCGGAATCTATAACAAGTGTCACAGGAATGGTTCAAAACATAGAGAGTAAGAAAAGTCAGTCGTCTTGTACTTTAGTCGGCATTGTGCCTTTTCTATTTAATTCCGATGCAATTCCTGTGTTTCATATTCAATATGAAGGTCACAGGGATACAGTAAACCAAAATTGAAGCATCCGAATCCATAAGTAGTGTCACAGGAATGGTTCAAAACATAGTCAGTAAAAAGAGTCAGTCATCTTGTCCTTAAGTTGTCATTGTGCCTTTTGTATTTAATTCCGATGCAATTTCTGTGTTTCATCGTCAATAAGAAGATCAGAGGGATACAGTAATCCTGAAGTGAAGCATCGGAATCTATAACTAGTGTCACAGGAATGGTTCAAAACATAGACAGTAAGAAGAGTCAGTCTTCTTGTACTTAAGTCGGTATTGTGACTTTTGTATTTAATTCCGATGCAATTTCTGTGTTTCTTCGTCAATAAGAAGGTCCAAGGGAGACAGTAAACCTGAAGTGACGCATCGGAATCTGTAACTAGTGTCACAGAAATGGTTCAAATCATAGACAGTGAGAAGAGTCAGTCTTCTTGTACTTAAGTCGGCATTGTGCTTTTTCTATTTTATTCCGATGCAATTTCTGTGTTTTATCGTCTATTAGATAGTCCAAGGTATACTTTAAACCTGAAGTGAAGCATCGGAATCTATAACTAGTGACACAGGAATGGTTCAAAACATAGTCAGTAAGAAGAGTCAGTCTTCTTGTACTTAAGTCGGCATTGTGCCTTTTGTATTTAATTCCGATGCAATTTCTGTGTTTCATCGTCAATAAGAAGGTTTAAGGGATACAGTAAACCTGAAGTGATGCATCGGAATCTATAACTAGTGTCACGAGAATGGTTCAAAACATAGTCAGTAAGAAGAGTCAGTCTTCTTGTACTTAAGTCGGCATTGTGCGTTTTGTATTTAATTCCGATGCAATTTCTGTGTTTCATCGTCAATAAGAAGGTCAGAGGGATACAGTAAACCTGAAGTGAAGCATCGGAATCTATAACTAGTGTCACAGGAATGGTTCAAATCATAGACAGTAGGAAGAGTCAGTCTTCTTGTACTTAAGTCGTCATTGTGCCTTTTGTATTCAATTCCGATGCAAATTCTGTCTTTCATCGTCAATAAGAAGGTCAGAGGGATACAGCAAACCTGAAGTGAAGCATCGGAATCTATAACTAGTGTCACAGGAATGGTTCAAAACATAGACAGTAAGAAGAGTCAGTCTTCTTGTGATTAAGTCGGTATTGTGACTTTTGTATTTAATTCCGATGCAATTTCTGTGTTTCATCGTCAATAAGAAGGTCCAAGGGAGACAGTAAACCAGAAGTGAAGCATCGGAATCTATAACTAGTGTCATAGAAATGGTTCAAATCATAGACAGTGAGAAGAGTCAGTCTTCTTGTACTTAAGTCGGCATTGTGCCTTTTCTATTTTATTCCGATGCAATTTCTGTGTTTCATCGTCTATTAGATAGTCCAAGGTATACTGTAAACCTGAAGTGAAGCATCGGAATCTATAAGTAGTGACACAGGAATGGTTCAAAACATAGTCAGTAAGAAGAGTCAGTCTTCTTGTACTTAAGTCGGCATTGTGCCTTTTGTATTTAATTCCGATGCAATTTCTGTGTTTCATCGTCAATAAGAAGGTTTAAGGGATAAAGTAAACCTGAAGTGATGCATCGGAATCTATAACTAGTGTCACGAGAATGGTTCAAAACATAGTCAGTAAGAAGAGACAGTCTTCTTGTACTTAAGTCGGCCTTGTGCGTTTTGTATTTAATTCCGATGCAATTTCTGTGTTTCATCGTCAATAAGAAGGTCAGAGGGATACAGTAAACCTGAAGTGAAGCATTGGAATCTATAACTAGTGTCACAGGATTGGTTCAAAACATAGACAGTATGAAGAGTCGGTCTTCTTGTACTTAAGTCGGCATAGTGCCTTTTGTATTTAATTCCGATGCAATTTCTGTGTTTCATCGTCTATAGGAAGGTCAGAGGGATACAGTAAACCTGAAGTGATGCATCGGAATCTATAACTAGTGTCACGAGAATGGTTCAAAACATAGTCAGTAAGAAGAGTCAGTCTTCTTGTACTTAAGTCGGCATTGTGCCTTTTGTATTTAATTCCGATGCAATTTCTGTGTTTCATCGTCAATAAGAAGGTCAGTGGGACACAGTAAACCTGAAGTGAAGCATTGGAATCTATAACTAGTGCCACAGGAATGGTTCAAAGCATAGACAGTATGAAGATTCAGTCTTCTTGTACTTAAGTCGGCATTGTGCCTTTTGTATTTAATTCCGATACAATATCTGAGTTTCATCGTCAATAAGAAGGTCCAAGGGATACAGTAAACCTGAAGTGAAGCATCGGAATCTATAACTAGTGTCACAGGAATGGTTCAAATCATAGTCAGTAAGAAGCGTCAGTCTTCTTGTACTTAAGTCGGCATTGTGCCTTTTCTATTTAACTTTGATGCAATTTCTGTGTTTCATCGTCAATAAGAAGGTCCAAGGGAAACAGTAAACCTGGAGTGAAGCACCGGAATTTATAACTAGTGTCATAGGAATGGTTCAAAACATAGACAGTAGGAACAGTCCGTCCTCTTGTACTTAAGTCGGCATTGTGCCTTTTCTATTTATTTCCGATGCAATATCTGTGTTTCATCGTCTATAGGAATGTCAGAGGGATACAGTAAACCTGAAGTGATGCATCGGAATCTATAACTAGTGTCACGAGAATGGTTCAAAACATAGTCAGTAAGAAGAGTCAGTCTTCTTGTACTTAAGTCGGCATTGTGCCTGTTCTATTTAATTCCGATGCAATTTCTGTGTTTCATCGTCAATAAGAAGGTCAGAGGGATACAGTAAACCTGGAGTGAAGCATCGGAATCTATAGCTAGTGTTACAGGAATGGTTTAGAACATTGTCAGTAAGAAGAGTCAGTCTGCTTGTCCATAAGTCGGCATTGTGCCTTTTGTATTTAATTCCGATGCAATTTCTGTGTTTCATCGTCAAGAAGAAGGTCAGAGGGATACAGTAAACCTGAAGTGAGGCATCGGAATCTATAGCTAGTGTCACAGGAATGGTTCAGAACATTGGCAGTAAGAAGAGTCAGTCTTCTTGTCCATAAGTCGGCATTGTGCCTTTGGTATTTAATTCCGATGCAAATTCTGTGTTTCATCGTCAATAAGAAGGTCCAAGGGATACAGTAAACCTGGAGTGAAGCATCGGAATCAGTAACTAGTGACACAGGAATGGTTCAAACATAGTCAGTAAGAAGAGTCAGTCTTCTTTACTTAAGTCGGCATTGTGCATTTTGTATTTAATTCCGATGCAATTTCTGTGTTTCATCGTCAGTAAGAAGGTCCAAGGGAAACAGTAAACCTGGAGTGAAGCATCGGAATCTATAACTAGTGTCACAGGAATGGTTGAAAAACATAGTCAGTAAGAAGCGTCAGTCTTCTTGTACTTAAGTCGGCATTGTGCCTTTTCTATTTAATGCCGATGCTATTTCTGTGTTTCATCGTCAATAAGAAGGTCCAAGGGATACAGTAAACCTGGTGTGAAGCATCGGAATCTATAGCTAGTGTTACAGGAATGGTTCAGAACATTGTCAGTAAGAAGAATCAGTCTTCTTGTCCATAAGTCGGCATTGTGCCTTTGGTATTTAATTCGGATGGATTTCTGTGTTTCATCATCAATAAGAAGGTCAGAGGGATACAGTAAACCTGAAGTGAAGCATCGGAATCTATAACTAGTGTCTCAGGAATGGTTCAAAACGTAGACAGTAAGAAGGATCAGTCCTCTTGTACTTAGGGTGGCATTGTGCCTTTTGTATTTAATTCCGATGCAATTTCTGTGTTTCATCGTCAATAAGAAGATCAGAGGGATACAGTAAACTTGAAGTGAAGCATCGGAATCTATAACAAGTGTCACAGCAATGGTTCAAAACATGGAGAGTAAGAAAAGTCAGTCGTGTTGTACTTTAGTCGGCATTGTGCCTTTTCTATTTAATTCCGATGCACTTCCTGTGTTTCATCATCAATATGAAGGTCAGAGGGATACAGTAACCCAAAATTGAAGCATCCGAATCCATAAGTAGTGTCACAGGAATGGTTCAAAACATAGTCAGTAGAAAGAGACAGTCTTCTTGTCCTTAAGTCGGCATTGTGCATTTTCTATTTAATTCCGATGCAATTTCTGTGTTTCATCGTCAATAAGAAGATCAGAGGGATACAGTAATCCTGAAGTGAAGCATCGGAATCTATAACTAGTGTCACAGGAATGGTTCAAAATATAGTCAGTAAAAAGAATCAGTCTTCTTGTACTTAAGTCGGCATTGTGCGTTTTGTATTTAAATCCGATGCAATTTCTGTGTTTCATCGTCAATAAGAAGGTCAGAGGGATACAGTAAACCTGAAGTGAAGCATCGGAATCTATAACTAGTGTCACAGGAATGGTTCAAATCATAGACAGTAGGAAGAGTCAGTCTTCTTGTACTTAAGTCGTCATTGTGCCTTTTGTATTTAATTTCGATGCAAATTCTGTGTTTCATCGCCAATAAGAAGGTCAGAGGGATACAGCAAACCTGAAGTGAAGCATCGCAATCTATAACTAGTGTCACAGGAATGGTTCAAAACATAGTCAGTAAGAAGAGTCAGTCTTCTTGTACTTAAGTCTGCATTGTGCCTTTTGTATTTACTTCCGATGGATTTCTGTGTTTCATCTTCAATATGGAGGTCAGAGGGATACAGTAAACCAAAATTGAAGCATCCGAACCCATAAGTAGTGTCACAGGAATGGTTCAAAACATAGTCAGTAAAAAGAGTCAGTCTTCTTATCCTTAAGTCGGCATTGTGCCTTTTGTATTTAATTCCGATGCAATTTCTGTGTTTCATCGTCAATAAGAAGATCAGAGGGATACAGTAAACTTGAAGTGAAGCATCGGAATCTATAACAAGTGTCACAGCAATGGTTCAAAACATAGAGAGTAAGAAAAGTCAGTCGTGTTGTACTTTAGTCGGCATTGTGCCTTTTCTATTTAATTCCGATGTACTTCCTGTGTTTCATCATCAATATGAAGGTCAGAGGGATACAGTAACCCAAAATTGAAGCATCCGAATCCATAAGTAGTGTCACAGGAATGGTTCAAAACATAGTCAGTAAAAAGAGTCAGTCTTCTTATCCTTAAGTCGGCATTGTGCCTTTTGTATTTAATTCCGATGCAATTTCAGTGTTTCATTGTCAATAAGAAGATCAGAGGGATACAGTAATCCTGAAGTGAAGCATCGGAATCTATAACTAGTGTCACAGGAATGGTTCAAAACATAGACAGTAAGAAGAGTCAGTCTTCTTGTACTTAAGTCGGTATTGTGACTTTTGTATTTAATTCTGATGCAATTTCTGTGTTTCATCGTCAATAAGAAGGTCCAAGGGAGACAGTAAACCTGAAGTGAAGCATCGGAATCTATAACTAGTGTCATAGAAATGGTTCAAATCATAGACAGTGAGAAGAGTCAGTCTTCTTGTACTTAAGTCGGCATTGTGTCTTTTCTATTTTATTCCCATGCAATTTCTGTGTTTCATCGTCTATTAGATAGTCCAAGGTATACTGTAAACCTGAAGTGAAGCATCGGAATCTATAACTAGTGACACAGGAATGGTTCAAAACATAGTCAGTAAAAAAAAGGCAGCATTCGTGTACTTAAGTCGGCATTGTGCCTTTTCTATTTAATTCCGATGCAATCTCTGTGTTTCATCGTCAATTAGAAGGTCCAAGGTATACAGTAAACCTGAAGTGAAGCATCGGAATCTATAACTAGTGACACAGGAATGGTTCAAACATAGTCAGTAAGACGAGTCAGTCTTCTTGTACTTAAGTCGGCATTGTGCCTTTTGTATTTAACTCCGTTCCAATTTCTGTGTTTCATCGTCAAAAAGAAGGTCCAAGGGAAACAGTAAACCTGGAGTGAAGCACCGAAATCTATAACTAGTGTCACAGGAATGGTTGAAAAACATAGTCAGTAAGAAGCATCAGTCTTCTTGTACTTAAGTCGGCATTGTTCCTTTTCTATTTAATTCTGATGCAATTTCTGTGTTTCATCGTCAATAAGAAGGTCCAAGGGATACAGTAAGCCTGAAGTGAAGCATCGGAATCTATAACTAGTGTCACAGGAATGGTTCAAATCATAGACTGTAAGAAGAGTCAGTCTTCGTGTACTTAAGTCAGCATTGTGCCTTTTGTATTTAATTCCGATGCAATTTCTGTGTTTCATTGTCATTAAGAAGATCGTAGGGATACAGTAAACCTGATGTGAAACATCGGAATCTATAACTAGTGTCACAGGAATGGTTCAAAACATAGACAGTAAGAAGAGTCAGTCTTCTTGTACTTAAGTCGGTATTGTGCCTTATGTATTTAATTCCGATGCAATTTCTGTGTTTCATCGTCATTAAGAAGGTTTAAGGGATACAGTAAACCTGAAGTGAAGCATCGGAATCTATAACTAGTGTCACGAGAATGGTTCAAAACATAGTCAGTAAGAAGAGTCTGTCTTCTTGACTTAAGTCGGCATTGTGCCTTTTGTATATAATTCCGATGCAATTTCTTTGTTTCATCGTCAATAAGAAGGTAAGAGCGATAATGTAAACCTGAAGTGAAGCATCGGAATCTATAATTAGTGTCACAGGAATGGTTCAAAACATAGTCAGTAAGAAGAGTCAGTCATCTTGTCCTTAAGTCGGCATTGTGCCTTTTGTATTTAATTCCGATGCAATTTCTGTTTTTCATCATCAATAAGAAGTTCCAAGGGATACAGTAAGCCTGGAGTGTACCATCGGAATCTATAACTAGTGTTACAGGAGTGGTTCAAACATAGGCAGTAAGAAGAGTCAGTCTTCGTGTACTTAAGTCGGCATTGTGCTTTTTGTATTTAATTCCGATGCAATTTCTGTGTTTCATCGTCAATAAGAAGGTCCAAGGGATACAGTAAACCTGAAGTGAAGCATCGGAATCTATAACTAGTGTAACAGGAATGGTTCAAAACATAGACAGTAGGAAGAGTCAGTCTTCTTGTACTTAAGTCGGCATTGTGCCTTTTGTATTTAATTCCGATGCAAATTCTGTGTTTCATCGTCAATTAGAAGGTTAGAGGTATACAGCAAACCTGAAGTGAAGCATCGCAATCTATAACTTGTGTCACAGGAATGGTTCAAAACATAGTCTGTAAGAAGAGTCAGTCTTCTTGTACTTATGTCTGCATTGTGCCTTTTGTATTTAATTCCGATGCAATTTCTGTGTTTCATCATCAATAAGAAGGTCAGAGGGTTACAGTAAACCTGAAGTGAAGCATCGGAATCTATAACTAGTGTCTCAGGGATGGTTCAAAACATAGACAGTAAGAAGGATCGGTCCTCTTGTACTTAAGTCGGCATTGTGCCTTTTGTATTTAATTCCGATGCAATTTCTGTGTTTCATCGTCAATTAGAAGATCAGAGGGATACAGTAAACCAGAAGTGATGCATCCGAATCCATAACTAGTGTCACAGGAATGGTTCAAAACATAGTCAGTAAAAAGAGTCAGTCTATTTGTACTTAAGTCGGCATTGTGCCTTTTGTATTTAATTCCGATGCAATTTCTGTGTTTCATCGTCAATAAGAAGGTCCAAGGGATACAGTAAACCTGAAGTGAAGCATCGGAATCTATAACTAGTGTCACAGGAATGGTTCAAAGCATAGTCAGTAAGAAGAGTCAGTCTTTTTGTACTTAAGTCGGCATTGTGCCTTTTGTGTTTAATTCAGATGCAATTTCTGTGTTTCATCGTCAATTAGAAGGTCCAAGGTATACAGTAAACCAGAAGTGAAGCATCGGAATCTATAACTAGTGACACAGGAATGGTTCAAACATAGTCAGTAAGAAGAGTCAGTCATCTTGTACATAACAAGGCATTGTGCCTTTTGAATTTAATTCCGATGCAATTTCTGTGTTTCATCGTCAATAAGAAGGTTTAAGGGATACAGTAAACCTGAAGCGAAGCATCGGAATCTATAACTATTGTCACGAGAATGGTTCAAAACATAGTCAGTAAGAAGAGTCTGTCTTCTAGTACTTAAGTCGGCATTGTGCCTTTTGTATATAATTCCGATGCATTTTCTGTGTTTCATCGTCAATAAGAGGGTCAGAGGGATACATTAAACCTGAAGTGAAGCATCGTAATCTATAACTACTTTCACAGGAATGGTTCAAAACATAGACAGTAGGAAAAGTCAGTCTTCTTGTACTTAAGTCGGTATTGTGCCTTTTGTATTTAATTCGGATGCAATTTCTGTGTTTCATCGTCTATAGGAACGTCAGAGGGATACAGTAAACCTGAAGTGAAGCATCGGAATCTATAACTAGTGTCACAGGAATGGTTCAAACATAAACAGTAAGAAGAGTCAGTCTTCTTGTACTTAAGTCGGCATTGTGCCTTTTGTATTTAATTCCGATGCAACTTCTGTGTTTCATCGTCAATAAGAAGGTCCAAGGGATACAGTAAACCTGAAGTGAAGCATCGGAATCTATAACTAGTGTACAGGAATGGTTCAAAGCATAGTCAGTAAGAAGAGGCAGTCTTTTTGTACTTAAGTCGGCATTGTGCCTTTTGTGTTTAATTCCGATGCAATTTCTGTGTTTCATCGTCAATAAGAAGGTCCAAGGGATACAGTAAACCTGAAGTGAAGCATCGGAATCTATAACTAGTTATACAGGAATGGTTCAAAACATAGACAGTAAGAAGAGTCAGTCTTCTTATTCTTAAGTCGGTATTGTGCCTTTTGTATTTAATTCCGATGCAATTTCTGTGTTTCATCGTCAATAAGAAGGTCCAAGGGAGACAGTAAACCTGAAGTGAAGCATCGCAATCTATATCTAGTGTCACAGAAATGGTTCAATACATAGACAGTAAAAAGAGGCAGCATTCTTGTACGTAAGTCGGCATTGTGCCTTTTCTACTTAATTCCGATGCAATCTCTGTGTTTAATCGTCAATTAGAAGGTCCAAGGTATACAGTAAACCAGAAGTGAAGCATCGGAATCTATAACTAGTGACTCAGGAATGGTTCAAACATAGTCAGTAAGAAGAGTCAGTCTTGTTGTACTTAAGTCGGCATTGTGCCTTTTGTATTTAATTCCGATGCAATTTCTGTGTTTCATCGTCAATAAGAAGGTCCAAGGGAAACAGTAAACCTATAGTGAAACACCGGAATCTATAACTAGTGTCACAGGAATGGTTCAAAACATTGACAGTAGGAAGAGTCAGTCCTCTTGTACTTAAGTCGGCATTGTGCCTTTTCTATTTAATTCCGAGGCAATTTCTGTGTTTCATCGTCAATAAGAAGGTCCAAGGGATACAGTAAACCTGGAGTGAAGCATCGGAATCTATAACTAGTGTCACAGGAATGGTTCAAAACATAGACAGTTAAAAGAGTCAGTCATCTTGTCCTTAAGTCGGCATTGTGCCTTTTGTATTTAATTCCGATGCACTTTCTGTTTTTCATCGTCAATAAGAAGGTCCAAGGGATACAGTAAACTTGGAGTGTAGCATCGGAATCTATAACTAGTGTCACAGGAATGGTTCAAAACATAGGCAGTAAGAAGAGTCAGTCTTCGTGTACTTAAGTCGGCAATTTGCCCTTTGTATTTAATTCCGATGCAATTTCTGTGTTTCATCGTCAATAAGAAGGTCCAAGGGATACAGTAAACCTGTGGTGAAGCATCGGAATCTATGACTAGTGTCACCGGAATGGTTCAAAACATAGAAGGAAGAAGAGTCAGTACTCTTGTACTGAAGACGGCATTGTGCCTTTTCTATTTAATTCCGATGCAATTTCTGTGTTTCATCGTCTATAAGAAGGTCCAAGGGATACAGTAAACCTGGAGTGAAGCATCGGAATCTATAACTAGTGTCACAGGAATGGTTCAAAACATAGTCAGTAAAAAGAGTCAGTCTTCTTGTCCTTAAGTCGGCATTGTGCCTTTTGTATTTAATTCCGATGCAACTTCTGTGTTTCATCGTCAATAAGAAGGTCCAAGGGATACAGTAAACCTGAAGTGAAGCATCGGAATCTATAACTAGTGTCACAGGAATGGTTCAAAAACATAGTTACTAAGAAGCGTCAGTCTTCTTGTACTTAAGTCGGCATTGTGCCTTTTCTATTTAATTCTGATGCAATTTCTGTGTTTCATCGTCAATAAGAAGGTCCAAGGGAAACAGTAAACCTGGAGTGAAGCACCGGAATCTATAACTAGTGTCACAGGAATGGTTCAAAACATTGACAGTAGGAAGAGTCAGCCCTGTGGTACTTAAGTCTGCATCGTGCCTTTTCTATTTAATTCCGATGCAATTTCTGTGTTTCATCGTCAATAAGAAGGTCCAAGGGATACAGTAAACTTGGAGTGAAGCATCGGAATCTATAACTAGTGTCACAGGAATAGTTCAAAAACATAGATAGTAAGAAGAGTCAGTCTTCTTGTACTTAAGTCGGCATTGTGCCTGTTCCATTTAATTCCGATGCAATTTCTGTGTTTCATCGTCAATAAGAAGGTCCAAGGGATACAGTAAGCCTGAAGTGAAGCATCGGAATCTATAACTAGTGTCACAGGAATGGTTCAAAACATAGACAGTAAGTACAGTCAGTCTTCTTGTACTTAAGTCGGCATTGTGCCTTTTGTATTTAATTCCGATGCAATTTCTGTGTTTCATCGTCAATAAGAAGATCAGAGGGATACAGTAAACCTGAAGTGAAGCATCGGAATCTATAACTAGTGTCACAGGAATGGTTCAAAACATAGTCAGTAAAAAGAGTCAGTCTTCTTGTCCTTAAGTCGGCATTGTGCCTTTTGTATTTAATTCCGATGCAACTTCTGTGTTTCATCGTCAATAAGAAGGTCCAAGGGATACAGTAAACCTGAAGTGAAGCATCGGAATCTATAACTAGTGTCACAGGAATGGTTCAAAACATAGTCAGTAAAAAGAGTCAGTCTTCTTGTCCTTAAGTAGGCATTGTGCCTTTTGTATTTAATTCCGATGCAACTTCTGTGTTTCATCGTCAATAAGAAGGTCCAAGGGATACAGTAAACCTGAAGTGAAGCATCGGAATCTATAACTTGTGTCACAGGAATGGTTCAAAACATAGTCTGTAAGAAGAGTCAGTCTTCTTGTACTTATGTCTGCATTGTGCCTTTTCTATTTCATTCCGATGCAATATCTGTGTTTCATCGTCAATAAGAAGATCAAAGGGATACAGTAAACCTGAAGTGAAGCATCGGAATCTATAACTAGTGTCACAGGAATGGTTCAAAACATAGTCAGTAAAAAGAGTCAGTCTTCTTGTCCTTAAGTCGGCATTGTGCCTTTTGTATTTAATTCCGATGCAACTTCTGTGTTTCATCGTCAATAAGAAGGTCCAAGGGATACAGTAAACCTGAAGTGAAGCATCGGAATCTATAACTAGTGTCACAGGAATGGTTCAAAAACATAGTCACTAAGAAGCGTCAGTCTTCTTGTACTTAAGTCGGCATTGTGCCTTTCCTATTTAATTCTGATGCAATTTCTGTGTTTCATCGTCAATAAGAAGGTCCAAGGGAAACAGTAAACCTGGAGTGAAGCACCGGAATCTATAACTAGTGTCACAGGAATGGTTCAAAACATTGACAGTAGGAAGAGTCAGTCCTGTTGTACTTAAGTCTGCATTGTGCCTTTTCTATTTAATTCCGATGCAATTTCTGTGTTTCATCGTCAATAAGAAGGTCCAAGGGATACAGTAAACCTGGAGTGAAGCATCGGAATCTATAACTAGTGTCACAGGAATAGTTCAAAAACATAGACAGTAAGAAGAGTCAGTCTTCTTGTACTTAAGTCGGCATTGTGCCTGTTCCATTTAATTCCGATGCAATTTCTGTGTTTCATCGTCAATAAGAAGATCATAGGGATACAGTAAACCGGAAGTGAAGCATCGGAATCTATAACTAGTTTTACAGGAATGGTTCAAATCATAGACAGTAAGAAGAGTCAGTCTTCTTGTACTTAAGTCGGTATTGTGCCTTTTGTATTTAATTCCGATGCAATTTCTGTGTTTCATCGTCAATAAGAAGGTCCAAGGGATACAGTAAGCCTGAAGTGAAGCATCGGAATCTATAACTAGTGTCACAGGAATGGTTAAAAACATAGACAGTAAGTACAGTCAGTCTTCTTGTACTTAAGTCGGCATTGTGCCTTTTGTATTTAATTCCGATGCAATTTCTGTGTTTCATCGTCAATAAGAAGATCAGAGGGATACAGTAAACCTGAAGTGAAGCATCGGTATCTATAACTAGTGTCACAGGAATGGTTCAAAGCATAGTCAGTAAAAAGAGTCAGTCTTCTTGTCCTTAAGTCGGCATTGTGCCTTTTGTATTTAATTCCGATGCAACTTCTGTGTTTCATCGTCAATAAGAAGGTCCAAGGGATACAGTAAACCTGAAGTGAAGCATCGGAATCTATAACTAGTGTCACAGGAATGGTTCAAAGCATAGTCAGTAAGAAGAGGCAGTCTTTTTGTACTTAAGTCGGCATTGTGCCTTTTGTGTTTAATTCCGGTGCAATTTCTGTGTTTCATCGTCAATAAGAAGGTCCAAGGGATACAGTAAACCTGAAGTGAAGCATCGGAATCTATAACTAGTTATACAGGAATGGTTCAAAACATAGACAGTAAGAAGAGTCAGTCTTCTTGTACTTAAGTCGGTATTGTGCCTTTTGTATTTAATTCCGATGCAATTTCTGTGTTTCATCGTCAATAAGAAGGTCCAAGGGAGACAGTAAACCTGAAGTGAAGCATCGCAATCTATAACTAGTGTCACAGAAATGGTTCAATACATAGACAGTAAAAAGAGGCAGCATTCTTGTACTTAAGTCGGCATTGTGCCTTTTCTATTTAATTCCGATGCAATGTCTGTGTTTAATCGTCAATTAGAAGGTCCAAGGTATACAGTAAACCTGAAGTGAAGCATCGGAATCTATAACTAGTGACTCAGGAATGGTTCAAACATAGTCAGTAAGAAGAGTCAGTCTTGTTGTACTTAAGTCGGCATTGTGCCTTTTGTATTTAATTCCGATGCAATTTCTGTGTTTCATCGTCAATAAGAAGGTCCAAGGGAAACAGTAAACCTGGAGTGAAGCACCGGAATTTATAACTAGTGTCACAGAAATGGTTCAAAACATTGACAGTAGGAAGAGTCAGTCCTCTTGTACTAAAGTCGGCATTGTGCATTTTCTATTTAATTCCGAGGCAATTTCTGTGTTTCATCGTCAATAAGAAGGTCCAAGGGATACAGTAAACCTGGAGTGAAGCATCGGAATCTATAACTAGTGTCACAGGAATGGTTCAAAACATAGACAGTTAGAAGAGTCAGTCATCTTGTCCTTAAGTCGGCATTGTGCCTTTTGTATTTAATTCCGATGCAATTTCTGTTTTTCATCGTCAATAAGAAGGTCCAAGGGATACAGTAAACTTGGAGTGTAGCATCGGAATCTATAACTAGTGTCACAGGAATGGTTCAAAACATAGGCAGTAAGAAGAGTCAGTCTTCGTGTACTTAAGTCGGCAATTTGCCCTTTGTATTTAATTCCGATGCAATTTCTGTGTTTCATCGTCAATAAGAAGGTCCAAGGGATACAGTAAACCTGTGGTGAAGCATCGGAATCTATGACTAGTGTCACCGGAATGGTTCAAAACATAGAAGGAAGAAGAGTCAGTACTCTTGTACTGAAGACGGCATTGTGCCTTTTCTATTTAATTCCGATGCAATTTCTGTGTTTCATCGTCAATTAGAAGGTCCATGGTATACAGTAAACCTGAAGTGAAGCATCGGAATCTATAACTAGTGACACAGGAATGGTTCAAACATAGTCAGTAAGACGAGTCAGTCTTCTTGTACTTAAGTCGGCATTGTGCCTATTGTATTTAATTCCGATGCAATTTCTGTGTTTGATCGTCAATAAGAAGGTCCAAGGGAGACAGTAACCCTGGAGTCAAGCACCGGAATCTATAACTAGTGTCACAGGAATGGTTGAAAAACATAGTCAGTAAGAAGCGTAAGTCTTCTTGCACTTAAGTCGGCATTGTTCCTTTTCTATTTAATTCTGATGCAATTTCTGTGTTTCATCGTCAATAAGAAGGTCCAAGGGATACAGTAAGCCTGAAGTGAAGCATCGGAATCTATATCTAGTGTCACAGGAATGGTTCAAAACATTGACTGTAAAAAGAGTCAGTCTTCTTGTACTTAAGTCAGCATTGTGCCTTTTGTATTTAATTCCAATGCAATTTCTGTGTTTCATTGTCATAAGGAAGATCACAGGGATACAGTAAACCTCATGTGAAGCATCGGAATCTATAACTAGTGTCACAGGAATGGTTCAAATCAAAGACAGTAAGAAGAGTCAGTCTTCCTGTACTTAAGTCGGTATTGTGCCTTTTGTATTTAATTCCGATGCAATTTCTGTGTTTCATCGTCAATAAGAAGGTCCAAGGGATACAGTAAGCCTGAAGTGAAGCATCGGAATCTATAACTAGTGTCACAGGAATGGTTCAAAAACATAGTCACTAAGAAGCGTCAGTCTTCTTGTACTTAAGTCGGCATTGTGCCTTTTCTATTTAATTCTGATGCAATTTCTGTGTTTCATCGTCAATAAGAAGGTCCAAGGGAAACAGTAAACCTGGAGTGAAGCACCGGAATCTATAACTAGTGTCACAGGAATGGTTCAAAACATTGACAGTAGGAAGAGTCAGTCCTGTTGTACTTAAGTCTGCATCGTGCCTTTTCTATTTAATTCCGATGCAATTTCTGTGTTTCATCGTCAATAAGAAGGTCCAAGGGATACAGTAAACCTGGAGTGAAGCATCGGAATCTATAACTAGTGTCACAGGAATGGTTCAAAAACATAGATAGTAAGAAGAGTCAGTCTTCTTGTACTTAAGTCGGCATTGTGCCTGTTCCATTTAATTCCGATGCAATTTCTGTGTTTCATCGTCAATAAGAAGGTCCAAGGGATACAGTAAGCCTGAAGTGAAGCATCGGAATCTATAACTAGTGTCACAGGAATGGTTCAAAACATAGACAGTAAGTACAGTCAGTCTTCTTGTACTTAAGTCGGCATTGTGCCTTTTGTATTTAATTCCGATGCAATTTCTGTGTTTCATCGTCAATAAGAAGATCAGAGGGATACAGTAAACCTGAAGTGAAGCATCGGAATCTATAACTAGTGTCACAGGAATGGTTCAAAACATAGTCAGTAAAAAGAGTCAGTCTTCTTGTCCTTAAGTCGGCATTGTGCCTTTTGTATTTAATTCCGATGCAACTTCTGTGTTTCATCGTCAATAAGAAGGTCCAAGGGATACAGTAAACCTGAAGTGAAGCATCGGAATCTATAACTAGTGTCACAGGAATGGTTCAAAACATAGTCAGTAAAAAGAGTCAGTCTTCTTGTCCTTAAGTAGGCATTGTGCCTTTTGTATTTAATTCCGATGCAACTTCTGTGTTTCATCGTCAATAAGAAGGTCCAAGGGATACAGTAAACCTGAAGTGAAGCATCGGAATCTATAACTTGTGTCACAGGAATGGTTCAAAACATAGTCTGTAAGAAGAGTCAGTCTTCTTGTACTTATGTCTGCATTGTGCCTTTTCTATTTCATTCCGATGCAATATCTGTGTTTCATCGTCAATAAGAAGATCAAAGGGATACAGTAAACCTGAAGTGAAGCATCGGAATCTATAACTAGTGTCACAGGAATGGTTCAAAACATAGTCAGTAAAAAGAGTCAGTCTTCTTGTCCTTAAGTCGGCATTGTGCCTTTTGTATTTAATTCCGATGCAACTTCTGTGTTTCATCGTCAATAAGAAGGTCCAAGGGATACAGTAAACCTGAAGTGAAGCATCGGAATCTATAACTAGTGTCACAGGAATGGTTCAAAATCATAGTCACTAAGAAGCGTCAGTCTTCTTGTACTTAAGTCGGCATTGTGCCTTTTCTATTTAATTCTGATGCAATTTCTGTGTTTCATCGTCAATAAGAAGGTCCAAGGGAAACAGTAAACCTGGAGTGAAGCACCGGAATCTATAACTAGTGTCACAGGAATGGTTCAAAACATTGACAGTAGGAAGAGTCAGTCCTGTTGTACTTAAGTCTGCATTGTGCCTTTTCTATTTAATTCCGATGCAATTTCTGTGTTTCATCGTCAATAAGAAGGTCCAAGGGATACAGTAAACCTGGAGTGAAGCATCGGAATCTATAACTAGTGTCACAGGAATAGTTCAAAAACATAGACAGTAAGAAGAGTCAGTCTTCTTGTACTTAAGTCGGCATTGTGCCTGTTCCATTTAATTCCGATGCAATTTCTGTGTTTCATCGTCAATAAGAAGATCATAGGGATACAGTAAACCTGAAGTGAAGCATCGGAATCTATAACTAGTTTTACAGGAATGGTTCAAATCATAGACAGTAAGAAGAGTCAGTCTTCTTGTACTTAAGTCGGTATTGTGCCTTTTGTATTTAATTCCGATGCAATTTCTGTGTTTCATCGTCAATAAGAAGGTCCAAGGGATACAGTAAGCCTGAAGTGAAGCATCGGAATCTATAACTAGTGTCACAGGAATGGTTAAAAACATAGACAGTAAGTACAGTCAGTCTTCTTGTACTTAAGTCGGCATTGTGCCTTTTGTATTTAATTCCGATGCAATTTCTGTGTTTCATCGTCAATAAGAAGATCAGAGGGATACAGTAAACCTGAAGTGAAGCATCGGTATCTATAACTAGTGTCACAGGAATGGTTCAAAGCATAGTCAGTAAAAAGAGTCAGTCTTCTTGTCCTTAAGTCGGCATTGTGCCTTTTGTATTTAATTCCGATGCAACTTCTGTGTTTCATCGTCAATAAGAAGGTCCAAGGGATACAGTAAACCTGAAGTGAAGCATCGGAATCTATAACTAGTGTCACAGGAATGGTTCAAAGCATAGTCAGTAAGAAGAGGCAGTCTTTTTGTACTTAAGTCGGCATTGTGCCTTTTGTGTTTAATTCCGGTGCAATTTCTGTGTTTCATCGTCAATAAGAAGGTCCAAGGGATACAGTAAACCTGAAGTGAAGCATCGGAATCTATAACTAGTTATACAGGAATGGTTCAAAACATAGACAGTAAGAAGAGTCAGTCTTCTTGTACTTAAGTCGGTATTGTGCCTTTTGTATTTAATTCCGATGCAATTTCTGTGTTTCATCGTCAATAAGAAGGTCCAAGGGAGACAGTAAACCTGAAGTGAAGCATCGCAATCTATAACTAGTGTCACAGAAATGGTTCAATACATAGACAGTAAAAAGAGGCAGCATTCTTGTACTTAAGTCGGCATTGTGCCTTTTCTATTTAATTCCGATGCAATGTCTGTGTTTAATCGTCAATTAGAAGGTCCAAGGTATACAGTAAACCTGAAGTGAAGCATCGGAATCTATAGCTAGTGACTCAGGAATGGTTCAAACATAGTCAGTAAGAAGAGTCAGTCTTGTTGTACTTAAGTCGGCATTGTGCCTTTTGTATTTAATTCCGATGCAATTTCTGTTTTTCATCGTCAATAAGAAGGTCCAAGGGATACAGTAAACTTGGAGTGTAGCATCGGAATCTATAACTAGTGTCACAGGAATGGTTCAAAACATAGGCAGTAAGAAGAGTCAGTCTTCGTGTACTTAAGTCGGCAATTTGCCCTTTGTATTTAATTCCGATGCAATTTCTGTGTTTCATCGTCAATAAGAAGGTCCAAGGGATACAGTAAACCTGTGGTGAAGCATCGGAATCTATGACTAGTGTCACCGGAATGGTTCAAAACATAGAAGGAAGAAGAGTCAGTACTCTTGTACTGAAGACGGCATTGTGCCTTTTCTATTTAATTCCGATGCAATTTCTGTGTTTCATCGTCAATTAGAAGGTCCATGGTATACAGTAAACCTGAAGTGAAGCATCGGAATCTATAACTAGTGACACAGGAATGGTTCAAACATAGTCAGTAAGACGAGTCAGTCTTCTTGTACTTAAGTCGGCATTGTGCCTATTGTATTTAATTCCGATGCAATTTCTGTGTTTGATCGTCAATAAGAAGGTCCAAGGGAGACAGTAACCCTGGAGTGAAGCACCGGAATCTATAACTAGTGTCACAGGAATGGTTGAAAAACATAGTCAGTAAGAAGCGTAAGTCTTCTTGCACTTAAGTCGGCATTGTTCCTTTTCTATTTAATTCTGATGCAATTTCTGTGTTTCATCGTCAATAAGAAGGTCCAAGGGATACAGTAAGCCTGAAGTGAAGCATCGGAATCTATATCTAGTGTCACAGGAATGGTTCAAAACATAGACTGTAAAAAGAGTCAGTCTTCTTGTACTTAAGTCAGCATTGTGCCTTTTGTATTTAATTCCGATGCAATTTCTGTGTTTCATTGTCATAAGGAAGATCACAGGGATACAGTAAACCTGATGTGAAGCATCGGAATCTATAACTAGTGTCACAGGAATGGTTCAAATCAAAGACAGTAAGAAGAGTCAGTCTTCCTGTACTTAAGTCGGTATTGTGCCTTTTGTATTTAATTCCGATGCAATTTCTGTGTTTCATCGTCAATAAGAAGGTCCAAGGGAGACAGTAAACCTGAAGTGAAGCATCGCAATCTGTAACTAGTGTCACAGAAATGGTTCAAAACATAGACAGTAAAAAGAGGCAGCCTTCTTGTACTTAAGTCGGCATTGTGCCTTTTCTATTTCATTCCGATGCAATATCTGTGTTTCATCGACAATAAGAAGGTCCAAGGGATACAGTAAACCTGAAGTGAAGCATCGGAATCTATAACGAGTGTCACAGGAATGGTTCAAAACATAGTCAGTAAGATGCGTCAGTCTTCTTGTACTTCAGTCGGCATTGTGCCTTTTCTATTTAATTCTGATGCAATTTCTGTGTTTCATCGTCAATAAGAAGGTCCAAGGGAAACAGTAAACCTGGAGTGAAGCATCGGAATCTATAACTAGTGTCACAGGAATGGTTCAAAGCATAGTCAGTAAGAAGAGGGAGTCTTTTTGTACTTAAGTCGGCATTGTGCCTTTTGTGTTTAATTCCGATGCAATTTCTGTGTTTCATCGTCAATAAGAAGTTCCAAGGGATACAGTAAGCCTGAAGTGAAGCATCGGAATCTATAACTAGTGTCACAGGAATGGTTCAAAACATAGACTGTAAGAAGAGTCAGTCATCTTGTACTTAAGTCAGCATTGTGCATTCTTTTTTTAATTCCGATGCAATTTCTGTGTTTCATCGTCAATAAGAAGATCATAGGGATACAGTAAACCTGAAGTGAAGCATCGGAATCTATAACTAGTTTTACAGGAATGGTTCAAAACATAGACAGTAAGAAGAGTCAGTCTTCTTGTACTTAAGTCGGTATTGTGCCTTTTGTATTTAATTCCGATGCAATTTCTGTGTTTCATCGTCAATAAGAAGGTCCAAGGGAGACAGTAACCCTGAAGTGAAGCATCGCAATCTATAACTAGTGACACAGGAATGGTTCAAACATAGTCAGTAAGAAGAGTCAGTCTTCTTGTACTTAAGTCGGCATTGTGCCTTTTGTATTTAATTCCGATGCAATTTCTGTGTTTCATCGTCAATAAGAAGGTCCAAGGGAAACAGTAAACCTGGAGTGAAGCACCGGAATCTATAACTAGTGTCACTGGAATGGTTGAAAAACATAGTCAGTAAGAAGCGTCAGCCTTCTTGTACTTAAGTCGGCATTGTTCCTTTTCTATTTAATTCTGATGCATTTTCTGTGTTTCATCGTCAATAAGAGGGTCCAAGGGAAACAGTAAGCCTGGAGTGAAGCACCGGAATCTATAACTAGTGTCACAGGAATGGTTCAAAACATTGACAGTAGGAAGAGTCAGTCCTCTTGTACTTAAGTCGGCATTGTGCCTTTTCTATTTAATTCCGATGCAATTTCTGTGTTTCATCGTCAATAAGAAGGTCCAAGGGATACAGTAAACCTGGAGTGAAGCATCGGAATCTATAACTAGTGTCACAGGAATGGTTCAAAACATAGACAGTTAGAAGAGTCAGTCTTCTTGTCCTTAAGTCGGCATTGTGAGTTTTGTATTTAATTCCGATGCAATTTCTGTTTTTCATCGTCATTAAGAAGGTCCAAGGGATACAGTAAACCTGAAGTGTAGCATCGGAATATATAACTAGTGTCACCGGAATGGTTCAAAACATAGAAGGAAGAAGAGTCAGTACTCTTGTACTTAAGACGGCATTGTGCCTTTTCTATTTAATTCCGATGCAATTTCTGTGTTTCATCGTCAATAAGAAGGTCTGAGGGATACAGTAAACCTGAAGTGAAGCATCGGAATCTATAGCTAGTGTCACAGGAATGGTTCAAATCATTGTCAGTAAGAAGACTTAGTCTTCTTGTCCTTAAGTCGGCATTGTGCCTTTTGTATTTAATTCCGATGCAATTTCTGTGTTTCATCGTCAATAAGAAGGTCCAAGGGATACAGTAAATCTGGAGAGAAGAATCGGAATGTGTAACTACTGTCACAGGAATGGTTCAAAGCATAGACTGTAAGAGGAGTCAGTCTTCTTGTACTTAAGTTGGCATTGTGCCTTTTGTATTTAATTCCGATGCAATTTCTGTGTTTCATCGTCAATAAGAAGGGCGAAGTGATACAGTAAACCTGAAGTGAAACATCGGAATCTATAACTAGTGTCACAGGAATAGTTCAAAAGCATAGTCAGTAGAAAGAGTCCGTCTTCATGTACTTAAATCGGCATTGTGCCTTTTGTATTTAATTCCGATGCAATTTCTGTGTTTCATCGTCAATAAGAAGGTCCAAGGGATACAGCAAACCTGAAGTGAAGCATCGCAATCTATAACCAGTGTCACAGGAATGGTTCAAAACATAGTCTGTAAGAAGAGTCAGTCTTATTGTACTTAAGTCTGCATTGTGCCTTTTGTATTTAATTCCGATGCAATTTCTGTGTTTGATCATCAATAAGAAGGTCAGAGGTTTACAGTAAACCTGAAGTGAAGCATCGGAATCTATAACTAGTGTCTCAGGAATGGTTCAATACATAGACAGTAAGAAGGATCAGTCCTCTTGTACTTAAGTCGGGATTGTGCCTTTTGTATTTAATTCCGATGCAATTTCTGTGTTTCATCATCAATAAGAAGATCATAGGGATACAGTAAACCTGAAGTGAAGCATCGGAATCTATAACTAGTGTCACAGGAAAGGTTCAAAACATAGACAGTAAGAAGAGTCAGTCTTCTTGTACTTAAGTCGGTATTGTGCCTTTTGTATTTAATTCCGATGCAATTTCTGTGTTTCATCGTCAATAAGAAGGTCCAAGGGAGACAGTAAACCTGAAGTGAAGCATCGCAATCTATAACTAGTGTCACAGAAATGGTTCAAAACATAGACAGTAAAAAGAGGCAGCATTCGTGTACTTAAGTCGGCATTGTGCCTTTTCTATTTAATTCCGATGCAATCTCTGTGTTTCATCGTCAATTAGAAGGTCCAAGGTATACAGAAAACCTGAAGTGAAGCATCGGAATCTATATCTAGTGTCACAGGAATGGTTCAAAACATAGACTGTAAGAAGAGTCAGTCTTCTTGTACTTAAGTCAGCATTGTGCCTTTTGTATTTAATTCCGATGCAATTTCTGTGTTTCATTGTCATTAAGAAGATCACAGGGATACAGTAAACGTGATGTGAAGCATCGGAATCTATAACTAGTGTCACAGGAATGGTTCAAAACATAGACAGTAAGAAGAGTCAGTCCTCTTGTACTTAAGTCGGTATTGTGCCTTTTGTATTTAATTCCGATGCAATTTCTGTGTTTCATCGTCAATAAGAAGGTCCAAGGGAGACGGTAAACCTGAAGTGAAGCATCGCAATCTGTAACTAGTGTCACAGAAATGGTTCAAAACATAGACAGTAAAAAGAGGCAGCCTTCTTGTACTTAAGTCGGCATTGTGCCTTTTCTATTTCATTCCGATGCAATATCTGTGTTTCATCGTCAATAAGAAGGTCCAAGTGATACAGTAAACCTAAAGTGAAGCATCGGTATTTATAACTAGTGTCACAGGAAAGGTTCAAAAACATAGTCAGTAAGAAGCGTCAGTCTTCTTGTACTTAAGTCGGCATTGTGCCTTTTCTATTTAATTCTGATGCAATTTCTGTGTTTCATCGTCAATAAGAAGGTCCAAGGGAAACAGTAAACCTGGAGTGAAGCACCGGAATCTATAACTAGTGTCACAGGAATGGTTCAAACCATAGACTGTAAGAAGAGTCAGTCTTCTTGTACTTAAGTCAGCATTGTGCCTTTTGTATTTAATTCCGATGCAATTTCTGTGTTTCATTGTCAATAAGAACATCATAGGGATACAGTAAATCTGATGTGAAGCATCGGAATCTATAACTAGTGTCACAGGAATGGTTCAAAACATAGACAGTAAGAAGAGTCAGTCTTATTGTACATAAGTCTGCATTGTGCCTTTTGTATTTAATTCCGATGCAGTTTCTGTGTTTGATCATCAATAAGAAGGTCAGAGGGTTACAGTAAACCTGAAGTGAAGCATCGGAATCTATAACTAGTGTCTCAGGAATGGTTCAAATCATAGACAGTAAGAAGGATCAGTCCTCTTGTACTTAAGTCGGGATTGTGCCTTTTGTATTTAATTCCGATGCAATTTCTGTGTTTCATCGTCAATAAGAAGATCATAGGGATACAGTAAACCTGAAGTCAAGCATCGGAATCTATAACTAGTGTCACAGGAATGGTGCAAAACATAGACAGTAAGAAGAGTCAGTCTTCTTGTAATTAAGTCGGGATTGTGCCTTTTGTATTTAATTCCGATGCAAGTTCTGTGTTTCATCTTCAATAGGAAGATCATAGGGATACAGTAAACCTGAAGTGAAGCATCGGAATCTATAACTAGTGTCACAGGAATGGTTCAAAACATAGACAGTAAGAAGAGTCAGTCTTCTTGTACTTAAGTCGTCATTGTGCCTTTTGTATTTAATTCCGATGCAATTTCTGTGTTTCATCGTCAATAAGAAGATCAGAGGGATACAGTAAACCTGAAGTGAAGCATCGGAATCTATAACTAGTGTCACAGGAATGGTTCAAAACATAGTCAGTAAAACGAGTCAGTCTTCTTGTCCTTAAGTCGGCATTGTGCCTTTTGTATATAATTCCGATGCAACTTCTGTGTTTCATCGTCAATAGGAAGGTCCAAGGGATACAGTAAACCTGAAGTGAAGCATCGGAATCAATAACTAGTGTAACAGGAATGGTTCAAAGCATAGTCAGTAAAAAGAGGCAGTCTTTTTGTACTTAAGTCGGCATTGTGCCTTTTGTGTTTAATTCCGATGCAATTTCTGTGTTTCATCGTCAATAAGAAGGTCCAAGGGATACAGTAAGCCTGAAGTGAAGCATCGGAATCTATAACTAGTGTCACAGGTATGGTTCAAAACATAGACTGTAAGAAGAGTCAGTCATCTTGTACTTAAGTCAGCATTGTGCCTTTTGTATTTAATTCCGATGCAATTTCTGTGTTTCATCGTATAAGAAGATCATAGGGATACAGTAAACCTGAAGTGAAGCATCGGAATCTATAACTAGTTTTACAGGAATGGTTCAAAACATAGACAGTAAGAAGAGTCAGTCTTCTTGTACTTAAGTCGGCATTGTTCCTTTTCTATTTAATTCTGATGCAATTTCTGTTTTTCATCGTCAACAAGAAGGTCCAAGGGAAACAGTAAACCTGGAGTGAAGCACCGGAATCTATAACTAGTGTCACAGGAATGGTTCAAAACATTGGCAGTAGGAAGAGTCAGTCCTCTTGTACTTAAGTCGGCATTGTGCCTTTTCTATTTCATTCCGATGCAATATCTGTGTTTCATCGACAATAAGAAGGTCCAAGGGATACAGTAAACCTGAAGTGAAGCATCGGAATCTATAACGAGTGTCACAGGAATGGTTCAAAAAATAGTCAGTAAGATGCGTCAGTCTTCTTGTACTTCAGTCGGCATTGTGCCTTTTCTATTTAATTCTGATGCAATTTCTGTGTTTCATCGTCAATAAGAAGGTCCAAGGGAAACAGTAAACCTGGAGTGAAGCATCGGAATCTATAACTAGTGTCACAGGAATGGTTCAAAGCATAGTCAGTAAGAAGAGGGAGTCTTTTTGTACTTAAGTCGGCATTGTGCCTTTTGTGTTTAATTCCGATGCAATTTCTGTGTTTCATCGTCAATAAGAAGTTCCAAGGGATACAGTAAGCCTGAAGTGAAGCATCGGAATCTATAACTAGTGTCACAGGAATGGTTCAAAACATAGACTGTAAGAAGAGTCAGTCATCTTGTACTTAAGTCAGCATTGTGCATTCTTTTTTTAATTCCGATGCAATTTCTGTGTTTCATCGTCAATAAGAAGATCATAGGGATACAGTAAACCTGAAGTGAAGCATCGGAATCTATAACTAGTTTTACAGGAATGGTTCAAAGCATAGACAGTAAGAAGAGTCAGTCTTCTTGTACTGAAGTCGGTATTGTGCCTTTTGTATTTAATTCCGATGCAATTTCTGTGTTTCATCGTCAATAAGAAGGTCCAAGGGAGACAGTAACCCTGAAGTGAAGCATCGCAATCTATAACTAGTGTCACAGAAATGGTTCAATACATAGACAGTAAAAAGAGGCAGCATTCTTGTACTTAAGTCGGCATTGTGCCTTTTCTATTTAATTCCGATGCAATCTCTGTGTTTCATCGTCAATTAGAAGGTCCAAGGTATACAGTAAACCTGAAGTGAAGCATCGGAATCCATAACTAGTGACACAGGAATGGTTCAAACATAGTCAGTAAGAAGAGTCAGTCTTCTTGTACTTAAGTCGGCATTGTGCCTTTTGTAGTTAATTCCGATGCAATTTCTGTGTTTCATCGTCAATAAGAAGGTCCAAGGGAAACAGTAAACCTGGAGTGAAGCACCGGAATCTATAACTAGTGTCACAGGAATGGTTGAAAAACATAGTCAGTAAGAAGCGTCAGCCTTCTTGTACTTAAGTCGGCATTGTTCCTTTTCTATTTAATTCTGATGCATTTTCTGTGTTTCATCGTCAATAAGAGGGTCCAAGGGAAACAGTAAACCTGGAGTGAAGCACCGGAATCTATAACTAGTGTCACAGGAATGGTTCAAAACATTGACAGTAGGAAGAGTCAGTCCTCTTGTACTTAAGTCGGCATTGTGCCTTTTCTATTTAATTCCGATGCAATTTCTGTGTTTCATCGTCAATAAGAAGGTCCAAGGGATACAGTAAACCTGGAGTGAAGCATCGGAATCTATAACTAGTGTCACAGGAATGGTTCAAAACATAGACAGTTAGAAGAGTCAGTCTTCTTGTCCTTAAGTCGGCATTGTGAGTTTTGTATTTAATTCCGATGCAATTTCTGTTTTTCATCGTCATTAAGAAGGTCCAAGGGATACAGTAAACCTGAAGTGTAGCATCGGAATATATAACTAGTGTCACCGGAATGGTTCAAAACATAGAAGGAAGAAGAGTCAGTACTCTTGTACTTAAGACGGCATTGTGCCTTTTCTATTTAATTCCGATGCAATTTCTGTGTTTCATCGTCAATAAGAAGGTCTGAGGGATACAGTAAACCTGAAGTGAAGCATCGGAATCTATAGCTAGTGTCACAGGAATGGTTCAAATCATTGTCAGTAAGAAGACTTAGTCTTCTTGTCCTTAAGTCGGCATTGTGCCTTTTGTATTTAATTCCGATGCAATTTCTGTGTTTCATCGTCAATAAGAAGGTCCAAGGGATACAGTAAATCTGGAGAGAAGAATCGGAATGTGTAACTACTGTCACAGGAATGGTTCAAAGCATAGACTGTAAGAAGAGTCAGTCTTCTTGTACTTAAGTTGGCATTGTGCCTTTTGTATTTAATTCCGATGCAATTTCTGTGTTTCATCGTCAATAAGAAGGTCGAAGTGATACAGTAAACCTGAAGTGAAACATCGGAATCTATAACTAGTGTCACAGGAATAGTTCAAAAGCATAGTCAGTAGAAAGAGTCCGTCTTCATGTACTTAAATCGGCATTGTGCCTTTTGTATTTAATTCCGATGCAATTTCTGTGTTTGATCATCAATAAGAAGGTCAGAGGTTTACAGTAAACCTGAAGTGAAGCATCGGAATCTATAACTAGTGTCTCAGGAATGGTTCAATACATAGACAGTAAGAAGGATCAGTCCTCTTGTACTTAAGTCGGGATTGTGCCTTTTGTATTTAATTCCGATGCAATTTCTGTGTTTCATCATCAATAAGAAGATCATAGGGATACAGAAAACCTGAAGTGAAGCATCGGAATCTATAACTAGTGTCACAGGAAAGGTTCAAAACATAGACAGTAAGAAGAGTCAGTCTTCTTGTACTTAAGTCGGTATTGTGCCTTTTGTATTTAATTCCGATGCAATTTCTGTGTTTCATCGTCAATAAGAAGGTCCAAGGGAGACAGTAAACCTGAAGTGAAGCATCGCAATCTGTAACTAGTGTCACAGAAATGGTTCAAAACATAGACAGTAAAAAGAGGCAGCCTTCTTGTACTTAAGTCGGCATTGTGCCTTTTCTATTTCATTCCGATGCAATATCTGTGTTTCATCGTCAATAAGAAGGTCCAAGTGATACAGTAAACCTAAAGTGAAGCATCGGTATTTATAACTAGTGTCACAGGAAAGGTTCAAAAACATAGTCAGTAAGAAGCGTCAGTCTTCTTGTACTTAAGTCGGCATTGTGCCTTTTCTATTTAATTCTGATGCAATTTCTGTGTTTCATCGTCAATAAGAAGGTCCAAGGGAAACAGTAAACCTGGAGTGAAGCACCGGAATCTATAACTAGTGTCACAGGAATGGTTCAAACCATTGACTGTAAGAAGAGTCAGTCTTCTTGTACTTAAGTCAGCATTGTGCCTTTTGTATTTAATTCCGATGCAATTTCTGTGTTTCATTGTCAATAAGAACATCATAGGGATACAGTAAATCTGATGTGAAGCATCGGAATCTATAACTAGTGTCACAGGAATGGTTCAAAACATAGACAGTAAGAAGAGTCAGTCTTATTGTACATAAGTCTGCATTGTGCCTTTTGTATTTAATTCCGATGCAATTTCTGTGTTTGATCATCAATAAGAAGGTCAGAGGGTTACAGTAAACCTGAAGTGAAGCATCGGAATCTATAACTAGTGTCTCAGGAATGGTTCAAAACATAGACAGTAAGAAGAGTCAGCCTTCTTGTACTTAAGTCGTCATTGTGCCTTTTGTATTTAATTCCGATGCAATTTCTGTGTTTCATCGTCAATAAGAAGATCAGAGGGATACAGTAAACCTGAAGTGAAGCATCGGAATCTATAACTAGTGTCACAGGAATGGTTCAAAACATAGTCAGTAAAACGAGTCAGTCTTCTTGTCCTTAAGTCGGCATTGTGCCTTTTGTACATAATTCCGATGCAACTTCTGTGTTTCATCGTCAATAGGAAGGTCCAAGGGATACAGTAAACCTGAAGTGAAGCATCGGAATCAATAACTAGTGTCACAGGAATGGTTCAAAGCATAGTCAGTAAAAAGAGGCAGTCTTTTTGTAGTTAAGTCGGCATTGTGCCTTTTGTGTTTAATTCCGATGCAATTTCTGTGTTTCATCGTCAATAAGAAGGTCCAAGGGATACAGTAAGCCTGAAGTGAAGCATCGGAATCTATAACTAGTGTCACAGGAATGGTTCAAAACATAGACTGTAAGAAGAGTCAGTCATCTTGTACTTAAGTCAGCATTGTGCCTTTTGTATTTAATTCCGATGCAATTTCTGTGTTTCATCGTCAATAAGAAGATCATAGGGATACAGTAAACCTGAAGTGAAGCATCGGAATCTATAACTAGTTTTACAGGAATGGTTCAAAACATAGACAGTAAGAAGAGTCAGTCTTCTTGTACTTAAGTCGGCATTGTTCCTTTTCTATTTAATTCTGGTGCAATTTCTGTTTTTCATCGTCAACAAGAAGGTCCAAGGGAAACAGTAAACCTGGAGTGAAGCACCGGAATCTATAACTAGTGTCACAGGAATGGTTCAAAACAATGGCAGTAGGAAGAGTCAGTCCTCTTGTACTTAAGTCGGCATTGTGCATTTTCTATTTAATTCCGAGGCAATTTCTGTGTTTCATCGTCAATAAGAAGGTCCAAGGGATACAGTTAACCTGGAGTGAAGCATCGGAATCTATAACTAGTGTCACAGGAATGGTTCAAAACATAGACAGTTAGAAGAGTCAGTCTTCTTGTCCTTAAGTCGGCATTGTGCCTTTTGTATTTAATTCCGATGCAATTTCTGTTTTTCATCGTCAATAAGAAGGTCCAAGGGATACAGTAAACTTGGAGTGTAGCATCGGAATCTATAACTAGTGTCACAGGAATGGTTCAAAGCATAGTCAGTAAGAAGAGGCAGTCTTTTTGTACTTAAGTCGGCATTGTGCCTTTTGTGTTTAATTCCGATGCAATTTCTGTGTTTCATCGTCAATAAGAAGGTCCAAGGGATACAGTAAGCCTGAAGTGAAGCATCGGAATCTATAACTAGTGTCACAGGAATGGTTCAAAGCATAGACTGTAAGAAGAGTCAGTCATCTTGTACTTAAGTCAGCATTGTGCCTTTTGTATTTAATTCCGATGCAATTTCTGTGTTTCATCGTCAATAAGAAGATCAAAGGGATACAGTAAACCTGAAGTGAAGCATCGGAATCTATAACTAGAGTCACAGGAATGGTTCAAAACATAGACAGTAAGAAGAGTCAGTCTTCTTGTACTTAAGTCGGCATTGTGCCTTTTGTATTTAATTCCGATGCAAATTCTGAGTTTCATCGTCAATAAGAAGGTCAGAGGGATACAGCAAACCTGAAGTGAAGCATCGCAATCTATAACCAGTGCCACAGGAATGGTTCAAATCATAGTCTGTAAGAAGAGTCAGTCTTATTGTACTTAAGTCTGCATTGTGCCTTTTGTATTTAATTCCGATGCAATTTCTGTGTTTGATCATCAATAAGATGGTCAGAGGGTTACAGTAAACCTGAAGTGAAGAATCGGAATCTATAACTAGTGTCTCAGGAATGGTTCTAAACATAGACAGTAAGAAGGATCAGTCCTCTTGTACTTAAGTCGGGATTGTGCCTTTTGTATTTAATTCCGATGCGATTTCTGTGTTTCATCATCAATAAGAAGATCATAGGGATACAGTAAACCTGAAGTGAAGCATCGGAATCTATAACTAGTGTCACAGGAATGGTTCAAAACATAGACTGTAAGAAGAGTCAGTCTTCTTGTACTTAAGTCAGCATTGTGCCTTTTGTATTTAATTCCGATGCAATTTCTGTGTTTCATTGTCATTAAGAAGATCGTAGGGATACAGTAAACCTGATGTGAAACATCGGAATCAATAAATAGTGTCACAGGAATGGTTCAAAGCATAGACAGTAAGAAGAGTCAGTCTTCTTGTACTTAAGTCGGTATTGTGCCTTATGTATTTAATTCCGATGCAATTTCTGTGTTTCATCGTCAATAAGAAGGTCCAAGGGAGACAGTGAACCTGAAGTGAAGTATCGCAATCTGTAACTAGTGTCACAGAAATGGTTCAAAACATAGACAGTAAAAAGAGGCAGCCTTCTTGTACTTAAGTCGGCATTGTGCCTTTTCTATTTCATTCCGATGCAATATCTGTGTTTCATCGTCAATAAGAAGGTCCAAGGGATACAGTAAACCTGAAGTGAAGCATCGGAATCTATAACTAGTGTCACAGGAATGGTTCAAAAACTTAGTCAGTAAGAAGCGTCAGTCTTCTTGTACTTAAGTCGGCATTGTGCCTTTTGTATTTAATTCCGATGCAATTTCTGTGTTTCATCGTCAATAAGAAGGTCCAAGGGATACAGTAAACCTGAAGTGAAGCATCGGAATCTATAACTAGTGTCACAGGAATGGTTCAAAACATAGACAGTAAGAAGAGGCAGTCTTCTTGTACTTAAGTCGTCATTGTGCCTTTTGTATTTAATTCCGATGCAATTTCTGTGTTTCATCGTCAATAAGAAGGTCAGAGGGATACAGTAAACCTGAAGTGAAGCATCGGAATCTATAGCTAGTGTCACAGGAATGGTTCAAATCATTGTCAGTAAGAAGAGTTAGTCTTCTTGTCCTTAAGTCGGCATTGTGCCTTTTGTATATAATTCCGATGCAATTTCTGTGTTTCATCGTCAATAAGAAGGTCCAAGGGAAACAGTAAACCTGGAGAGAAGAATCGGAATGTGTAACTACTGTCACAGGAATGGTTCAAAGCATAGACTGTAAGAAGAGTCAGTCTTCTTGTACTGAAGTTGGCATAGTGCCTTTTGTATTTAATTCCGATGCAATTTCTGTGTTTCATCGTCAATAAGAAGGTCGAAGGGATACAGTAAACCTGGAGTGAAGCATCGGAATCTATAACTAGTGTCACAGGAATTGTTCAAAAGCATAGTCAGTAGAAAGAGTCCGTCTTCATGTACTTAAATCGGCATTGTGCCTTTTGTATTTAATTACGATGCAATTTCTGTGTTTCATCGTCAATAAGAAGGTAAAAGGGATACAGTAAACCTGAAGTGAAGCATCGGAATCTATAACTAGTGTCACAGGAATGGTTCAAAACATAGACAGTAGGAAGAGTCAGCCTTCTTGTACTTAAGTCGGCATTGTGCCTTTTGTATTTAATTCCGATGCAAATTCTGTGTTTCATCGTCAATAAGAAGGTCAGAGGGATACAGCAAACCTGAAGTGAAGCATCGCAATCTATAACCAGTGTCACAGGAATGGTTCAAAACATAGTCTGTAGGAAGAGTCAGTGTTATTGTACTTAAGTCTGCATTGTGCCTTTGTATTTAATTCCGATGCAATTTCTGTGTTTGATCATCAATAAGAAGGTCAGAGGGTTACAGTAAACCTGAAGTGAAGCATCGGAATCTATAACTAGTGTCTCAGGAATGGTTCAAAACATAGACAGTAAGAAGGATCAGTCCTCTTGTACTTAAGTCGGGATTGTGCCTTTTGTATTTAATTCCAATGCAATTTCTGTGTTTCATCATCAATAAGAAGATCATAGGGATACAGTAAACCTGAAGTGAAGCATCGGAATCTATAACTAGTGTCACAGGAATGGTTCAAAACACAGACAGTAAGAAGAGTCCGTCTTCTTGTACTTAAGTCGGTATTGTGCCTTTTGTATTTAATTCCGATGCAATTTCAGTGTTTCATCGTCAATAAGAAGGTCCAAGGGAGACAGTAAACCTGAAGTGAAGCATCGCAATCTATAACTAGTGTCACAGAAATGGTTCAAAACATAGACAGTAAAAAAAGGCAGCATTCGTGTACTTAAGTCGGCATTGTGCCTTTTCTATTTAATTCCGATGCAATCTCTGTGTTTCATTGTCAATAAGAAGATCATAGGGATACAAAAAATCTGATGTGAAGTATCGGAATCTATAACTAGTGTCACAGGAATGGTTCAAAACATAGACAGTAAAAAGAGGCAGCCTTCTTGTACTTAAGTCGGCATTGTGCCTTTTCTATTTCATTCCGATGCAATATCTGTGTTTCATCGTCAATAAGAAGGTCCAAGGGATACAGTAAACCTGAAGTGAAGCATCGGAATCTATAACTAGTGTCACAGGAATGGTTCAAAAACATAGTCAGTAAGAAGCGTCTGTCTTCTTGTACTTAAGTCGGCATTGTGCCTTTTCTATTTAATTCTGATGCAATTTCTGTGTTTCATCGTCAATAAGAAGGTCCAAGGGAAACAGTAAACCTGGAGTGAAGCACCGGAATCTATAACTAATGTCACAGGAATGGTTCAAAACATAGACTGTAAGAAGAGTCAGTCTTCTTGTACTTAAGTCAGCATTGTGCCTTTTGTATTTAATTCCGATGCAATTTCTGTGTTTCATTGTCAATAAGAAGATCATAGGGATACAAAAAATCTGATGTGAAGTATCGGAATCTATAACTAGTGTCACAGGAATGGTTCAAAACATAGACAGTAAGAAGAGTCAGTCTTCTTGTACTTAAGTCGGCATTGTTCCTTTTCAATTTAATTCTGATGCAATTTCTGTGTTTCATCGTCAATAAGAAGGTCCAAGGGATACAGTAAGCCTGAAGTGAAGCATCGGAATCTATAACTAGTGTCACAGGAATGGTTCAAATCATAGACTGTAAGAAGAGTCAGTCTTCGTGTACTTAAGTCAGCATTGTGCCTTTTGTATTTAATTCCGATGCAATTTCTGTGTTTCATTGTCATTAAGAAGATCGTAGGAATACAGTAAACCTGATGTGAAACATCGGAATCTATAACTAGTGTCACAGGAATGGTTCAAAACATAGACAGTAAGAAGAGTCAGTCTTCTTGTACTTAAGTCGGTATTGTGCCTTATGTATTTAATTCCGATGCATTTTCTGTGTTTCATCGTCAATAAGAAGGTCCAAGGGATACAGTAAACCTGGAGTGAAGCATCGGAATCTATAACTAGTGTCAATGGAATGGTTCAAAGCATAGACAGTAAGAAGAGTCAGTCTTCTTGTACTGAAGTCGGCATTGTGCCTTTTGTAATTAATTCCGATGCAATTTATGTGTTTCATCGTCAATAAGATGGTCCAAGGGATACAGTAAACCTGGAGAGAAGAATCGGAATGTGTAACTACTGTCACAGGAATGGTTCAAAGCATAGACTGTAAGAAGAGTCAGTCTTCTTGTACTTAAGTTGGCATTGTGCCTTTTGTATTTAATTCCGACGCAATTTCTGTGTTTCATCGTCAATAAGAAGGTCGAAGGGATACAGTAAACCTGAAGTGAAGCATCGGAATCTATAACTAGTGTCACAGGAATATTTCAAAAGCATAGTCAGTAGAAAGAGTCCGTCTTCATGTACTTAAATCGGCATTGCGCCTTTTGTATTTAATTCCGATGCAATTTCTGTGTTTCATCGTCAATAAGAAGGTCCAAGGGATACAGTAAACCTGAAGTGAAGCATCGGAATCTATAACTAGTGTCACAGGAATGGTTCAAAACATAGACAGTAGGAAGAGTCAGTCTTCTTGTACTTAAGTCGGCATTGTGCCTTTTGTATTTAATTCCGATGCAAATTCTGTGTTTCATCGTCAATAAGAAGGTCAGAGGGATACAGCAAACCTGAAGTGAAACATCGCAATCTATAACCAGTGTCACAGGAATGGTTCAAAACATAGTCTGTAAGAAGAGTCAGTGTTATTGTACTTAAGTCTGCATTGTGCCTTTTGTATTTAATTCCAATGCAATTTCTGTGTTTGATCATCAATAAGAAGGTCAGAGGGTTACAGTAAACCTGAAGTGAAGCATCGGAATCTATAACTAGTGTCTCAGGAATGGTTCAAAACATAGACAGTAAGAAGGATCAGTCCTCTTGTACTTAAGTCGGGATTGTGCCTTTTGTATTTAATTCCAATGCAATTTCTGTGTTTCATCATCAATAAGAAGATCATAGGGATACAGTAAACCTGAAGTGAAGCATCGGAATCTATAACTAGTGTCACAGGAATGGTTCAAAACATAGACAGTAAGAAGAGTCAGTCTTCTTGTACTTAAGTCGGTATTGTGCCTTTTGTATTTAATTCCGATGCAATTTCTGTTTTTCATCGTCAATAAGAAGGTCCAAGGGATACAGTAAACCTGGAGAGAAGAATCGGAATGTGTAACTACTGTCACAGGAATGGTTCAAAGCATAGACTGTAAGAAGAGTCAGTCTTCTTGTACTTAAGTTGGCATTGTGCCATTTGTATTTAATTCCGATGCAATTTCTGTGTTTCATCGTCAATAAGAAGGTCCAAGGGAAACAGTAAACCTGGAGTGAGGCACCGGAATCTATAACTAGTGTCACAGGAATGGTTGAAAAACATAGTCAGTAAGAAGCGTCAGTCTTCTTGTACTTAAGTCGGCATTGTTCCTCTTCTATTCAATTCTGATGCAATTTCTGTGTTTCATCGTCAATAAGAAGGTCCAAGGGATACAGTAAGCCTGAAGTGAAGCATCGGAATCTATAACTAGTGTCACAGGAATGGTTCAAAACATAGACTGTAAGAAGAGTCAGTCTTCTTGTACTTAAGTCAGCATTGTGCCTTTTGTATTTAATTCCGATGCAATTTCTGTGTTTCATTGTCATTAAAAAGATCGTAGGGATACAGTAAACCTGATGTGAAACATCGGAATCTATAACTAGTGTCACAGAAATGGTTCAAAACATAGACAGTAAGAAGAGTCAGTCTTCTTGTACTTAAGTCGGTATTGTGCCTTATGTATTTAATTCCGATGCAATTTCTGTGTTTCATCGTCAATAAGAAGGTCCAAGGGAGACAGTGAACCTGAAGTGAAGTATCGCAATCCGTAACTAGTGTCACAGAAATGGTTCAAAACATAGACAGTAAAAAGAGGCAGCCTTCTTGTACTTAAGTCGGCATTGTGCCTTTTCTATTTCATTCCGATGCAATTTCTGTGTTTCATCGTTAATAAGAAGGTCCAAGGGATACAGTAAACCTGAAGTGAAGCATCGGAATCTATAACTAGTGTCACAGAAATGGTTCAAAACATAGACAGTAAGAAGAGTCAGTCTTCTTGTACTTAAGTCGGTATTGTGCCTTATGTATTTAATTCCGATGCAATTTCTGTGTTTCATCGTCAATAAGAAGGTCCAAGGGAAACAGTAAACCTGGAGTGAAACACCGGAATCTATAACTAATGTCACAGGAATGGTTCAAAACATAGACTGTAAGAAGAGTCAGTCTTCTTGTACTTAAGTCAGCATTGTGCCTTTTTTATTTAATTCCGATGCAATTTCTGTGTTTCATTGTCAATAAGAAGATCATAGGGATACAAAAATAATGATGTGAAGCATCGGAATCTATAACTAGTGTCACAGGAATGGATCAAAACATAGTCAGTAAGAAGAGTCAGTCTGCTTGTACTTAAGTCGGTATTGTGCCTTTTGTATTTAATTCCGATGCAATTTCTGTTTTTCATCGTCAATAAGAAGGTCCAAGGGATACAGTAAACTTGGAGTGTAGCATCGAAATCTATAACTAGTGTCACAGGAATGGTTCAAAACATAGGCAGTAAGAAGAGTCAGTCTTCGTGTACTGAAGTCGGCAATTTGCCCTTTGTATTTAATTCCGATGCAATTTCTGTGTTTCATCGTGAATAAGAAGGTCCAAGGGATACAGTAAACCTGTGGTGAAGCATCGGAATCTATGACTAGTGTCACCGGAATGGTTCAAAACATAGAAGGAAGAGGAGTCAGTACTCTTGTACTTAAGACGGCATTGTGCCTTTTCTATTTAATTCCGATGCAATTTCTGTGTTTCATCGTCAATAAGAAGGTCCAAGGGATACAGTAAATCTGGAGTGAAGCATCGGAATCTATAACTAGTGTCAATGGAATGGTTCAAAGCATAGACTGTAAGAAGAGTCAGTCTTCTTGTACTTAAGTTGGCATTGTGCCTTTTGTATTTAATTCCGATGCAATTTCTGTGTTTCATCGTCAATACGAAGGTCGAAGGGATACAGTAAACCTGAAGTGAAGCATCGGAATCTATAACTAGTGTCACAGAAATAGTTCAAAAGCATAGTCAGTGGAAAGAGTCCGTCTTCATGTACTTAAATCGGCATCGTGCCTTTTGTATTTAATTACGATGCAATATCTGTGTTTCATCGTCAATAAGAAGGTCCAAGGGATACAGTAAACCTGGAGTGAAGCATCGGAATCTATAACTAGTGTTACAGGAATGGTTCAAAACATAGACAGTAGGAAGAGTCAGTCTTCTTGTACTTAAGTCGGCATTGTGCCTTTTGTATTTAATTCCGATGCAAATTCTGTGTTTCATCGTCAATAAGAAGGTCAGAGGGATACAGCAAACCTGAAGTGAAGCATCGCAATCTATAACCAGTGTCACAGGAATGGTTCAAAACATAGTCTGTAAGAAGAGTCAGTGTTATTGTACTTAAGTCTGCATTGTGCCTTTTGTATTTAATTCCGATGCAATTTCTGTGTTTGATCTTCAATAAGAAGGTCAGAGGGTTACAGTAAACCTGAAGTGAAGCATCGGAATCTATAACTAGTGTCTCAGGAATGGTTCAAAGCATAGACAGTAAGAAGGATCAGTCCTCTTGTACTTAAGTCGGGATTGTGCCTTTTGTATTCAATTCCAATGCAATTTCTGTGTTTCATCATCAATAAGAAGATCATAGGGATACAGTAAACCTGAAGTGAAGCATCGGAATCTATAACTAGTGTCACAGGAATGGTTCAAAACATAGACAGTAAGAAGAGTCAGTCTTCTTGTACTTAAGTCGGTATTGTGCCTTTTGTATTTAATTCCGATGCAATTTCTGTGTTTCATCGTCAATAAGAAGGTCCAAGGGAGACAGTAAACCTGAAGTGAAGCATCGCAATCTATAACTAGTGTCACAGAAATGGTTCAAAACATAGACAGTAAAAAGAGGCAGCATTCGTGTACTTAAGTCGGCAATGTGCCTTTTCTATTTAATTCCGATGCAATCTCTGTGTTTCATCGTCAATTAGAAGGTCCAAGGTATACAGTAAACCTGAAGTGAAGCATCGGAATCTATAACTAGTGACACAGGAATGGTTCAAACATAGTCAGTAAGACGAGTCAGTCTTCTTGTACTTAAGTCGGCATTGTGCCTTTTGTATTTAACTCCGTTGCAATTTCTGTGTTTCATCGTCAAAAAGAAGGTCCAAGGGAAACAGTAAACCTGGAGTGAAGCACCGGAATCTATAACTAGTGTCACAGGAATGGTTGAAAAACATAGTCAGTAAGAAGCGTCAGTCTTCTTGTACTTAAGTCGGCATTGTTCCTTTTCTATTTAATTCTGATGCAGTTTCTGTGTTTCATCGTCAATAAGAAGGTCCAAGGGATACAGTATGCCTGAAGTGAAGCATCGGAATCTATAACTAGTGTCACAGGAATGGTTCAAAGCATAGACTGTAAGATGAGTCAGTCTTCTTGTACTTAAGTCAGCATTGTGCCTTTTGTATTTAATTCCGATGCAATTTCTGTGTTTCATTGTCATTAAGAAGATCGTAGGGATACAGTAAACCTGATGTGAAACATCGGAATCTATAACTAGTGTCACAGGAATGGTTCAAAACATAGACAGTAAGAAGAGTCAGTCTTCTTGTACTTAAGTCGGTATTGTGCCTTATGTATTTAATTCCGATGCAATTTCTATGTTTCATCGTCAATAAGAAGGTCCAAGGGAGACAGTGAACCTGATGTGACGTATCGCAATCTGTAACTAGTGTCACAGAAATGGTTCAAAACATAGACAGTAAAAAGAGGCAGCCTTCTTGTACTTAAGTCGGCATTGTGCCTTTTCTATTTCATTCCGATGCAATATCTGTGTTTCATCGTCAATAAGAAGGTCCAAGGGATACAGTAAACCTGAAGTGAAGCATCGGAATCTATAACTAGTGTCACAGGAATGGTTCAAAAACATAGTCAGTAAGAAGCGTCAGTCTTCTTGTACTTAAGTCGGCATTGTGCCTTTTCTATTTAATTCTGATGCAATTTCTGTGTTTCATCGTCAATAAGAAGGTCCAAGGGAAACAGTAAACCTGGAGTGAAGCACCGGAATCTATAACTAATGTCACAGGAATGGTTCAAAACATAGACTGTAAGAAGAGTCAGTCTTCTTGTACTTAAGTCAGCATTGTGCCTTTTGTATTTAATTCCGATGCAATTTCTGTGTTTCATTGTCAATAAGAAGATCATAGGGATACAAAAAATCTGATGTGAAGCATCGGAATCTATAACTAGTGTCACAGGAATGGTTCAAAACATAGACAGTAAGGAGAGTCAGTCTTCTTGTACTTAAGTCGGTATTGTGCCTTTTGTATTTAATTCCGATGCAATTTCTGTTTTTCATCGTCAATAAGATGGTCCAAGGGATACAGTAAACTTGGAGTGTAGCATCGGAATCTATAACTAGTGTCACAGGAATGGTTCAAAACATAGGCAGTAAGAAGAGTCAGTCTTCGTGTACTGAAGTCGGCAATTTGCCCTTTGTATTTAATTCCGATGCAATTTCTGTGTTTCATCGTCAATAAGAAGGTCCAAGGGATACAGTAAACCTGTGGTGAAGCATCGGAATCTATGACTAGTGTCACCGGAATGGTTCAAAACATAGAAGGAAGAAGAGTCAGTACTCTTGTACTTAAGACGGCATTGTGCCTTTTCTATTTAATTCCGATGCAATTTCTGTGTTTCATCGTCAATAAGAAGGTCCAAGGGATACAGTAAACCTGGAGTCAAGCATCGGAATCTATAACTAGTGTCAATGGAATGGTTCAAAGCATAGACAGTAAGAAGAGTCAGTCTTCTTGTACTGAAGTCGGCATTGTGCCTTTTGTATTTAATTCCGATTCAATTTCTGTGTTTCATCGTCAATAAGAAGGTCAGAGGGATACAGTAAACCTGAAGTGAAGCATCGGAATCTATAGCTAGTGTCACAGGAATGGTTCAAATCATTGTCAGTAAGAAGAGTTAGTCTTCTTGTCCTTAAGTCGGCATTGTGCCTTTTGTATTTAATTCCGATGCAATTTCTGTGTTTCATCGTCAATAAGAAGGTCCAAGGGATACAGTAAACCTGGAGAGAAGAATCGGAATGTGTAACTACTGTCACAGGAATGGTTCAAAGCATAGACTGTAAGAAGAGTCAGTCTTCTTGTACTTAAGTTGGCATTGTGCATTTTGTATTTAATTCCGATGCTATTTCTGTGTTTCATCGTCAATAAGAAGGTCGAAGGGATATAGTAAACCTGAAGTGAAGCATCGGAATCTATAACTAGTGTCACAGGAATAGTTCAAAAGCATAGTCAGTAGAAAGAGTCCGTCTTCATGTACTTAAATCGGCATAGTGCCTTTTGTATTTAATTCCGATGCAATTTCTGTGTTTCATCGTCAATAAGAAGGTCCAAGGGATACAGTAAACCTGAAGTGAAGCATCGGAATCTATAACTAGTGTCACAGGAATGGTTGAAAACATAGACAGTAGGAAGAGTCAGTCTTCTTGTACTTAAGTCGGCATTGTGCCATTTGTATTTAATTCCGATGCAAATTCTGTGTTTCATCGTCAATAAGAAGGTCAGAGGGATACAGCAAACCTGAAGTGAAGCATCGCAATCTATAACCAGTGTCACAGGAATGGTTCAAAACATAGTCTGTAAGAAGAGTCAGTGTTATTGTACTTAAGTCTGCATTGTGCCTTTTGTATTTAATTCCGATGCAATTTCTGTGTTTGATCATCTATAAGAAGGTCAGAGGGTTACAGTAAACCTGAGTGAAGCATCGGAATCTATAACTAGTGTCTCAGGAATGGCTCAAAACATAGACAGTAAGAAGGATCAGTCCTCTTGTACTTAAGTCGGGATTGTGCCTTTTGTATTTAATTCCAATGCAATTTCTGTGTTTCATCATCAATAAGAAGATCATAGGGATACAGTAAACCTGAAGTGAAGCATCGGAATCTATAACTAGTGACACAGGAATGGTTCAAACGTAGTCAGTAAGACGAGTCAGTCGTCTTGTACTTAAGTCGGCATTGTGCCTTTTGTATTTAACTCCGTTGCAATTTCTGTGTTTCATCGTCAAAAAGAAGGTCCAAGGGAAACAGTAAACCTGGAGTGAAGCACCGGAATCTATAACTAGTGTCACAGGAATGGTTGAAAAACATAGTCAGTAAGAAAACTCAGTCTTCTTGTACTTAAGTCGGCATTGTTCCTTTTCTATTTAATTCTGATGCAATTTCTGTGTTTCATCGTCAATAAGAAGGTCCAAGGGATACAGTAAGCCTGAAGTGAAGCATCGGAATCTATAACTAGTGTAACAGGAATGGTTCAAAACATAGACTGTAAGAAGAGTCAGTCTTCTTGTACTTAAGTCAGCATTGTGCCTTTTGTATTTAATTCCGATGCAATTTCTGTGTTTCATTGTCATTAAGAAGATCATAGGGATACAGTAAACCTGATGTGAAACATCGGAATCTATAACTAGTGTCACAGGAATGGTTCAAAACATAGACAGTAAGAAGAGTCAGTCTTCTTGTACTTAAGTCGGTATTGTGCCTTATGTATTTAATTCCGATGCAATTTCTGTGTTTCATCGTCAATAAGAAGGTCCAAGGGAGACAGTGAACCTGAAGTGAAGTATCGCAATCTGTAACTAGTGTCACAGAAATGGTTCAAAACATAGACAGTAAAAAGAGGCAGCCTTCTTGTACTTAAGTCGGCATTGTGCCTTTTCCATCTCATTCCGATGCAATATCTGTGTTTCATCGTCAATAAGAAGGTCCAAGGGATACAGTAAACCTGAAGTGAAGCATCGGAATCTATAACTAGTGTCACAGGAATGGTTCAAAAACATAGTCAGTAAGAAGCGTCAGTCTTCTTATACTTAAGTCGGCATTGTGCGTTTTCTATTTAATTCTGATGCAATTTCTGTGTTTCATCGTCAATAAGAAGGTCCAAGGGAAACAGTAAACCTGGAGTGAAGCACCGGAATCTATAACTAATGTCACAGGAATGGTTCAAAACATAGACTGTAAGAAGAGTCAGTCTTCTTGTACTTAAGTCAGCATTGTGCCTTTTGTATTTAATTCCGATGCAATTCCTGTGTTTCATTGTCAATAAGAAGATCATAGGGATACAAAAAATCTGATGTGAAGCATCGGAATCTACAACTAGTGTCACAGGAATGGTTCAAAACATAGACAGTAAGAAGAGTCAGTCTTCTTGTACTTAAGTCGGTATTGTGCCTTTTGTATTTAATTCCGATGCAATTTCTGTTTTTCATCGTCAATAAGAAGGTCCAAGGGATACAGTAAACTTGGAGTGTAGCATCGGAATCTATAACTAGTGTCACAGGAATGGTTCAAAACATAGGCAGTAAGAAGAGTCAGTCTTCGTGTACTGAAGTCGGCAATTTGCCCTTTGTATTTAATTCCGATGCAATATCTGTGTTTCATCGTCAATAAGAAGGTCCAAGGGATACAGTAAACCTGTGGTGAAGCATCGGAATCTATGACTCGTGTCACCGGAATGGTTCAAAACATAGAAGGAAGAAGAGTCAGTTCTCTTGTACTTAAGACGGCATTGTGCCTTTTCTATTTAATTCCGATGCAATTTCTGTGTTTCATCGTCAATAAGAAGGTCCAAGGGATACAGTAAACCTGGAGTGAAGCATCGGAATCTATAACTAGTGTCAATGGAATGGTTCAAAGCATAGACAGTAAGAAGAGTCAGTCTTCTTGTACTGAAGTCGGCATTGTGCCTTTTGTATTTAATTCCGATGCAATTTCTGTGTTTCATCGTCAATAAGAAGGTCAGAGGGATACAGTAAACCTGAAGTGAAGCATCGGAATCTATAGCTAGTGTCACAGGAATGGTTCAAATCATTGTCAGTAAGAAGAGTTAGTATTCTTGTCCTTAAGTCGGCATTGTGCCTTTTGTATTTAATTCCGATGCAATTTCTGTGTTTCATCGTCAATAAGAAGGTCCAAGGGATACAGTAAACCTGGAGAGAAGAATCGGAATGTGTAACTACTGTCACAGGAATGGTTCAAAGCTGAGACTGTCAGGAGAGTCAGTCTTCTTGTACTTAAGTTGTCATTGTGCCTTTTGTATTTAATTCCGATGCAATTTCTGTGTTTCAGCGTCAATAAGAAGGTCCAAGGGATACAGTAAGCCTAAAGTGAAGCATCGGAATCTATAACTAGTGTCACAGGAATGGTTAAAAACATAGACTGTAAGAAGAGTCAGTCTTCTTGTACTTAAGTCAGCATTGTGCCTTTTGTATTTAATTCCGATGCAATTTCTGTGTTTCATTGTCATTAAGAAGATCATAGGGATACAGTAAACCTGATGTGAAACATCGGAATCTATAACTAGTGTCACAGGAATGGTTCAAAACATAGACAGTAAGAAGAGTCAGTCTTCTTGTACTTAAGTCGGTATTGTGCCTTATGTATTTAATTCCGATGCAATTTCTGTGTTTCATCGTCAATAAGAAGGTCCAAGCGAGACAGTGAACCTGAAGTGAAGTATCGCAATCTGTAACTAGTGTCACAGAAAGTGTTCAAAACATAGACAGTAAAAAGAGGCAGCCTTCTTGTACTTAAGTCGGCATTGTGCCTTTTCCATCTCATTCCGATGCAACATCTGTGTTTCATCGTCAATAAGAAGGTCCAAGGGATACAGTAAACCTGAAGTGAAGCATCATAATCTATAACTAGTGTCACAGGAATGGTTCAAAAACATAGTCAGTAAGAAGCGTCAGTCTTCTTGTACTTAAGTCGGCATTGTGAGTTTTCTATTTAATTCTGATGCAATTTCTGTGTTTCATCGTCAATAAGAAGGTCCAAGGGAAACAGTAAACCTGGAGTGAAGCACCGGAATCTATAACTAATGTCACAGGAATGGTTCAAAACATAGACTGTAAGAAGAGTCAGTCTTCTTGTACTTAAGTCAGCATTGTGCCTTTTGTATTTAATTCCGATGCAATTTCTGTGTTTCATTGTCAATAAGAAGATCATAGGGATACAAAAAATCTGATGTGAAGCATCGGAATCTACAACTAGTGTCACAGGAATGGTTCAAAACATAGACAGTAAGAAGAGTCAGTCTTCTTGTACTTAAGTCGGTATTGTGCCTTTTGTATTTAATTCCGATGCAATTTCTGTTTTTCATCGTCAATAAGAAGGTCCAAGGGATACAGTAAACTTGGAGTGTAGCATCGGAATCTATAACTAGTGTCACAGGAATGGTTCAAAACATAGGCAGTAAGAAGAGTCAGTCTTCGTGTACTGAAGTCGGCAATTTGCCCTTTGTATTTAATTCCGATGCAATTTCTGTGTTTCATCGTCAATAAGAAGGTCCAAGGGATACAGTAAACCTGTGGTGCAGCATCGGAATCTATGACTAGTGTCACCGGAATGGTTCAAAACATAGAAGGAAGAAGAGTCAGTTCTCTTGTACTTAAGACGGCATTGTGCCTTTTCTATTTAATTCCGATGCAATTTCTGTGTTTCATCGTCAATAAGAAGGTCCAAGGGATACAGTAAACCTGGAGTGAAGCATCGGAATCTATAACTAGTGTCAATGGAATGGTTCAAAGCATAGACAGTAAGAAGAGTCAGTCTTCTTGTACTGAAGTCGGCATTGTGCCTTTTGTATTTAATTCCGATGCAATTTCTGTGTTTCATCGTCAATAAGAAGGTCAGAGGGATACAGTAAACCTGAAGTGAAGCATCGGAATCTATAGCTAGTGTCACAGGAATGGTTCAAATCATTGTCAGTAAGAAGAGTTAGTCTTCTTGTCCTTAAGTCGGCATTGTGCCTTTTGTATTTAATTCCGATGCAATTTCTGTGTTTCATCGTCAATAAGAAGGTCCAAGGGATACAGTAAACCTGGAGAGAAGAATCGGAATGTGTAACTACTATCACAGGAATGGTTCAAAGCATAGACAGTAAGAAGAGTCAGTCTTCTTGTACTGAAGTCGGCATTGTGCCTTTTGTATTTAATTCCGATGCAACTTCTGTGTTTCATCGTCAATAAGAAGGTCAGAGGGATACAGTAAACCTGAAGTGAAGCATCGGAATCTATAACTAGTGTCACAGGAATGGTTCAAAAACATAGTCAGTAAGAAGCGTCAGTCTTCTTGTACTTAAGTCGGCATTGTGCGTTTTCTATTTAATTCTGATGCAATTTCTGTGTTTCATCGTCAATAAGAAGGTCCAAGGGAAACAGTAAACCTGGAGTGAAGCACCGGAATCTATAACTAATGTCACAGGAATGGTTCAAAACATAGACTGTAAGAAGAGTCAGTCTTCTTGTACTTAAGTCAGCATTGTGCCTTTTGTATTTAATTCCGATGCAATTTCTGTTTTTCATTGTCAATAAGAAGATCATAGGGATACAAAAAATCTGATGTGAAGCATCGGAATCTACAACTAGTGTCACAGGAATGGTTCAAAACATAGACAGTAAGAAGAGTCAGTCTTCTTGTACTTAAGTCGGTATTGTGCCTTTTGTATTTAATTCCGATGCAATTTCTGTTTTTCATCGTCAATAAGAAGGTCCAAGGGATACAGTAAACTTGGAGTGTAGCATCGGAATCTATAACTAGTGTCACAGGAATGGTTCAAAACATAGGCAGTAAGAAGAGTCTGTCTTCGTGTACTGAAGTCGGCAATTTGCCCTTTGTATTTAATTACGATTCAATTTCTGTGTTCATCGTCAATAAGAAGGTCCAAGGGATACAGTAAACCTGTGGTGAAGCATCGGAATCTATGACTAGTGTCACCGGAATGGTTCACAACATAGAAGGAAGAAGAGTCAGTTCTCTTGTACTTAAGACGGCATTGTGCCTTTTCTATTTAATTCCGATGCAATTTCTGTGTTTCATCGTCAATAAGAAGGTCCAAGGGATACAGTAAACCTGGAGTGAAGCATCGGAATCTATAACTAGTGTCAATGGAATGGTTCAAAGCATAGACAGTAAGAAGAGTCAGTCTTCTTGTACTGAAGTCGGCATTGTGCCTTTTGTATTTAATTCCGATGCAATTTCTGTGTTTCATCGTCAATAAGAAGGTCAGAGGGATACAGTAAACCTGAAGTGAAGCATCGGAATCTATAGCTAGTGTCACAGGAATGGTTCAAATCATTGTCAGTAAGAAGAGTTAGTCTTCTTGTCCTTAAGTCGGCATTGTGCCTTTTGTATTTAATTCCGATGCAATTTCTGTGTTTCATCGTCAATAAGAAGGTCCAAGGGATACAGTAAACCTGGAGAGAAGAATCGGAATGTGTAACTACTGTCACAGGAATGGTTCAAAGCTGAGACTGTAAGAAGAGTCAGTCTTCTTGTACTTAAGTTGTCATTGTGCCTTTTGTATTTAATTCCGATGCAATTTCTGTGTTTCAGCGTCAATAAGAAGGTCGAAGGGATACAGTAAACCTGAAGTGAAGCATCGGAATCTATAACTAGTGTCAAAGGAATAGTTCAAAAGCATAGTCAGTAGAAGGAGTCCGTCTTCATGTACTTAAATCGGCATTGTGCCTTATGTATTTAATTCCGATGCAATTTCTGTGTTTCATCGTCAATAAGAAGGCCCAAGGGATACAGTAAACCTGAAGTGAAGCATCGGAATCTATAACTAGTGTCACAGGAATGGTTCAAAACATAGACAGTAGGAAGAGTCAGTCTTATTGTACTTAAGTCTGCATTGTGCCTTTTGTATTTAATTCCGATGCAATTTCTGTGTTTGATCATCAATAAGAAGGTCTGAGGGTTACAGTAAACCTGAAGTGAAGCATCGGAATCTATAACTAGTGTCTCAGGAATGGTTCAAAACATAGACAGTAAGAAGGATCAGTCCTCTTGTACTTAAGTCGGGATTGTGCCTTTTGTATTTAATTCCGATGCAATTCCTGTGTTTCATCATCAATAAGAAGATCATAGGGATACAGTAAACCTGAAGTGAAGCATCGGAATCTATAACTAGTGTCACAGGAATGGTTCAAAACATAGACAGTAAGAAGAGTCAGTCTTCTTGTGCTTAAGTCGGTATTGTGCCTTTTGTATTTAATTCCGATGCAATTTCTGTGTTTCATCGTCAATAAGAAGGTCCAAGGGAGACAGTAAACCTGAAGTGAAGCATCGCAATCTATAACTAGTGTCACAGAAATGGTTCAAAACATAGACAGTAAAAAGAGGCAGCATTCGTGCACTTAAGTCGCCATTGTGCCTTTTCTATTTAATTCCGATGCAATCTCTGTGTTTCATCGTCAATTAGAAGGTCCAAGGTATACAGTAAACCTGAAGTGAAGCATCGGAATCTATAACTAGTGACACAGGAATGGTTCAAACATAGTCAGCAAGACGAGTCAGTCTTCTGGTACTTAAGTCGGTATTGTGCCTTTTGTATTTAATTCCGATGCAATTTCTGTTTTTCATCGTCAATAAGAAGGTCCAAGGGATACAGTAAACTTGGAGTGTAGCATCGGAATCTATAACTAGTGTCACAGGAATGGTTCAAAACATAGGCAGTAAGAAGAGTCAGTCTTCGTGTACTGAAGTCGGCAATTTGCCCTTTGTATTTAATTCCGATGCAATTTCTGTGTTTCATCGTGAATAAGAAGGTCCAAGGGATACAGTAAACCTGTGGTGAAGCATCGGAATCTATGACTAGTGTCACCGGAATGGTTCAAAACATAGAAGGAAGAAGAGTCAGTACTCTTGTACTTAAGACGGCATTGTGCCTTTTCTATTTAATTCCGATGCAATTTCTGTGTTTCATCGTCAATAAGAAGGTCCAAGGGATACAGTAAACCTGGAGTGAAGCATCGGAATCTATAACTAGTGTCAATGGAATGGTTCAAAGCATAGACTGTAAGAAGAGTCAGTCTTCTTGTACTTAGGTTGGCATTGTGCCTTTTGTATTTAATTCCGATGCAATTCCTGTGTTTCATCGTCAATACGAAGGTCGAAGGGATACAGTAAACCTGAAGTGAAGCATCGGAATCTATAACTAGTGTCACAGGAATAGTTCAAAAGCATAGTCAGTGGAAAGAGTCCGTCTTCATGTACTTAAATCGGCATCGTGCCTTTTGTATTTAATTACGATGCAATTTCTGTGTTTCATCGTCAATAAGAAGGTCCAAGGGATACAGTAAACCTGGAGTGAAGCATCGGAATCTATAACTAGTGTCACAGGAATGGTTCAAAACATAGACAGTAGGAAGAGTCAGTCTTCTTGTCCTTAAGTCGGCATTGTGCCTTTTGTATTTAATTCCGATGCAAATTCTGTGTTTCATCGTCAATAAGAAGGTCAGAGGGATACAGCAAACCTGAAGTGAAGCATCGCAATCTATAACCAGTGTCACAGGAATGGTTCAAAACATAGTCTGTAAGAAGAGTCAGTGTTATTGTACTTAAGTCTGCATTGTGCCTTTTGTATTTAATTCCGATGCAATTTCTGTGTTTGATCATCAATAAGAAGGTCAGAGGGTTACAGTAAACCTGAAGTGAAGCATCGGAATCTATAACTAGTGTCTCAGGAATGGATCAAAGCATAGACAGTAAGAAGGATCAGTCCTCTTATACTTAAGTCGGGATTGTGCCTTTTGTATTTAATTCCAATGCAATTTCTGTGTTTCATCATCAATAAGAAGATCATAGGGATACAGTAAACCTGAAGTGAAGCATCGGAATCTATAACTAGTGTCACAGGAATGGTTCAAAACATAGACAGTAAGAAGAGTCAGTCTTCTTGTACTTAAGTCGGTATTGTGCCTTTTGTATTTAATTCCGATGCAATTTCTGTGTTTCATCGTCAATAAGAAGGTCCAAGGGAGACAGTAAACCTGAAGTGCAGCATCGCAATCTATAACTAGTGTCACAGAAATGGTTCAAAACATAGACAGTAAAAAGAGGCAGCATTCGTGTACTTAAGTCGGCATTGTGCCTTTTCTATTTAATTCCGATGCAATCTCTGTGTTTCATCGTCAATTAGAAGGTCCAAGGGAAACAGTAAACCTGGAGTGAAGCACCGGAATCTATAACCAGTGTCACAGGAATGGTTGAAAAACATAGTCAGTAAGAAGCGTCAGTCTTCTTGTACTTAAGTCGGCATTGTTCCTTTTCTATTTAATTCTGATGCAATTTCTGTGTTTCATCGTCAATAAGAAGGTCCAAGGGATACAGTATGCCTGAAGTGAAGCATCGGAATCTATAACTAGTGTCACAGGAATGGTTCAAAGCATAGACTGTAAGAAGAGTCAGTCTTCTTGTACTTAAGTCAGCATTGTGCCTTTTGTATTTAATTCCGATGCAATTTCTGTGTTTCATTGTCATTAAGAAGATCGTAGGGATACAGTAAACCTGATGTGAAACATCGGAATCTATAACTAGTGTCACAGGAATGGTTCAAAACATAGACAGTAAGAAGAGTCAGTCTTCTTGTACTTAAGTCGGTATTGTGCCTTATGTATTTAATTCCGATGCAATTTCTATGTTTCATCGTCAATAAGAAGGTCCAAGGGAGACAGTGAACCTGAAGTGAAGTATCGCAATCTGTAACTAGTGTCACAGAAATGGTTCAAAACATAGACAGTAAAAAGAGGCAGCCTTCTTGTACTTAAGTCGGCATTGTGCCTTTTCTATTTCATTCCGATGCAATATCTGTGTTTCATCGTCAATAAGAAGGTCCAAGGGATACAGTAAACCTGAAGTGAAGCATCGGAATCTATAACTAGTGTCACAGGAATGGTTCAAAAACATAGTCAGTAAGAAGCGTCAGTCTTCTTGTACTTAAGTCGGCATTGTGCCTTTTCTATTTCATTCTGATGCAATTTCTGTGTTTCATCGTCATTAAGAAGGTCCAAGGGAAACAGTAAACCTGGAGTGAAGCACCGGAATCTATAACTAATGTCACAGGAATGGTTCAAAACATAGACTGTAAGAAGAGTCAGTCTTCTTGTACTTAAGTCAGCATTGTGCCTTTTGTATTTAATTCCGATGCAATTTCTGTGTTTCATTGTCAATAAGAAGATCATAGGGATACAAAAAATCTGATGTGAAGCATCGGAATCTATAACTAGTGTCACAGGAATGGTTCAAAACATAGACAGTAAGAAGAGTCAGTCTTCGTGTACTGAAGTCGGCAATTTGCCCTTTGTATTTAATTCCGATGCAATTTCTGTGTTTCATCGTCAATAAGAAGGTCCAAGGGATACAGTAAACCTGTGGTGAAGCATCGGAATCTATGACTAGTGTCACCGGAATGGTTCAAAACATAGAAGGAAGAAGAGTCAGTACTCTTGTACTTAAGACGGCATTGTGCCTTTTCTATTTAATTCCGATGCAATTTCTGTTTTTCATCGTCAATAAGAAGGTCCAAGGGATACAGTAAACCTGGAGTGAAGCATCGGAATCTATAACTAGTGTCAATGGAATGGTTCAAAGCATAGACAGTAAGAAGAGTCAGTCTTCTTGTACTGAAGTCGGCATTGTGCCTTTTGTATTTAATTCCGATGCAATTTCTGTGTTTCATCGTCAATAAGAAGGTCAGAGGGATACAGTAAACCTGAAGTGAAGCATCGGAATCTATAGCTAGTGTCACAGGAATGGTTCAAATCATTGTCAGTAAGAAGAGTTAGTCTTCTTGTCCTTAAGTCGGCATTGTGCCTTTTGTATTTAATTCCGATGCAATTTCTGTGTTTCATCGTCAATAAGAAGGTCCAAGGGATACAGTAAACCGGGAGAGAAGAATCGGAATGTGTAACTACTGTCACAGGATTGGTTCAAAGCATAGACTGTAAGAAGAGTCAGTCTTCTTGTACTTAAGTTGGCATTGTGCATTTTGTATTTAATTCCGATGCAATTTCTGTGTTTCATCGTCAATAAGAAGGTCGAAGGGATACAGTAAACCTGAAGTGAAGCATCGGAATCTATAACTAGTGTCACAGGAATAGTTCAAAAGCATAGTCAGTAGAAAGAGTCCGTCTTCATGTACTTAAATCGGCATAGTGCCTTTTGTATTTAATTCCGATGCAATTTCTGTGTTTCATCGTCAATAAGAAGGTCCAAGGGATACAGTAAACCTGAAGTGAAGCATCGGAATCTATAACTAGTGTCACAGGAATGGTTGAAAACATAGACAGTAGGAAGAGTCAGTCTTCTTGTACTTAAGTCGGCATTGTGCCATTTGTATTTAATTCCGATGCAAATTCTGTGTTTCATCGTCAATAAGAAGGTCAGAGGGATACAGCAAACCTGAAGTGAAGCATCGCAATCTATAACCAGTGTCACAGGAATGGTTCAAAACATAGTCTGTAAGAAGAGTCAGTGTTATTGTACTTAAGTCTGCATTGTGCCTTTTGTATTTAATTCCGATGCAATTTCTGTGTTTGATCATCAATAAGAAGGTCAGAGGGTTACAGTAAACCTGAAGTGAAGCATCGGAACAGTAAGAAGGATCAGTCCTCTTGTACTTAAGTCGGGATTGTGCCTTTTGTATTTAATTCCAATGCAATTTCTGTGTTTCATCATCAATAAGAAGATCATAGGGATACAGTAAACCTGAAGTGAAGCATCGGAATCTATAACTAGTGTCACAGAAATGGTTCAAAACATAGGCAGTAAAAAGAGGCAGCATTCGTGTACTTAAGTCGGCATTGTGCCTTTTCTATTTAATTCCGATGCAATCTCTGTGTTTCATCGTCAATTAGAAGGTCCAAGGTATACAGTAAACCTGAAGTGAAGCATCGGAATCTATAACTAGTGACACAGGAATGGTTCAAACGTAGTCAGTAAGACGAGTCAGTCGTCTTGTACTTAAGTCGGCATTGTGCCTTTTGTATTTAACTCCGTTGCAATTTCTGTGTTTCATCGTCAAATAGAAGGTCCAAGGGAAACAGTAAACCTGGAGTGAAGCACCGGAATCTATAACTAGTGTCACAGGAATGGTTGAAAAACATAGTCAGTAAGAAGACTCAGTCTTCTTGTACTTAAGTCGGCATTGTTCCTTTTCTATTTAATTCTGATGCAATTTCTGTGTTTCATCGCCAATAAGAAGGTCCAAGGGAAACAGTAAACCTGGAGTGAAGCACCGGAATCTATAACTAATGTCACAGGAATGGTTCAAAACATAGACTGTAAGAAGAGTCAGTCTTCTTGTACTTAAGTCAGCATTGTGCCTTTTGTATTTAATTCCGATGCAATTTCTGTGTTTCATTGTCAATAAGAAGATCATAGGGATACAAAAAATCTGATGTGAAGCATCGGAATCTACAACTAGTGTCACAGGAATGGTTCAAAACATAGACAGTAAGAAGAGTCAGTCTTCTTGTACTTAAGTCGGTATTGTGCCTTTTGTATTTAATTCCGATGCAATTTCTGTTTTTCATCGTCAATAAGAAGGTCCAAGGGATACAGTAAACTTGGAGTGTAGCATCGGAATCTATAACTAGTGTCACAGGAATGGTTCAAAACATAGGCAGTAAGAAGAGTCAGTCTTCGTGTACTGAAGTCGGCAATTTGCCCTTTGTATTTAATTCCGATGCAATTTCTGTGTTTCATCGTCAATAAGAAGGTCCAAGGGATACAGTAAACCTGTGGTGAAGCATCGGAATCTATGACTAGTGTCACCGGAATGGTTCAAAACATAGAAGGAAGAAGAGTCAGTTCTCTTGTACTTAAGACGGCATTGTGCCTTTTCTATTTAATTCCGATGCAATTTCTGTGTTTCATCGTCAATAAGAAGGTCCAAGGGATACAGTAAACCTGGAGTGAAGCATCGGAATCTATAACTAGTGTCAATGGAATGGTTCAAAACATAGACAGTAAGAAGAGTCAGTCTTCTTGTACTGAAGTCGGCATTGTGCCTTTTGTATTTAATTCCGATGCAATTTCTGTGTTTCATCGTCAATAAGAAGGTCAGAGGGATACAGTAAACCTGAAGTGAAGCATCGGAATCTATAGCTAGTGTCACAGGAATGGTTCAAATCATTGTCAGTAAGAAGAGTTAGTCTTCTTGTCCTTAAGTCGGCATTGTGCCTTTTGTATTTAATTCCGATGCAATTTCTGTGTTTCATCGTCAATAAGAAGGTCCAAGGGATACAGTAAACCTGGAGAGAAGAATCGGAATGTGTAACTACTGTCACAGGAATGGTTCAAAGCTGAGACTGTAAGAAGAGTCAGTCTTCTTGTACTTAAGTTGTCATTGTGCCTTTTGTATTTAATTCCGATGCAATTTCTGTGTTTCAGCGTCAATAAGAAGGTCGAAGGGATAAAGTAAACCTGAAGTGAAGCATCGGAATCTATAACTAGTGTCAAAGGAATAGATCAAAAGCATAGTCAGTAGAAAGAGTCCGTCTTCATGTACTTAAATCGGCATTGTGCCTTATGTATTTAATTCCGATGCAATTTCTGTGTTTCATCGTCAATAAGAAGGCCCAAGGGATACAGTAAACCTGAAGTGAAGCATCGGAATCTATAACTAGTGTCACAGGAATGGTTCAAAACATAGACAGTAGGAAGAGTCAGTCTTCTTGTACTTAAGTCGGCATTGTGCCTTTTGTATTTAATTCCAATGCAAATTCTGTGTTTCATCGTGAATAAGAAGGTCAGAGGGATACAGCAAACCTGAAGTGAAGCATCGCAATCTATAACCAGTGTCACAGGAATGGTTCATAACATAGTCTGTAAGAAGAGTCAGTCTTATTGTAATTAAGTCTGCATTGTGCCTTTTGTATTTAATTCCGATGCAATTTCTGTGTTTGATCATCAATAAGAAGGTCTGAGGGTTACAGTAAACCTGAAGTGAAGCATCGGAATCTGTAACTAGTGTCTCAGGAATGGTTCAAAACATAGACAGTAAGAAGGATCAGTCCTCTTGTACCTAAGTCGGGATTGTGCCTTTTGTATTTAATTCCGATGCAATTCCTGTGTTTCATCATCAATAAGAAGATCATAGGGATACAGTAAACCTGAAGTGAAGCATCGGAATCTATAACTAGTGTCACAGGAATGGTTCAAAACATAGACAGTAAGAAGAGTCAGTCTTCTTGTGCTTAAGTCGGTATTGTGCCTTTTGTATTTAATTCCGATGCAATTTCTGTGGTTCATCGTCAATAAGAAGGTCCAAGGGAGACAGTAAACCTGAAGTGAAGCATCGCAATCTATAACTAGTGTCACAGAAATGGTTCAAAAACATAGACAGTAAAAAGAGGCAGCAATCGTGTACTTAAGTCGCCATTGTGCCTTTTCTATTTAATTCCGATGCAATCTCTGTGTTTCATCGTCAATTAGAAGGTCCAAGGTATACAGTAAACCTGAAGTGAAGCATCGGAATCTATAACTAGTGACACAGGAATGGTTCAAACATAGTCAGTAAGACGAGTCAGTCTTCTTGTACTTAAGTCGGCATTGTGCCTTTTGTATTTAATTCCGATGCAATTTCTGTGTTTCAACGTCAATAAGAAGGTCCAAGGGAGACAGTAAACCTGAAGTGAAGCATCTCAATCTGTGACTAGTGTCACAGAAATGGTTCAAAACATAGAAAGTAGAAAGAGGCAGCCTTCTTGTACTTAAGTCGGCATTGTGCCTTTTCTATTTCATTCCGACGCAATATCTGTGTTTCATCGTCAATAAGAAGGTCCAAGGGATGCAGTAAACCTGAAGTGAAGCATCGGAATCTATAACTAGTGTCACAGGAATGGTTCAAAAACATAGTCAGTAAGAAGCGTCAGTCTTTTTGTACTTATGTCGGCATTGTGCCTTTTCTATTTAATTCTGATGCAATTTCTGTGTTTCATCGTCAATAAGAAGGTCCAAGGGAAACAGTAAACCTGGAGTGAAGCACCGGAATCTATAACTAGTGTCACAGGAATGGTTCAAAACATAGACTTTAAGAAGAGTCAGTCTTCTTGTACTTAAGTCAGCATTGTGCCTTTTGTATTTAATTCCGATGCAATTTCTGTGTTTCATTGTCAATAAGAAGATCATAGGGATACAGTAAATCTGATGTGAAGCATCGGAATCTAACACTAGTGTCACAGGAATGGTTCAAAACATGGACAGTAAGAAGAGTCAGTCTTATTGTACATAAGTCTGCATTGTGCCTTTTGTATATAATTCCGATGCAATTTCTGTGTTTCATCATCAATAAGAAGGTCAGAGGGTTACAGTAAACCTGAAGTGAAGCATCGGAATCTATAACTAGTGTCACAGGAATGGTTCAAAACATAGACAGTAAGAAGAGTCAGTCTTCTTGTACTTAAGTCGGTATTGTGCCTTTTGTATTTAATTCCGATGCAAGTTCTGTGTTTCATCGTCAATAAGAAGGTCCAAGGGAGACAGTAATCCTGAAGTGAAGCATCGCAATCTATAACTAGTGTCACAGAAATGGTTCAAAACATAGACAGTAAGAAGAGTCAGTCTTCTTGTACTTAAGTCGGTATTGTGCCTTTTGTATTTAATTCCGATGCAAGTTCTGTGTTTCATCGTCAATAAGAAGGTCCAAGGGAAACAGTAAACCTGGAGTGAAGCACCGGAATCTATAACTAGTGTCACAGGAATGGTTGAAAAACATAGTCAGTAAGAAGCGTCAGTCTTCTTGTACTTAAGTCGGCATTGTTCCTTTTCTATTTAATTCTGATGCAATTTCTGTGTTTCATCGTCAATAAGAAGGTCCAAGGGATACAGTAAGCCTGAAGTGAAGCATCGGAATCTATAACTAGTGTCACAGGAATGGTTCAAAACATAGACTATAAGAAGAGTCAGTCTTCTTGTACTTAAGTCAGCATTGTGCCTTTTGTATTTAATTCCGATGCAATTTCTGTATTTCATTGTCATTAAGATGATCATAGGGATACAGTAAACCTGATGTGAAGCATCGGAATCTATAACTAGTGTCACAGGAATGGTTCAAAACATAGACAGTAAGAAGAGTCAGTCTTCTTGTACTTAAGTCGGTATTGTGCCTTTTGTATTTAATTCCGATGCAATTTCTGTGTTTCATCGTCAATAAGAAGGTCCAAGGGAGACAGTAAACCTGAAGTGAAGCATCGCAATCTGTAACTAGTGTCACAGAAATGGTTCAAAACATAGACAGTAAAAAGAGGCAGCCTTCTTGTACTTAAGTTGGCATTGTGCCTTTTCTATTTCATTCCGATGCAATAACTGTGTTTCATCGTCAATAAGAAGGTCCAAGGGATACAGTAAACCTGAAGTGAAGCATCGGAATCTATAACTAGTCTCACAGGAATGGTTCAAAACATAGTCAGTAAGAAGCGTCAGTCTTCTTGTACTTAGGTAGGCATTGTGCCTTTTCTATTTAATTCTGATGCAATTTCTGTGTTTCATCGTCAATAAGAAAATCCAAAGGAAACAGTAAACCTGGAGTGAAGCACCGGAATCTATAACTAGTGTCACAGGAATGGTTCAAAACATAGACTGTAAGAAGAGTCAGTCTTCTTGTACTTAAGTCAGCATTGTGCCTTTTGTATTTAATTCCGATGCTATTTCTGTGTTTCATTGTCAATAAGAAGATCATAGGGATACAGTAAATCTGATGTGAAGCATCGGAATCTATAACTAGTGTCACAGGAATGGTTCAAAACATAGACAGTAAGAAGAGACAGTCTTATTATACTTAAGTCTGCATTGTGCCTTTTGTACTTAATTCCGATGCAATTTCTGTGTTTCATCGTCAATAAGAAGGTCAGAGGGTTACAGTAAACCTGAAGTGAAGCATCGGAATCTATAACTAGTGACACAGGAATGGTTCAAACATAGTCAGTAAGACGAGTCAGTCTTCTTGTACTTAAGTCGGCATTGTGCCTTTTGTATTTAATTCCGATGCAATTTCTGTGTTTCATCGTCAATAATTAGGTCCAAGGGAGACAGTAGACCTGGATTGAAGCACCGGAATCTATAACTAGAGTCACAGGAATGGTTGAAAAACATTGTCAGTAAGAAGCGTCAGTCTTCTTGTACTTAAGTCGGCATTGTTCCTTTTCTATTTAATTCTGATGCAATTTCTGTGTTTCATCGTCAATAAGAAGGTCTAAGGGATACAGTAAACCTGAAGTGAAGCATCGGAATCTATAACTAGTGACACAGGAATGGTTCTAACATAGTCAGTAAGAACAGTCAGTCTTCTTGTACTTAAGTCGGCATTGTGCCTTTTGTATTTAATTCCGATGGAATTTCTGTGTTTCATCGTCAATAAGAAGGTCCAAGGGAAACAGTAAACCTGGATTGAAGCACCGGAATCTATAACTAGAGTCACAGGAATGGTTGAAAAACATTGTCAGTAAGAAGCGTCAGTCTTCTTGTACTTAAGTCGGCATTGTTCCTTTTCTATTTAATTCTGATGCAATTTCTGTGTTTCATCGTCAATAAGAAGGTCCAAGGGATACAGTAAGCCTGAAGTGAAGCATCGGAATCTATAACTAGTGTCACAGGAATGGTTCAAAACATAGACTGTAAGAAGAGTCAGTCTTCTTGTACTTAAGTCAGCATTGTGCCTTTTGTATTTAATTCCGATGCCATTTCTGTGTTTCATTGTCATTAAGAAGATCATAGGGATACAGTAAACCTGATGTGAAGCATCGGAATCTATAACTAGTGTCACAGGAATGGTTCAAAACATAGACTGTAAGAAGAGTCAGTCTTCTTGTACTTAAGTCAGCATTGTGCCTTTTGTATTTCATTCCGATGCAATTTCTGTGTTTCATCGTCAATAAGAAGGTCCAAGGGAGACAGTAAACCTGAAGTGAAGCATCGCAATCTATAACTAGTGTCACAGAAATGGTTCAAAACATAGACAGTAAAAAGAGGCAGCATTCGTGTACTTAAGTCGGCATTGTGCCTTTTCTATTTAATTCCGATGCAATCTCTGTGTTTCATCGTCAATTAGAAGGTCCAAGGTATACAGTAAACCTGAAGTGAAGCATCGGAATCTATAACTAGTGATACAGGAATGGTTCAAACATAGTGAGTAAGACGAGTCAGTCTTCTTGTACTTAAGTCGGCATTGTGCCTTTTGTATATAATTCCGATGCAATTTCTGTGTTTCATTGTCAATAAGAAGATCATAGGGATACAGTAAATCTGATGTGAAGCATCGGAATCTATAACTAGTGTCACAGGAATGGTTCAAAACATAGACAGTAAGAAGAGTCATTCTTATTGTACATAAGTCAGCATTGTGCCTTTTGTATTTAATTCCGATGCAATTTCTGTGTTTCATTGTCAATAAGAAGATCATAGGGATACAGTAAAACTGATGTGAAGTATCGGAATCTATAACTAGTGTCACAGGAATGGTTCAAAACATAGACAGTAAGAAGAGTCTTTCTTATTGTACATAAGTCAGCATTGTGCCTTTTGTATTTAATTCCGATGCAATTTCTGTGTTTGATCATCAATAAGAAGGTCAGAGGGTTACAGTAAACCTGAAGTGAAGCATCGGAATCTATAACTAGTGACACAGGAATGGTTCAAACATAGTCAGTAAGAACAGTCAGTCTTCTTGTACTTAAGACGGCATTGTGCCTTTTGTATTTAATTCCAAAGCAATTTCTGTGTTTCATCGTCAATAAGAAGGTCCAAGGGAAACAGTAAACCTGGAGTGAAGCACCGGAATCTATAACTAGTGTCACAGGAATGGTTGAAAAACATAGTCAGTAAGAAGCGTCAGTCTTCTTGTACTTAAGTCGGTATTGTGCCTTTTGTATTTAATTCCGATGCAATTTCTGTTTTCCATCGTCAATAAGAAGGTCCAAGGGAGACAGTAAACCTGAAGTGAAGCATCGCAATCTGTAACTAGTGTCACAGAAATGGTTCAAAACATAGACAGTATAAAGAGAGACAGCCTTCTTGTACTTAAGTCGGCATTGTGCCTTTTCTATTTCATTCCGACGCAAGATCTGTGTTTCATCGTCAATAAGAAGGTCCAAGGGATGCAGTAAACCTGAAGTGAAGCATCGGAATCTATAACTAGTGTCACAGGAATGGTTCAAAAACATAGTCAGTAAGAAGCGTCAGTCTTTTTGTACTTATGTCGGCATTGTGCCTTTTCTATTTAATTCTGATGCAATTTCTGTGTTTCATCGTCAATAAGAAGGTCCAAGGGAAACAGTAAACCTGGAGTGAAGCACCGGAATCTATAACTAGTGTCACAGGAATGGTTCAAAACATAGACAGTAAGAAGAGTCATTCTTATTGTACATAAGTCAGCATTGTGCCTTTTGTATTTAATTCCGATGCAATTTCTGTGTTTCATTGTCAATAAGAAGATCATAGGGATACAGTAAATCTGATGTGAAGCATCGGAATCTATAACTAGTGTCACAGGAATGGTTCAAAACATAGACAGTAAGAAGAGTCAGTCTTATTGTACTTAAGTCTGCATTGTGCCTTTTGTATTTAATTCCGATGCAATTTCTGTGTTTCATCGTCAATAAGAAGGTCAGAGGGTTACAGTAAACCTGAAGTGAAGCATCGGAATCTATAACTAGTGTCTCAGGAATGGTTCAAAACATAGACAGTAAGAAGGATCAGTCCTCTTGTACTTAAGTCGGGATTGTGCCTTTTGTATTTAATTCCGATGCAATTTCTGTGTTTCATCGTCAATAAGAAGATCATAGGGATACAGTAAACCTGAAGTGAAGCATCGGAATCTAAAACTAGTGTCACAGGAATGGTTCAAAACATAGACAGTAAGAAGAGTCAGTCTTCTTGTACTTAAGTCGGTATTGTGCCTTTTGTATTTACTTCCAATGCAAGTTCTGTGTTTCATCGTCAATAAGAAGGTCCAGGGGAGACAGTAAACCTGAAGTGAAGCATCGCAATCCATAACTAGTGTCACAGAAATGGTTCAAAACATAGACAGTAAAAAGAGGCAGCATTCGTGTACTTAAGTCGGCATTGTGCCTTTTCTATTTAATTCCGATGCGATCTCTGTTTTTCATCGTCAATTACAAGGTTCAAGGTATACAGTAAACCTGAAGTGAAGCATCGGAATCTATAACTAGTGACACAGGAATGGTTCAAACATAGTCAGTAAGAAGAGTCAGTCTTCTTGTACTTAAGTCGGCATCGTGCCTTTTGAATTTAATTCCGATGCAATTTCTGTGTTTCATCGTCAATAAGAAGCTCCAAGGGAAACAGTAAACCTGGAGTGAAGCACCGGAATCTATAACTAGTGTCACAGGAATGGTTGAAAAACATAGTCACTAAGAAGCGTCAGTCTTCTTGTACTTAAGTCGGCATTGTTCCTTTTCTATTTAATTCTGGTGCTATTTCTGTGTTTCATCGTCAATAAGAAGGTCCAAGGGATACAGTAAGCCTGAAGTGAAGCATCGGAATCTATAACTAGTGTCACAGGAATGGTTCAAAACATAGACTGTTAGAAGAGTCAGTCTTCTTGTACTTAAGTCAGCATTGTGCCTTTTGTATTTAATTCCGATGCAATTTCTGTGTTTCATTGTCAATACGAAGATCATAGGGATACAGTAAATCTGATGTGAAGCATCGGAATCTATAACTAGTGTCACAGGAATGGTTCAAAACATAGACAGTAAGAAGAGTCATTCTTATTGTACATAAGTCAGCATTGTGCCTTTTGTATTTAATTCCGATGCAATTTCTGTGTTTCAATGTCAATAAGAAGATCATAGGGATACAGTAAATCTGATGTGAAGCATCGGAATCTATAACTAGTGTCACAGGAATGGTTCAAAACATAGACAGTAAGAAGAGTCAGTCTTATTGTACTTAAGTCTGCATTGTGCCTTTTGTATTTAATTCCGATGCAATTTCTGTGTTTCATCATCAATAAGAAGGTCAGAGAGTTACAGTAAACCTGAAGTGAAGCATCGGAATCTATAACTAGTGATACAGGAATGGTTCAAACATAGTCAGTAAGACGAGTCAGTCTTCTTGTACTTAAGTCGGCATTGTGCCTTTTGTATTTAATTCCGATGCAATTTCTGTGTTTCATTGTCAATAAGAAGATCATAGGGATACAGTAAATCTGATGTGAAGCATCGGAATCTATAACTAGTGTCACAGGAATGGTTCAAAACATAGACAGTAAGAAGAGTCATTCTTATTGTACATAAGTCAGCATTGTGCCTTTTGTATTTAATTCCGATGCAATTTCTGTGTTTCATTGTCAACAAGAAGATCATAGGGATACAGTAAATCTGATGTGAAGCATCGGAATCTATAACTAGTGTCACAGGAACGGTTCAAAACATAGACAGTAAGAAGAGTCATTCTTATTGTACATAAGTCAGCATTGTGCCTTTTGTATTTAATTCCGATGCAATTTCTGTGTTTGATCATCAATAAGAAGGTCAGAGGGTTACAGTAAACCTGAAGTGAAGCATCGGAATCTATAACTAGTGACACAGGAATGGTTCAAACATAGTCAGTAAGAACAGTCAGTCTTCTTGTACTTAAGTCGGCATTGTGCCTTTTGTATTTAATTCCGATGGAATTTCTGTGTTTCATCGTCAATAAGAAGGTCCAAGGGAAACAGTAAACCTGGATTGAAGCACCGGAATCTATAACTAGAGTCACAGGAATGGTTGAAAGACATTGTCAGTAAGAAGCGTCAGTCTTCTTGTACTTAAGTCGGCATTGTTCCTTTTCTATTTAATTCTGATGCAATTTCTGTGTTTCATCGTCAATAAGAAGGTCCAAGGGATACAGTAAGCCTGAAGTGAAGCATCGGAATCTATAACTAGTGTCACAGGAATGGTTCAAAACATAGACTGTAAGAAGAGTCAGTCTTCTTGTACTTAAGTCAGCATTGTGCCTTTTGTATTTAATTCCGATGCCATTTCTGTGTTTCATTGTCATTAAGAAGATCATAGGGATACAGTAAACCTGATGTGAAGCATCGGAATCCATAACTAGTGTCACAGGAATGGTTCAAAACATAGACTGTAAGAAGAGTCAGTCTTCTTGTACTTAAGTCAGCATTGTGCCTTTTGTATTTCATTCCGATGCAATTTCTGTGTTTCATCGTCAATAAGAAGGTCCAATGGAGACAGTAAACCTGAAGTGAAGCATCGCAATCTATAACTAGTGTCACAGAAATGGTTCAAAACATAGACAGTAAAAAGAGGCAGCATTCGTGTACTTAAGTCGGCATTGTGCCTTTTCTATTTAATTCCGATGCAATCTCTGTGTTTCATCGTCAATTAGAAGGTCCAAGGTATACAGTAAACCTGAAGTGAAGCATCGGAATCTATAACTAGTGATACAGGAATGGTTCAAACATAGTGAGTAAGACGAGTCAGTCTTCTTGTACTTAAGTCGGCATTGTGCCTTTTGTATTTAATTCCGATGCAATTTCTGTGTTTCATTGTCAATAAGAAGATCATAGGGATACAGTAAATCTGATGTGAAGCATCGGAATCTATAACTAGTGTCACAGGAATGGTTCAAATCATAGACAGTAAGAAGAGTCATTCTTATTGTACATAAGTCAGCATTGTGCCTTTTGTATTTAATTCCGATGCAATTTCTGTGTTTCATTGTCAATAAGAAGATCATAGGGATACAGTAAAACTGATGTGAAGTATCGGAATCTATAACTAGTGTCACAGGAATGGTTCAAAACATAGACAGTAAGAAGAGTCTTTCTTATTGTACATAAGTCAGCATTGTGCCTTTTGTATTTAATTCCGATGCAATTTCTGTGTTTGATCATCAATAAGAAGGTCAGAGGGTTACAGTAAACCTGAAGTGAAGCATCGGAATCTATAACTAGTGACACAGGAATGGTTCAAACATAGTCAGTAAGAACAGTCAGTCTTCTTGTACTTAAGTCGGCATTGTGCCTTTTGTATTTAATTCCAATGCAATTTCTGTGTTTCATCGTCAATAAGAAGGTCCAAGGGAAACAGTAAACCTGGAGTGAAGCACCGGAATCTATAACTAGTGTCACAGGAATGGTTGAAAAACATAGTCAGTAAGAAGCGTCAGTCTTCTTGTACTTAAGTCGGTATTGTGCCTTTTGTATTTAATTCCGATGCAATTTCTGTTTTCCATCGTCAATAAGAAGGTGCAAGGGAGACAGTAAACCTGAAGTGAAGCATCGCAATCTGTAACTAGTGTCACAGAAATGGTTCAAAACATAGACAGTATAAAGAGAGACAGCCTTCTTGTACTTAAGTCGGCATTGTGCCTTTTCTATTTCATTCCGACGCAAGATCTGTGTTTCATCGTCAATAAGAAGGTCCAAGGGATGCAGTAAACCTGAAGTGAAGCATCGGAATCTATAACTAGTGTCACAGGAATGGTTCAAAAACATAGTCAGTAAGAAGCGTCAGTCTTTTTGTACTTATGTCGGCATTGTGCCTTTTCTATTTAATTCTGATGCAATTTCTGTGTTTCATCGTCAATAAGAAGGTCCAAGGGAAACAGTAAACCTGGAGTGAAGCACCGGAATCTATAACTAGTGTCACAGGAATGGTTCAAAACATAGACTTTAAGAAGAGTCAGTCATCTTGTACTTAAGTCAGCATTGTGCCTTTTGTATTTAATTCCGATGCAATTTCTGTGTTTCATTGTCAATACGAAGATCATAGGGATACAGTAAATCTGATGTGAAGCATCGGAATCTATAACTAGTGTCACAGGAATGGTTCAAAACATAGACAGTAAGAAGAGTCATTCTTATTGTACATAAGTCAGCATTGTGCCTTTTGTATTTAATTCCGATGCAATTTCTGTGTTTCATTGTCAACAAGAAGATCATAGGGATACAGTAAATCTGATGTGAAGCATCGGAATCTATAACTAGTGTCACAGGAATGGTTCAAAACATAGACAGTAAGAAGAGTCAGTCTTATTGTACTTAAGTCTGCATTGTGCCTTTTGTATTTAATTCCGATGCAATTTCTGTGTTTCATCGTCAATAAGAAGGTCAGAGGGTTACAGTAAACCTGAAGTGAAGCATCGGAATCTATAACTAGTGTCTCAGGAATGGTTCAAAACATAGACAGTAAGAAGGATCAGTCCTCTTGTACTTAAGTCGGGATTGTGCCTTTTGTATTTAATTCCGATGCAATTTCTGTGTTTCATCGTCAATAAGAAGATCATAGGGATACAGTAAACCTGAAGTGAAGCATCGGAATCTAAAACTAGTGTCACAGGAATGGTTCAAAACATAGACAGTAAGAAGAGTCAGTCTTCTTGTACTTAAGTCGGTATTGTGCCTTTTGTATTTACTTCCGATGCAAGTTCTGTGTTTCATCGTCAATAAGAAGGTCCAGGGGAGACAGTAAACCTGAAGTGAAGCATCGCAATCCATAACTAGTGTCACAGAAATGGTTCAAAACATAGACAGTAAAAAGAGGCAGCATTCGTGTACTTAAGTCGGCATTGTGCCTTTTCTATTTAATTCCGATGCGATCTCTGTGTTTCATCGTCAATTACAAGGTTCAAGGTATACAGTAAACCTGAAGTGAAGCATCGGAATCTATAACTAGTGACACAGGAATGGTTCAAACATAGTCAGTAAGAAGAGTCAGTCTTCTTGTACTTAAGTCGGCATTGTGCCTTTTGAATTTAATTCCGATGCAATTTCTGTGTTTCATCGTCAATAAGAAGCTCCAAGGGAAACAGTAAACCTGGAGTGAAGCACCGGAATCTATAACTAGTGTCACAGGAATGGTTGAAAAACATAGTCACTAAGAAGCGTCAGTCTTCTTGTACTTAAGTCGGCATTGTTCCTTTTCTATTTAATTCTGGTGCTATTTCTGTGTTTCATCGTCAATAAGAAGGTCCAAGGGATACAGTAAGCCTGAAGTGAAGCATCGGAATCTATAACTAGTGTCACAGGAATGGTTCAAAACATAGACTGTTAGAAGAGTCAGTCTTCTTGTACTTAAGTCAGCATTGTGCCTTTTGTATTTAATTCCGATGCAATTTCTGTGTTTCATTGTCAATACGAAGATCATAGGGATACAGTAAATCTGATGTGAAGCATCGGAATCTATAACTAGTGTCACAGGAATGGTTCAAAACATAGACAGTAAGAAGAGTCATTCTTATTGTACATAAGTCAGCATTGTGCCTTTTGTATTTAATTCCGATGCAATTTCTGTGTTTCATTGTCAATAAGAAGATCATAGGGATACAGTAAATCTGATGTGAAGCATCGGAATCTATAACTAGTGTCACAGGAATGGTTCAAAACATAGACAGTAAGAAGAGTCAGTCTTATTGTACTTAAGTCTGCATTGTGCCTTTTGTATTTAATTCCGATGCAATTTCTGTGTTTCATCGTCAATAAGAAGGTCAGAGGGTTACAGTAAACCTGAAGTGAAGCATCGGAATCTATAACTAGTGTCTCACGAATGGTTCAAAACATAGACAGTAAGAAGGATCAGTCCTCTTGTACTTAAGTCGGGATTGTGCCTTTTGTATTTAATTCCGATGCAATTTCTGTGTTTCATCGTCAATAAGAAGATCATAGGGATACAGTAAACCTGAAGTGAAGCATCGGAATCTAAAACTAGTGTCACAGGAATGGTTCAAAACATAGACAGTAAGAAGAGTCAGTCTTCTTGTACTTAAGTCGGTATTGTGCCTTTTGTATTTACTTCCGATGCAAGTTCTGTGTTTCATCGTCAATAAGAAGGTCCAGGGGAGACAGTAAACCTGAAGTGAAGCATCGCAATCCATAACTAGTGTCACAGAAATGGTTCAAAACATAGACAGTAAAAAGAGGCAGCATTCGTGTACTTAAGTCGGCATTGTGCCTTTTCTATTTAATTCCGATGCGATCTCTGTGTTTCATCGCCAATTACAAGGTTCAAGGTATACAGTAAACCTGAAGTGAAGCATCGGAATCTATAACTAGTGACACAGGAATGGTTCAAACATAGTCAGTAAGAAGAGTCAGTCTTCTTGTACTTAAGTCGGCATTGTGCCTTTTGAATTTAATTCCGATGCAATTTCTGTGTTTCATCGTCAATAAGAAGCTCCAAGGGAAACAGTAAACCTGGAGTGAAGCACCGGAATCTATAACTAGTGTCACAGGAATGGTTGAAAAACATAGTCACTAAGAAGCGTCAGTCTTCTTGTACTTAAGTCGGCATTGTTCCTTTTCTATTTAATTCTGGTGCTATTTCTGTGTTTCATCGTCAATAAGAAGGTCCAAGGGATACAGTAAGCCTGAAGTGAAGCATCGGAATCTATAACTAGTGTCACAGGAATGGTTCAAAACATAGACTGTTAGAAGAGTCAGTCTTCTTGTACTTAAGTCAGCATTGTGCCTTTTGTATTTAATTCCGATGCAATTTCTGTGTTTCATTGTCATTAAGAAGATCATAGGGATACAGTAAACCTGATGTGGAGCATCGGAATCTATAACTAGTGTCACAGGAATGGTTCAAAACATAGACAGTAAGAAGAGTCAGTCTTCTTGTACTTAAGTCGGTATTGTGCCTTTTGTATTTAATTCCGATGCAATCTCTGTGTTTCATCGTCAATTAGAAGGTCCAAGGTATACAGTAAACCTGAAGTGAAGCATCGGAATCTATAACTAGTGATACAGGAATGGTTCAAACATAGTCAGTAAGACGAGTCAGTCTTCTTGTACTTAAGTCGGCATTGTGCCTTTTGTATTTTATTCCGATGCAATTTCTGTGTTTCATTGTCAATAAGAAGATCATAGGGATACAGTAAATCTGATGTGAAGCATCGGAATCTATAACTAGTGTCACAGGAATGGTTCAAAACATAGACAGTAAGAAGAGTCATTCTTATTGTACATAAGTCAGCATTGTGCCTTTTGTATTTAATTCCGATGCAATTTCTGTGTTTCATTGTCAACAAGAAGATCATAGGGATACAGTAAATCTGATGTGAAGCATCGGAATCTATAACTAGTGTCACAGGAACGGTTCAAAACATAGACAGTAAGAAGAGTCATTCTTATTGTACATAAGTCAGCGTTGTGCCTTTTGTATTTAATTCCGATGCAATTTCTGTGTTTGATCATCAATAAGAAGGTCAGAGGGTTACAGTAAACCTGAAGTGAAGCATCGGAATCTATAACTAGTGACACAGGAATGGTTCAAACATAGTCAGTAAGAACAGTCAGTCTTCTTGTACTTAAGTCGGCATTGTGCCTTTTGTATTTAATTCCGATGGAATTTCTGTGTTTCATCGTCAATAAGAAGGTCCAAGGGAAACAGTAAACCTGGATTGAAGCACCGGAATCTATAACTAGAGTCACAGGAATGGTTGAAAAACATTGTCAGTAAGAAGCGTCAGTCTTCTTGTACTTAAGTCGGCATTGTTCCTTTTCTATTTAATTCTGATGCAATTTCTGTGTTTCATCGTCAATAAGTAGGTCCAAGGGATACAGTAAGCCTGAAGTGAAGCATCGGAATCTATAACTAGTGTCACAGGAATGGTTGAAAACATAGACTGTAAGAAGAGTCAGTCTTCTTGTACTTAAGTCAGCATTGTGCCTTTTGTATTTAATTCCGATGCCATTTCTGTGTTTCATTGTCATTAAGAAGATCATAGGGATACAGTAAACCTGATGTGAAGCATCGGAATCTATAACTAGTGTCACAGGAATGGTTCAAAACATAGACTGTAAGAAGAGTCAGTCTTCTTGTACTTAAGTCACCATTGTGCCTTTTGTATTTCATTCCGATGCAATTTCTGTGTTTCATCGTCAATAAGAAGGTCCAAGGGAGACAGTAAACCTGAAGTGAAGCATCGCAATCTATAACTAGTGTCACAGAAATGGTTCAAAACATAGACAGTAAAAAGAGGCAGCATTCGTGTACTTAAGTCGGCATTGTGCCTTTTCTATTTAATTCCGATGCAATCTCTGTGTTTCATCGTCAATTAGAAGGTCCAAGGTATACAGTAAACCTGAAGTGAAGCATCGGAATCTATAACTAGTGTCACAGGAATGGTTCAAAAACATAGTCAGTAAGAAGCGTCAGTCTTTTTGTACTTATGTCGGCATTGTGCCTTTTCTATTTAATTCTGATGCAATTTCTGTGTTTCATCGTCAATAAGAAGGTCCAAGGGAAACAGTAGACCTGGAGTGAAGCACCGGAATCTATAACTAGTGTCACAGGAATGGTTCAAAACATAGACTTTAAGAAGAGTCAGTCATCTTGTACTTAAGTCAGCATTGTGCCTTTTGTATTTAATTCCGATGCAATTTCTGTGTTTCATTGTCAATACGAAGATCATAGGGATACAGTAAATCTGATGTGAAGCATCGGAATCTATAACTAGTGTCACAGGAATGGTTCAAAACATAGACAGTAAGAAGAGTCATTCTTATTGTACATAAGTCAGCATTGTGCCTTTTGTATTTAATTCCGATGCAATTTCTGTGTTTCATTGTCAATAAGAAGATCATAGGGATACAGTAAATCTGATGTGAAGCATCGGAATCTATAACTAGTGTCACAGGAATGGTTCAAAACATAGACAGTAAGAAGAGTCAGTCTTATTGTACTTAAGTCTGCATTGTGCCTTTTGTATTTAATTCCGATGCAATTTCTGTGTTTCATCGTCAATAAGAAGGTCAGAGGGTTACAGTAAACCTGAAGTGAAGCATCGGAATCTATAACTAGTGTCTCAGGAATGGTTCAAAACATAGACAGTAAGAAGGATCAGTCCTCTTGTACTTAAGTCGGGATTGTGCCTTTTGTATTTAATTCCGATGCAATTTCTGTGTTTCATCGTCAATAAGAAGATCATAGGGATACAGTAAACCTGAAGTGAAGCATCGGAATCTAAAACTAGTGTTACAGGAATGGTTCAAAACATAGACAGTAAGAAGAGTCAGTCTTCTTGTACTTAAGTCGGTATTGTGCCTTTTGTATTTACTTCCGATGCAAGTTCTGTGTTTCATCGTCAATAAGAAGGTCCAGGGGAGACAGTAAACCTGAAGTGAAGCATCGCAATCCATAACTAGTGTCACAGAAATGGTTCAAAACATAGACAGTAAAAAGAGGCAGCATTCGTGTACTTAAGTCGGCATTGTGCCTTTTCTATTTAATTCCGATGCGATCTCTGTGTTTCATCGTCAATTACAAGGTTCAAGGTATACAGTAAACCTGAAGTGAAGCATCGGAATCTATAACTAGTGACACAGGAATGGTTCAAACATAGTCAGTAAGAAGAGTCAGTCTTCTTGTACTTAAGTCGGCATTGTGCCTTTTGAATTTAATTCCGATGCAATTTCTGTGTTTCATCGTCAATAAGAAGCTCCAAGGGAAACAGTAAACCTGGAGTGAAGCACCGGAATCTATAACTAGTGTCACAGGAATGGTTGAAAAACATAGTCACTAAGAAGCGTCAGTCTTCTTGTACTTAAGTCGGCATTGTTCCTTTTCTATTTAATTCTGGTGCTATTTCTGTGTTTCATCGTCAATAAGAAGGTCCAAGGGATACAGTAAGCCTGAAGTGAAGCATCGGAATCTATAACTAGTGTCACAGGAATGGTTCAAAACATAGACTGTTAGAAGAGTCAGTCTTCTTGTACTTAAGTCAGCATTGTGCCTTTTGTATTTAATTCCGATGCAATTTCTGTGTTTCATTGTCATTAAGAAGATCATAGGGATACAGTAAACCTGATGTGAAGCATCGGAATCTATAACTAGTGTCACAGGAATGGTTCAAAACATAGACAGTAAGAAGAGTCAGTCTTCTTGTACTTAAGTCGGTATTGTGCCTTTTGTATTTAATTCCGATGCAATTTCTGTGTTTCATCGTCAATAAGATGGTCCAAGGGAGACAGTAAACCTGAAGTGAAGTATCGCAATCTGTAACTAGTGTCACAGAAATGGTTCAAAACATAGACAGTAAAAAGAGGCAGCCTTCTTGTACTTAAGTCGGCATTGTGCCTTTTCTATTTCATTCCGATGCAATATCTGTGTTTCATCGTCAATAAGAAGGTCCAAGGGATACAGTAAACCTGAAGTGAACCATCGGAAACTATAACTAGTGTCACAGGAATGGTTCAAAAACATAGTCAGTATGAAGCGTCAGTCTTCTTGTACTTAAGTCGGTATTGTGCCTTTTGTATTTAATTCCGATGCAATTTCTGTGTTTCATCGTCAATAAGAAGGTCCAAGGGACACAGTAAACCTGAAGTGAAGCATCGCAATCTGTAACTAGTGTCACAGAAATGGTTCAAAACATAGACAGTAAGAACAGGCAGCCTTCTTGTAATTAAGTCGGCATTGTGCCTTTTCTATTTAATTCCGATGCAATTTCTGTTTTTCATCGTCAATAAGAAGGTCCAAGGGATACAGTAAACTTGGAGTGTAGCACCGGAATCTATAACTAGTGTCACAGGAATGGTTCAAAACATAGGCAGTAAGAAGAGTCAGTCTTCGTGTACTGAAGTCGGCAATTTGCCCTTTGTATTTAATTCCGATGCAATTTCTGTGTTTCATCGTCAATAAGAAGGTCCAAGGGATACAGTAAACCTGGAGTGAAGCATCGGAATCTATAACTAGTGTCAATGGAATGGTTCAAAGCATAGACAGTAAGAAGAGTCAGTCTTCGTGTACTGAAGTCGGCATTGTGCCTTTTGTATTTAATTCCGATGCAATTTCTGTGTTTCATTGTCAATAAGAAGGTCAGAGGGATACAGTAAACCTGAAGTGAAGCATCGGAATCAATAGCTAGTGTCACAGGAATGGTTCAAATCATTGTCAGTAAGAAGAGTTAGTCTTCTTGTCCTTAAGTCGGCATTGGGCCTTTTGTATTTAATTCCGATGCAATTTCTGTGTTTCATCGTCAATAAGAAGGTCCAAGGGATACAGTAAACCTGGAGAGAAGAATCGGAATGTGTAACTACTGTCACAGGAATGGTTCAAAGCATAGACTGTAAGAAGAGTCAGTCTTCTTGTACTTAAGTTGGCATTGTGCCTTTTGTATTTAATTCCGGTGCAATTTCTGTGTTTCATCGTCAATAAGATGGTCGAAGGGATACAGTAAACCTGAAGTGAAGCATCGGAATCTATAACTAGTGTCACAGGAATAGTTCAAAAGCATAGTCAGTAGAAAGAGTCCGTCTTCATGTACTTAAATCGGCATTGTGCCTTTTGTATTTAATTCCGATGCAATTTCTGTGTTTCATCGTCAATAAGAAGGTCCAAGGGATACAGTAAACCTGAAGTGAAGCATCGGAATCTATAACTAGTGTCACAGGAATGGTTCAAAACATAGACAGTAGGAAGAGTCAGTCTTCTTGTACTTAAGTCGGCATTGTGCCTTTTGTATTTAATTCCGATGCAAATTCTGTGTTTCATCGTCAATAAGAAGGTCAGAGGGATACAGCAAACCTGAAGTGAAGCATCGCAATCTATAACCAGTGTCACAGGAATGGTTCAAAACATAGTCTGTAAGAAGAGTCAGTCTTATTGTACTTAAGTCTGGATTGTGCCTTTTGTATTTAATTCCGATGCTATTTCTGTGATTGATCATCAATAAGAAGGTCAGAGGGTTACAGTAAACCTGAAGTGAAGCATCGGAATCTATAACTAGTGTCTCCGGAATGGTTCAAAACATAGACAGTAAGAAGGATCAGTCCTCTTGTACTTAAGTCGGGATTGTGCCTTTTGTATTTAATTCCGATGCTATTTCTGTGTTTCATCATCAATAAGAAGATCATAGGGATACAGTAAACCTGAAGTGAAGCATCGGAATCTATAACTAGTGTCACAGGAATGGTTCAAAACATAGACAGTAAGAAGAGTCAGTCTTCTTGTACTTAAGTCGGTATTGTGCCTCTTGTATTTAATTCCGATGCAATTTCTGTGTTTCATTGTCATTAAGAGGATCATAGGGATACAGTAAACCTGATGTGAAGCATCGGAATCTATAACTAGTGTCACAGGAATGGTTCAAAACATAGACAGTAAGAAGAGTCAGTCTTCTTGTACTTAGGTTGGTATTGTGCCTTTTGTATTTAATTCCGATGCAATTTCTGTGTTTCATCGTGAATAAGAAGGTCCAATGGAGACAGTAAACCTGAAGTGAAGCATCGCAATCTGTAACTAGTGTCACAGAAATGGTTCAAAACATAGACAGTTAAAAGAGGCAGCCTTCTTGTACTTAAGTCGGCATTGTGCCTTTTCTATTTCATTCCGACGCAATATCTGTGTTTCATCGTCAATAAGATGGTCCAAGGGATACAGTAAACCTGAAGTGAAGCATCGGAATCTATAACTAGTGTCACAGGAATGGTTCAAAAACATAGTCAGTAAGAAGCGTCAGTCTTCTTGTACTTATGTCGGCATTGTCCCTTTTCTATTTAATTCTGATGCAATCTCTGTGTTTCATCGTCAATAAGAAGGTCCAAGGGAAACAGTAAACCTGGAGTGAAGCACCGGAATCTATAACTAGTGTCACAGGAATGGTTCAAACATAGACTTTAAGAAGAGTTAGTCTTCTTGTACTTAAGTCAGCATTGTGCCTTTTGTATTTAATTCCGATGCGATTTCTGTGTTTCATTGTCAATAAGAAGATCATAGGGATACAGTAAATCTGATGTGAAGCATCGGAATCTATAACTAGTGTCACAGGAATGGTTCAAAACATAGACAGTAAGAAGAGTCAGTCTTATTGTACATAAGTCTGCATTGTGACTTTTGTATTTAATTCCGATGCAATTGATGTGTTTGATCATCAATAAGAAGGTCAGAGGGTTACAGTAAACCTGAAGTGAAGCATCGGAATCTATAACTAGTGTCACAGGAATGGTTCAAAACATAGACAGTGAGAAGAGTCAGTCTTCTTGTACTTAAGTCGGTATTGTGCCTTTTGTATTTAATTCCGATGCAAGTTCTGTGTTTCATCGTCAATAAGAAGGTCCAAGGGAGACAGTAAACCAGAAGTGAAGCATCGCAATCTATAACTAGTGTCACAGAAATGGTTCAAAACATAGACAGTAAAAAGAGGCAGCATTCGTGTACTTAAGTCGGCATTGTGCCTTTTCTGTTTAATTCCGATGCTATCTCTGTGTTTCATCGTCAATTACAAGGTCCAAGGTATACAGTAAACCTTAAGTGAAGCATCGGAATCTATAACTAGTGACACAGGAATGGTTCAAACATAGTCAGTAAGAACAGTCAGTCTTCTTGTACTTAAGTCGGCATTGTGCCTTTTGTATTTAATTCCGATGCAATTTCTGTGTTTCATCGTCAATAAGAAGGTCCAAGGGAAACAGTAAACCTGGAGTGAAGCACCGGAATCTATAACTAGTGTCACAGGAATGGTAGAAAAACATAGTCAGTAAGAAGACTCAGTCTTCTTGTACTTAAGTCGGCATTGTTCCTTTTCTATTTAATTCTGATGCAATTTCTGTGTTTCATCGTCAATAAGAAGTTCCAAGGGATACAGTAAGCCTGAAGTGAAGCATCGGAATCTATAACTAGTGTCACAGGAATGGTTCAAAACATAGACTGTAAGAAGAGTCAGTCTTCTTGTACTTAAGTCAGCATTGTGCCTTTTGTATTTAATTCCGATGCAATTTCTGTGTTTCATTGTCATTAAGAAGATCATAGGGATACAGTAAACCTGATGTGAAGCATCGGAATCTATAACTAGTGTCACAGGAATGGTTCAAAACATAGACAGTAAGAAGAGTCAGTCTTCTTGTACTTAAGTCGGTATTGTGCCTTTTGTATTTAATTCCGATGCAATTTCTGTGTTTCATCGTCAATAAGAAGGTCCAAGGGAGACAGTAAACCTGAAGTGAAGCATCGCAATCTGTAACTAGTGTCACAGAAATGGTTCAAAACATAGACAGTAAAAAGAGGCAGCATTCTTGTACTTAAGTCGGCATTGTGCCTTTTCTATTTCATTCCGATGCAATATCTGTGTTTCATCGTCAATAAGAAGGTCCAAGGGATACAGTAAACCTGAAGTGAAGCATCGGAATCTATAACTAGTGTCACAGGAATGGTTCAAAAACATAGTCAGTAAGAAGCGTCAGTCTTCTTGTACTTAAGTCGGCGTTGTGCCTTTTCTATTTAATTCTGATGCAATTTCTGTGTTTCATCGTCAATAAGAAGGTCCAAGGGAAACAGTAAACCTCGAGTGAAGCATCGGAATCTATAACTAGTGTCACAGGAATGGTTCAGAAACATAGACTGTAAGAAGAGTCAGTCTTCTTGTACTTAAGTCAGCATTGTGCCTTTTGTATTTAATTCCGATGCAATTTCTGTGTTTCATCATCAATAAGAAGGTCAGAGTGTTACAGTAAACCTAAAGTGAAGCATCGGAATCTATAACTAGTGTCTCAGGAATGGTTCAAAACATAGACAGTAAGAAGGATCAGTCCTCTTGTACTTAAGTTGGGATTGTGCCTTTTGTATTTAATTCCGATGCAATTTCTGTGTTTCATCATCAATAAGAAGATCATAGGGATACAGTAAACCTGAAGTGAAGCATCGGAATCTATAACTAGTGTCACAGGAATGGTTCAAAACATAGACAGTAAGAAGAGTCAGTCTTCTTGTACTTAAGTCGGTATTGTGCCTTTTGTATTTATTTCCGATGCAAGTTCTGTGTTTCATCGTCAATAAGAAGGTCCAAGGGAGACAGTAAACCTGAAGTGAAGCATCGCAATCTATAACTAGTGTCACAGAAATGGTTCAAAACATAGACAGTAAAAAGAGGCAGCATTCGTGTACTTAAGTCGGCATTGTGCCTTTTCTATTTAATTCCGATGCAATCTCTGTAATTCATCGTCAATTACAAGGTCCAAGGTATACAGTAAACCTGAAGTGAAGCATCGGAATCTATTACTAGTGACACAGGAATGATTCAAACATAGTCAGTAAGAAGAGTGAGTCTTCTTGTACTTAAGTCGGCATTGTGCCTTTTGTATTTAATTCCGATGCAATTTCTGTGTTTCATCGTCGATAAGAAGGTCCAAGGGAAACAGTAAACCTGGAGTGAAGCACCGGAATCTATAACTAGTGTCACAGGAATGGTTGAAAAACATAGTCAGTAAGAAGCGTCAGTCTTCTTGTACTTAAGTCGGCATTGTTCCTTTTCTATTTAATTCTGATGCAATTTCTGTGTTTCATCGTCAATAAGAAGGTCCAAGGGATACAGTAAGCCTGAAGTGAAGCATCGGAATCTATAACTAGTGGCACAGGAATGGTTCAAAACATAGACTGTAAGAAGAGTCAGTCTTCTTGTACTTAAGTCAGCATTGTGCCTTTTGTATTTAATTCCGATGCAATTTCTGTGTTTCATTGTCATTAAGAAGATCATAGGGATACAGTAAACCTGATGTGAAGCATCGGAATCTATAACTAGTGTCACAGGAATGGTTCAAACATAGTCAGTAAGAACAGTCAGTCTTCTTGTACTTAAGTCGGCATTGTGCCTTTTGTATTTAATTCCGATGCAATTTCTGTGTTTCATTGTCATTAAGAAGATCATAGGGATACAGTAAACCTGAAGTGAAGTATCGCAATCTGTAACTAGTGTCACAGAAATGGTTCAACACATAGACAGTAAAAAGAGGCAGCCTTCTTGTACTTAAGTCGGCATTGTGCCTTTTCTATTTCATTCCGATGCAATATCTGTGTTTCATCGTCAATAAGAAGGTCCAAGGGATACAGTAAACCTGAAGTGAAGCATCGGAATCTATAACTAGTGTCACAGGAATGGTTCAAAAACATAGTCAGTAAGAAGCGTCAGTCTTCTTGTACTTAAGTCGGTATTGTGCCTTTTGTATTTAATTCCGATGCAATTTCTGTGTTTCATCGTCAATAAGAAGGTCCAAGGGACACAGTAAACCTGAAGTGAAGCATCGCAATCTGTAACTAGTGTCACAGAAATGGTTCAAAACATAGACAGTAAGAACAGGCAGCCTTCTTGTACTTAAGTCGGCATTGTGCCTTTTCTATTTAATTCCGATGCAATTTCTGTTTTTCATCGTCAATAAGAAGGTCCAAGGGATACAGTAAACTTGGAGTGTAGCATCGGAATCTATAACTAGTGTCACAGAAATGGTTCAAAACATAGGCAGTAAGAAGAGTCAGTCTTCGTGTACTGAAGTCGGCAATTTGCCCTTTGTATTTAATTCCGATGCAACTTCTGTTTTTCATCGTCAATAAGAAGGTCCAAGGGATACAGTAAACCTGTGGTGAAGCATCGGAATCTATGACTAGTGTCACCGGAATGGTTCAAAACATAGAAGGAAGAAGAGTCAGTACTCTTGTACTTAAGACGGCATTGTGCCTTTTCTATTTAATTCCGATGCAATTTCTGTGTTTCATCGTCAATAAGAAGGTCCAAGGGATACAGTAAACCTCGAGTGAAGCATCGGAATCTATAACTAGTGTCACAGGAATGGTTCAAAACATAGACAGTAGGAAGAGTCAGTCTTCTTGTACTTAAGTCGGCATTGTGCCTTTTGTATTTAATTCCGATGCAAATTCTGTGTTTCGTCGTCAATAAGAAGGTCAGAGGGATACAGCAAACCTGAAGTGAAGCATCGCAATCTATAACCAGTGTCACAGGAATGGTTCAAAACATAGTCTGTAAGAAGAGTCAGTCTTATTGTACTTAAGTCTGCATTGTGCCTTTTGTATTTAATTCCGATGCAATTTCTGTGTTTGATCATCAATAAGAAGGTCAGAGGGTTACAGTAAACCTGAAGTGAAGCATCGGAATCTATAACTAGTGTCTCAGGAATGGTTCAAAACATAGACAGTAAGAAGGATCAGTCCTCTTGTACTTAAGTCGGGATTGTGCCTTTTGTATTTAATTCCGATGCTATTTCTGTGTTTCATCATCAATAAGATGACATAGGGATACAGTAAACCTGAAGTGAAGCATCGGAATCTATAACTAGTGTCACAGGAATGGTTCAAAACATAGACAGTAAGAAGAGTCAGTCTTCTTGTACTTAAGTCGGTATTGTGCCTTTTGTATTTAATTCCGATGCAATTTCTGTGTTTCATTGTCATTAAGAGGATCATAGGGATACAGTAAACCTGATGTGAAGCATCGGAATCTATAACTAGTGTCACAGGAATGGTTCAAAACATAGACAGTAAGAAGAGTCAGTCTTCTTGTACTTAAGTCGGTATTGTGCCTTTTGTATTTAATTCCGATGCAATATCTGTGTTTCATCGTCAATAAGAAGGTCCAAGGGAAACAGTAAACCTGGAGTGAAGCACCGGAATCTATAACTAGTGTCAAAGGAATGGTTCAAAACATAGACAGTAAGAAGAGTCAGTCTTCTTGTACTTAAGTCGGTATTGTGCCTTTTGTATTTAATTCCGATGCAAGTTCTGTGTTTCTTCGTCAATAAGAAGGTCCAAGGGAGACAGTAAACCAGAAGTGAAGCATCGCAATCTATAATTAGTGTCACAGAAATGGTTCAAAACATAGACAGTAACAAGAGGCAGCATTCGTGTACTTAAGTCGGCATTGTGCCTTTTCTGTTTAATTCCGATGCAATCTCTGTGTTTCATCGTCAATTACAAGGTCCAAGGTATACAGTAAACCTTAAGTGAAGCATCGGAATCTATAACTAGTGACACAGGAATGGTTCAAACATAGTCAGTAAGAACAGTCAGTCTTCTTGTACTTAAGTCGGCATTGTGCCTTTTGTATTTAATTCCGATGCAATTTCTGTGTTTCATCGTCAATAAGAAGGTCCAAGGGAAACAGTAAACCTGGAGTGAAGCACCGGAATCTATAACTAGTGTCACAGGAATGGTTGAAAAACATAGTCAGTAAGAAGATTCAGTCTTCTTGTACTTAAGTCGGCATTGTTCCTTTTCTATTTAATTCTGATCCAATTTCTGTGTTTCATCGTCAATAAGAAGTTCCAAGGGATACAGTAAGCCTGAAGTGAAGCATCGGAATCTATAACTAGTGTCACAGGAATGGTTCAAAACATAGACTGTAAGAAGAGTCAGTCTTCTTGTACTTAAGTCAGCATTGTGATATTTGTATTTAATTCCGATGCAATTTCTGTGTTTCATTGTCATTAAGAAGATCATAGGGATACAGTAAACCTGATGTGAAGCATCGGAATCTATAACTAGTGTCACAGGAATGGTTCAAAACATAGACAGTAAGAAGAGTCAGTCTTCTTGTACTTAAGTCGGTATTGTGCCTTTTGCATTTAATTCCGATGCAATTTCTGTGTTTCATCGTCAATAAGAAGGTCCAAGGGAGACAGTAAACCTGAAGTGAAGCATCGCAATCTGTAACTAGTGTCACAGAAATGGTTCAAAACATAGACAGTAAAAAGAGGCAGCATTCTTGTACTTAAGTCGGCATTGTGCCTTTTCTATTTCATTCCGATGCTATATCTGTGTTTCATCGTCAATAAGAAGGTCCAAGGGATACAGTAAACCTGAAGTGAAGCATCGGAATCTATAACTAGTGTCACAGGAATGGTTCAAAAACATAGTCAGTAAGAAGCGTCAGTCTTCTTGTACTTAAGTAGGCGTTGTGCCTTTTCTATTTAATTCTGATGCAATTTCTGTGTTTCATCGTCAATAAGAAGGTCCAAGGGAAACAGTAAACCTGGAGTGAAGCATCGGAATCTATAACTAGTGTCTCAGGAATGGTTCAAAACATAGACAGTAAGAAGGATCAGTCCTCTTGTACTTAAGTCGGGATTGTGCCTTTTGTATTTAATTCCGATGCAATTTCTGTGTTTCATCGTCAATAAGAAGATCATAGGGATACAGTAAACCTGAAGTGAAGCATCGGAATCTATAACTAGTGTCACAGGAATGGTTCAAAACATAGACAGTAAGAAGAGTCAGTCTTCTTGTACTTAAGTCGGTATTGTGCCTTTTGTATTTAATTCCGATGCAAGTTCTGTGTTTCATCGTCAATAAGAAGGTCCAGGGGAGACAGTAAACCTGAAGTGAAGCATCGCAATCTATAACTAGTGTCACAGAAATGGTTCAAAACATAGACAGTAAAAAGAGGCAGCATTCGTGTACTTAAGTCGGCATTGTGCCTTTTCTATTTAATTCCGATGCAATCTCTGTGTTTCATCGTCAATTACTAGGTCCAAGGTATACTGTAAACCTGAAGTGAAGCATCGGAATCTATAACTAGTGACAGAGGAATGGTTCAAACATAGTCAGTAAGAAGAGTCAGTCTTCTTGTACTTAAGTCGACATTGTGCCTTTTGTATTTAATTCCGATGCAATTTCTGTGTTTCATCGTCAATAAGAAGGTCCAAGGGAAACAGTAAACCTGGAGTGAAGCACCGGAATCTATAACTAGTGTCACAGGAATGGTTGAAAAACATAGTCAGTAAGAAGCGTCAGTCTTCTTGTACTTAAGTCGGCATTGTTCCTTTTCTATTTAATTCTGATGCAATTTCTGTGTTTCATCGTCAATAAGAAGGTCCAAGGGATACAGTAAGCCTGAAGTGAAGCATCGGAATCTATAACTAGTGTCACAGGAATGGTTCAAAACATAGACTGTAAGAAGAGTCAGTCTTCTTGTACTTAAGTCAGCATTGTGCCTTTTGTATTTAATTCCGATGCAATTTCTGTGTTTCATTGTCATTAAGAAGATCATAGGGATACAGTAAACCTGATGTGAAGCATCGGAATCTATAACTAGTGTCACAGGAATGGTTCAAAACATAGACAGTAAGAAGAGTCAGTCTTCTTGTACTTAAGTCGGTATTGTGCCTTTTGTATTTATTTACGATGCAATTTCTGTGTTTCATCGTCAATAAGAAGGTCCAAGGGAGACAGTAAACCTGAAGTGAAGTATCGCAATCTGTAACTAGTGTCACAGAAATGGTTCAAAACATAGACAGTAAAAAGAGGCAGCCTTCTTGTACTTAAGTCGGCATTGTGCCTTTTCTATTTCATTCCGATGCAATATCTGTGTTTCATCGTCAATAAGAAGGTCCGAGGGATACAGTAAACCTGAAGTGAAGCATCGGAATCTATAACTAGTGTCACAGGAATGGTTCAAAAACATAGTCAGTAAGAAGCGTCAGTCTTCTTGTACTTAAGTCGGTATTGTGCCTTTTGTATTTAATTCCGATGCAATTTCTGTGTTTCATCGTCAATAAGAAGGTCCAAGGGACACAGTAAACCTGAAGTGAAGCATCGTAATCTGTAACTAGTGTCACAGAAATGGTTCAAAACATAGACAGTGAGAACAGGCAGCCTTCTTGTACTTAAGTCGGCATTGTGCCTTTTCTATTTAATTCCGATGCAATCTCTGTGTTTCATCGTCAATTATAAGGTCCAAGGTATACAGTAAACCTGAAGTGAAGCATCGGAATCTATAACTAGTGACACAGGAATGGTTCAAACATACTCAGTAAGAGGAGTCAGTCTCCTTGTACTTAAGTCGGCATTGTGCCTTTTGTATTTAATTCCGATGCAATTTCTGTGTTTCATCGACAATAAGAAGGTTTAAGGGATACAGTAAACCTGAAGTGAAGCATCGGAATCTATAACTAGTGTCACGAGAATGGTTCAAAACATAGTTAGTAAGAAGAGTCAGTCTTCCTGTACTTAAGTCGGCATTGTGCCTTATGTATTTATTTCCGATGCAATTTCTGTGTTTCATCGTCAATAAGAAGGTCAGAGGGATACAGTAAACCTGAAGTGTAGCATCGAAATCTATAACTAGTGTCACAGGAATGGTTCAAAACATAGACAGTAGGAAGAGTCAGTCTTCTTGTACTTAAGTCGATATTGTGCCTTTTGTATTTAATTCGGATGCAATTTCTGTGTTTCATCGTCTATAGGAAGGTCCAAGGGATACAGTAAACCTGAAGTGAAGCATCGGAATCTATAACTAGTGTCACAGGAATGGTTCAAAACATAGGCAGTAAGAAGAGTCAGTCTTCGTGTACTTATGTCGGCAATTTGCCCTTTGTATTTAATTCCGATGCAATTTCTGTGTTTCATCGTCAATAAGAAGGTCCAAGGGATACAGTAAACCTGTGGTGAAGCATCGGAATCTATGACTAGTGTCACCGGAATGGTTCAAAACATAGAAGGAAGAAGAGTCAGTACTCTTGTACTTAAGACGTCATTGTGCGTTTTCTATTTAATTCCGATGCAATTTCTGTGTTTAATCGTCAATAAGAAGGTCCAAGGGATACAGTAAACCTGGAGTGAAGCATCGGAATCTATAACTAGTGTCAATGGAATGGTTCAAAGCATAGACAGTAAGAAGAGTCAGTCTTCTTGTACTGAAGTCGGCATTGTGCCTTTTGTATTTAATTCCGATGCAATTTCTGTGTTTCATCGTCAATAAGAAGGTCAGAGGGATACAGTAAACCTGAAGTGAAGCATCGGAATCTATAGCTAGTGTCACAGGAATGGTTCAAATCATTGTCAGTAAGAAGAGTTAGTCTTCTTGTCCTTAAGTCGGCATTGTGCCTTTTGTATTTAATTCCGATGCAATTTCTGTGTTTCATCGTCAATAAGAAGGTCCAAGGGATACAGTAAACCTGGAGAGAAGAATCGGAATGTGTAACTACTGTCACAGGAATGGTTCAAAGCATAGACAGTAAGAAGAGTCAGTCTTCTTGTACTTAAGTTGGCATTGTGCCTTTTGTATTTAATTCCGATGCAATTTCTGTGTTTCATCGTCAATAAGAAGGTCGAAGGGATACAGTAAACCCGAAGTGAAGCATCGGAATCTATAACTAGTGTGACAGGAATAGTTCATAAGCATATTCAGTAGAATGAGTCCGTCTTCATGTACTTAAATCGGCATTGTGCCTTTTGTATTTAATTCCGATGCAATTTCTGTGTTTCATCGTCAATAAGAAGGTCCAAGGGATACAGTAAACCTGAAGTGAAGCATCGGAATCTATAACTAGTGTCACAGGAATGGTTCATAACATAGACAGTAGGAAGAGTCAGTCTTCTTGTACTTAAGTCGGCATTGTGCCTTTTGTATTTAATTCCGATGCAAATTCTGTGTTTCATCGTCAATAAGAAGGTCAGAGGGATACAGCAAACCTGAAGTGAAGCATTGCAATCTATAACCAGTGTCACAGGAATGGTTCAAAACATAGTCTGTAAGAAGAGTCAGTCTTATTGTACTTAAGTCTGCATTGTGCCTTTTGTATTTAATTCCGATGCAATTTCTGTGTTTGATCATCAATAAGAAGGTCAGAGGGTTACAGTAAACCTGAAGTGAAGCATCGGAATCTATAACTAGTGTCTCAGGAATGGTTCAAAACATAGACAGTAAGAAGGATCAGTCCTCTTGTACTTAAGTCGGGATTGTGCCTTTTGTATTTAATACCGATGCTATTTCTGTGTTTCATCATCAATAAGAAGATCATAGGGATACAGTAAACCTGAAGTGAAGAATCGGAATCTATAAATAGTGTCACAGGAATGGTTCAAAACATAGACAGTAAGAAGAGTCAGTCATCTTGTACTTAAGTCGGTAATGTGCCTTTTGTATTTAATTCCGATGCAATTTCTGTGTTTCATTGTCATTAAGAGGATCATAGGGATACAGTAAACCTGATGTGAAGCATCGGAATCTATATCTAGTGTCACAGGAATGGTTCAAAACATAGACAGTAAGAAGAGTCAGTCTTCTTGTACTTAAGTCGGTATTGTGCCTTTTGTATTTAATTCCGATGCAATTTCTGTGTTTCATCGTCAATAAGAAGGTCCAAGGGATACAGTAAACCTGGAGAGAAGAATCGGAATGTGTAACTACTGTCACAGGAATGGTTCAAAGCATAGACTGTAAGAAGAGTCAGTCTTCTTGTACTTAAGTTGGCATTGTGCCTTTTGTATTTAATTCCGATGCAATTTCTGTGTTTCATCGTCAATAAGAAGATCATAGGGATACAGTAAACCTGAAGTGAAGAATCGGAATCTATAACTAGTGTCACAGGAATGGTTCAAAAACATAGTCAGTAAGAAGCGTCAGTCTTCTTGTACTTATGTCGGCATTGTGCCTTTTCTATTTAATTCTGATGCAATTTCTGTGTTTCATCGTCAATAAGAAGGTCCAAGGGATACAGTAAACCTGGAGTGAAGCACCGGAATCTATAACTAGTGTCACAGGAATGGTTCAAACATAGACTTTAAGAAGAGTCAGTCTTCTTGTACTTAAGTCAGCATTGTGCCTTTTGTATTTAATTCCGATGCAATTTCTGTGTTTCATTGTCAATAAGAAGATCATAGGAATACAGTAAATCTGATGTGAAGCATCGGAATCTTTAACTAGTGTCACAGGAATGGTTCAAAACATAGACAGTAAGAAGAGTCAGTCTTATTGTACATAAGTCTGCATTGTGCCTTTTGTATTTAATTCCGATGCAATTTCTGTGATTGATCATCAATAAGAAGGTCAGAGGGTTACAGTAAACCTGAAGTGAAGCATCGGAATCTATAACTAGTGACACAGGAATGGTTCAAAACATAGACAGTAAGAAGAGTCAGTCTTCTTGTACTTAAGTCGGCATTGTGCCTATTGTATTTAATTCCGATGCAATTTCTGTGTTTCATCGTCAATAAGAAGGTCCAAGAGAAACAGTAAACCTGGAGTGAAGCACCGGAATTTATAACTAGTGTCACAGGAATGGTTGAAAAACATAGTCAGTAAGAAGACTCAGTCTTCTTGTACTTAAGTCGGCATTGTTCCTTTTCTATTTAATTCTGATGCAATTTCTGTGTTTCATCGTCAATAAGAAGGTCCAAGGGATTCAGTAAGCCTGAAGTGATGCATCGGAATCTATAACTAGTGTCACAGGAATGGTTCAAATCATAGACTGTAAGAAGAGTCAGTCTTCTTGTACTTAAGTCAGCATTGTGCCTTTTGTATTTAATTCCGATGCAATTTCTGTGTTTCATTGTCATTAAGAAGATCATAGGGATACAGTAAACCTGATGTGAAGCATCGGAATCTATAACTAGTGTCACAGGAATGGTTAAAAACATAGACAGTAAGAAGAGTCAGTCTTCTTGTACTTAAGTCGGTATTGTGCCTTTTGTATTTAATTCCGATGCAATTTCTGTGTTTCATCGTCAATAAGAAGGTCCAAGGGAGACAGTAAACCTGAAGTGAAGCATCGTAATCTGTAACTAGTGTCACAGAAATGGTTCAAAACATAGACAGTAAAAAGAGGCAGCATTCTTGTACTTAAGTCGGCATTGTGCCTTTTCTATTTCATTCCGATGCAATATCTGTGTTTCATCGTCAATAAGAAGGTCCAAGGGATACAGTAAACCTGAACTGAAGCATCGGAATCTATAACTAGTGTCACAGGAATGGTTCAAAAACATAGTCAGTAAGAAGCGTCAGTCTTCTTGTACTTAAGTCGGCGTTGTGCCTTTTCTATTTAATTCTGATGCAATTTCTGTGTTTCATCGTCAATATGAAGGTCCAAGGGAAACAGTAAACCTGGAGTGAAGCACCGGAATCTATAACTAGTGTCACAGGAATGGTTCAAAACATAGACTGTAAGAAGAGTCAGTCTTCTTGTACTTAAGTCAGCATTGTGCCTTTTGTATTTAATTCCGATGCAATTTCTGTGTTTCATTGTCAATAAGAAGATCATAGGGATACAGTCAATCTGATGTGAAGCATCGGAATCTATAACTAGTGTCACAGGAATGGTTCAAAACATAGACAGTAAGAAGAGTCAGTCTTATTGTACATAAGTCTGCATTGTGCCTTTTGTATTTAATTCCGATGCAATTTCTGTGTTTCATCGTCAATAAGAAGGTCAGAGTGTTACAGTAAACCTGAAGTGAAGCATCGGAATCTATAACTAGTGTCACAGGAATGGTTCAAAACATAGACAGTAAGAAGAGTCAGTCTTCTTGTACTTAAGTCGGTATTGTGCCTTTTGTATTTAATTCCGATGCAAGTTCTGTGTTTCATCGTCAATAAGAAGGTCCAAGGGAGACAGTAAACCAGAAGTGAAGCATCGCAATCTATAACTAGTGTCACAGAAATGGCTCAAAACATAGACAGTAAAAAGAGGCAGCATTCGTGTACTTAAGTCGGCATTGTGCCTTTTCTATTTAATTCCGATGCAATCTCTGTGTTTCATAGTCAATTACAAGGTCCAAGGTATACAGTAAACCTTAAGTGAAGCATCGGAATCTATAACTAGTGACACCGGAATGGTTCAAACATAGTCAGTAAGAACAGTCAGTCTTCTTGTACTTAAGTCGGCATTGTGCCTATTGTATTTAATTCCGATGCAATTTCTGTGTTTCATCGTCAATAAGAAGGTCCAAGAGAAACAGTAAACCTGGAGTGAAGCACCGGAATTTATAACTAGTGTCACAGGAATGGTTGAAAAACATAGTCAGTAAGAAGACTCAGTCTTCTTGTACTTAAGTCGGCATTGTTCCTTTTCTATTTAATTCTGATGCAATTTCTGTGTTTCATCGTCAATAAGAAGGTCCAAGGGATACAGTAAGCCTGAAGTGAAGCTTCGGAATCTATAACTAGTGTCACAGGAATGGTTCAAAACATAGACTGTAAGAAGAGTCAGTCTTCTTGTACTTAAGTCAGCATTGTGCCTTTTGTATTTAATTCCGATGCTATTTCTGTGTTTCATTGCCATTAAGAAGATCATAGGGATACAGTAAACCTGATGTGAAGCATCGGAATCTATAACTAGTGTCACAAAAATGGTTCAAAACATAGACAGTAAGAAGAGTCAGTCTTCTTGTACTTAAGTCGGTATTGTGCCTTTTGTATTTAATTCCGATGCAATTTCTGTGTTTCATCGTCAATAAGAAGGTCCAAGGGAGACAGTAAACCTGAAGTGAAGCATCGCAATCTGTAACTAGTGTCACAGAAATGGTTCAAAACATAGACAGTAAAAAGAGCAGCATTCTTGTACTTAAGTTGGCATTGTGCCTTTTCTATTTCATTCCGATGCAATATCTTTGTTTCATCGTCAATAAGAAGGTCCAAGGGATACAGTAAACCTGAAGTGAAGCATCGGAATCTATAACTAGTGTCACAGGAATGGTTCAAAAACATAGTCAGTAAGAAGCGTCAGTCTTCTTGTACTTAAGTCAGCATTGTGCCTTTTGTATTTAATTCCGATGCAATTTCTGTGTTTCATTGTCAATAAGAAGATCATAGGGATACAGTAAATCTGATGTGAAGCATCGGAATCTATAACTAGTGTCACAGGAATGGTTCAAAACATAGACAGTAAGAAGTGTCAGTCTTATTGTACATAAGTCTGCATTGTGCCTTTTGTATTTAATTCCGATGCAATTTCTGTGTTTCATCGTCAATAAGAAGGTCAGAGTGTTACAGTAAACCTGAAGTGAAGCATCGGAATCTATAACTAGTGTCTCAGGAATGGTTCAAAACATAGACTGTAAGAAGGATCAGTTCTCTTGTACTTAAGTCGGGATTGTGCCTTTTGTATTTAATTCCGATGCAATTTCTGTGTTTCATCGTCAATAAGAAGATCATAGGGATACAGTAAACCTGAAGTGAAGCATCGGAATCTATAACTAGTGTCACAGGAATGGTTCAAAACATAGACAGTAAGAAGAGTCAGTCTTCTTGTACTTAAGTCGGTATTGTGCCTTTTGTATTTAATTACGATGCAATTTCTGTGTTTCACCGTCAATAAGAAGGTCCAAGGGAGACAGTAAACCTGAAGTGAAGTATCGCAATCTGTAACTAGTCTCACAGAAATGGTTCAAAACATAGACAGTAAAAAGAGGCAGCCTTCTTGTACTTAAGTCGGCATTGTGCCTTTTCTATTTCATTCCGATGCAATATCTGTGTTTCATCGTCAATAAGAAGGTCCAAGGGATACAGTAAACCTGAAGTGAAGCATCGGAATCTATAACTAGTGTCAAAGGAATGGTTCAAAAACATAGTCAGTAAGAAGCGTCAGTCTTCTTGTACTTAAGTCGGTATTGTGCCTTTTGTATTTAAATCCGATGCAATTTCTGTGTTTCATCGTCAATAAGAAGGTCCAAGGGACACAGTAAACCTGAAGTGAAGCATCGCAATCTGTAACTAGTGTCACAGAAATGGTTCAAAACATAGACAGTAAGAACAGGCAACCTTCTTGTACTTAAGTCGGCATTGTGCCTTTTCTATTTAATTCCGATGCAATCTCTGTGTTTCATCGTCAATTATAAGGTCCAAGGTATACAGTAAACCTGAAGTGAAGCATCGGAATCTATAGCTAGTGTCACAGGAATGGTTCAAAACATTGTCAGTAAGAAGAGTTAGCCTTCTTGTCCTTAAGTCGGCATTGTGCTTTTTGTATTTAATTCCGATGCAATTTCTGTGTTTCATCGTCAATAAAAAGGTCCAAGGGATACAGTAAACCTGGAGTGAAGAATCGGAATGTGTAACTAGTGTCACAGGAATGGTTCAAAGCATAGACTGTAAGAGGAGTCAGTCTTCTTGTACTTAAGTCGGCATTGTGCCTTTTGTATTTAATTCCGATGCAATTTCTGTGTTTCATCGTCACGAAGAAGGTCCAAGGGATACAGTAAACCTGAAGTGAAGCATCGGAATCTATAACTAGTGTCACAGGAATGGTTCAAAGCATAGTCAGTAGAAAGAGTCGGTCTTCATGTACTTAAATCGGCATTGTGCCTTTTGTATTTAATTCCGATGCAATTTCTGTGTTTCATCGTCAATAAGAAGGTCCAAGGGATACAGTAAACCTGAAGTGAAGCATCGGAATCTATAACTAGTGTAACAGGAATGGTTCAAAACATAGACAGTAGGAAGAGTCAGTCTTCTTGTACTTAAGTCGGCATTGTGCCTTTTTAATTTAATTCCGATGCAAATGCTGTGTTTCATCGTCAATAAGAAGGTCAGAGGGATACAGCAAACCTGAAGTGAAGCATCGCAATCAATAACTACTGTCACAGGAATGTTTCAAAACATAGTCTGTAAGAAGAGTCAGCCTTCTTGTACTTAAGTCTGCATTGTGCGTTTTATATTTAACTCCGATGCAATTTCTGTGTTTCATCATCAATAAGAAGGTCTGAGGGTTACAGTAAACCTGAAGTGAAGCATCGGAATCTATAACTAGTGTCTCAGGAATGGTTCAAAACATAGACGTTAAGAAGGATCTGTCCTCTTGTACTTAAGTCGGCTTTGTGCCTTTTGTATTTAATTCCAATGCAATTTCTGTGTTTCATCGTCAATAAGAAGATCAGAGGGATACAGTAAACCTGAAGTGAAGCATCGGAATCTATAACTAGTGTCACAGGAATGGTTCAATATAAAGGCAGTAAGAAAAGTCAGTCGTCTTGTACTTAAGTCGGCATTGTGTCTTTACTATTTAATTCCGATGCAATTTATGTGTTTCATCGTCAATAAGAAGGTCAGAGGGATACAGTAAACCAGAAGTAAAGCATCCGAATCCATAACTAGTGTCACAGGAATGGTTCAAAACATAGTCAGTAAAAAGAGTCAGTCTTCTTGTCCTTAAGTCGGCATTGTGGCTTTTGTATTTAATTCCGATGCAATTCTGTGTTTCATCGTCAATAAGAAGGTCAGAGGGGTACAGTAAACCTGAAGTGAAGCATCAGAACCTATAACCAGTGTCACAGGAATGGTTCAAAACATAGTCAGTAAGAAGAGTCAGTCTATATGTACTTAAGTCGGCATTGTGCCTTTTGTGTTTAATTCCGATGCAATTTCTGTGTTTCATCGTCAATAAGAAGGTCCAAGGGATACAGTAAGCCTGAAGTGAAGCATCGGAATCTATAACTAGTGTCACAGGAATGGTTCAAAACATAGACAGTAAGAAGAGTCAGTCTTCTTGTACTTAAGTCGGCATTGTGCCTTCTGTATTTAATTCCGATGCAATTTCTGTGATTCATCGTCAATAAGAAGATCAGAGAGATACAGTAAACCTGAAGTGAAGCATCGGAATCTATAACTAGTGTCACAGGAATGGTTCAAAACATAGACAGTAAGAAGAGTCAGTCTTCTTGTACTTAAGTCGGTATTGTGCCTTTTGTATTCAATTCCGATGCAATTTCTGTGTTTCATCGTCAATAAGAAGGTCCAAGGGAGACAGTAAACCTGAAGTGGAGCATCGGAATCTATAACTAGTGTCACAGAAATGGTTCAAAACATAGAGAGTAAGAAGGGTCAGTCTTCTTGTACTTAAGTCGTCATTGTGCCTTTTCTATTTAATTCCGATGCAATTTCTGTATTTCATCGTCAATTAGAAAGTCCAAGGTATACAGTAAACCTGAAGTGAAGCATCGGAATCTATAACTAGTGACACAGGAATGGTTCAAAACATAGTCAGTAAGAAACGTCAGTCTTCGTGTACTTAAGTCGGCATTTTGCCCTTTGTATTTAATTCCGATGCAATTTCTGTGTTTCATCGTCAATAAGAAGTTCCAAGGGACACAGTAACCTTGAAGTGAAGCTTCGGAATCTATGACTAGTGTCACCGGAATGGTTCAAAACATAGTCAGTAAGAAGAGTCAGTCTTCTTGTACTTAAGTCGGCATTGTGCCTTTTGTATTTAATTCCGATGCAATTTCTGTGTTTCATCGTCAATAAGAAGGACCAAGGGATACAGTAAACCTGGAGTGAAGAATCGGAATGTGTAACTACTGTCACAGGAATGGTTCAAAGCATAGACAGTAAGAAGAGTCAGTCTTCTTGTACTTAAGTCGGCATTGTGCGTTTTGTATTTAATTCCGATGCAATTTCTGTGTTTCGTCGTCAATAAGAAGGTCCAAGGGATACAGTAAGCCTGAAGTGAAGCATCGGAATCTATAACTAGTGTCACAGGAATGGTTCAAAACATAGACAGTAAGAAGAGTCAGTCTTCTTGTACTTAAGTCGGAATTGTGCCTTTTGTATTTAATTCCGATGCAATTTCTGTGTTTCATCGTCAATAGGAAGGTCCAAGGGATACAGTAAACGTGGAGTGTAGCAGCGGAATCTATAACTAGTGTCACAGGAATGGTTTAAAACATAGACAGTAAGAAGAGTCAGTCTTATTGTACATAAGTCTGCATTGTGCCTTTTGAATTTAATTCCGATGCAATTTCTGTGTTTCATCGTCAATAAGAAGGTCAGAGTGTTACAGTAAACCTGAAGTGAAGCATCGGAATCTATAACTAGTGTCTCAGGAATGGTTCAAAACATAGTCAGTTAAAAGAGTCAGTCTTCTTGTCCTTAAGTCGGGATTGTGCCTTTTGTATTTAATTCCGATGCAATTTCTGTGTTTCATCGTCAATAAGAAGATCATAGGGATACAGTAAACCTGAAGTGAAGCATCAGAACCTATAACCATTGTCACAGGAATGGTTCAAAACATAGTCAGTAAGAAGAGTCAGTCTATTTGTACTTAAGTCGGCATTGTGCCTTTTGTGTTTAATTCCGATGCAATTTCTGTGTTTCATCGTCAATAAGAAGGTCCAAGGGATACAGTAAGCCTGAAGTGAAGCATCGGAATCTATAACTAGTGTCACAGGAATGGTTCAAAACATAGACAGTAAGAAGATTCAGTCTTCTTGTACTTAAGTCGGCATTGTGCCTTCTGTATTTAATTCCGATGCAATTTCTGTGATTCATCGTCAATAAGAAGATCAGAGAGATACAGTAAACCTGAAGTGAAGCATCGGAATCTATAACTAGTGTCACAGGAATGGTTCAAAACATAGACAGTAAAAAGAGTCAGTCTTCTTGTACTTAAGTCGGTATTGTGCCTTTTGTATTCAATTCCGATGCAATTTCTGTGTTTCATCGTCAATAAGAAGGTCCAAGGGACACAGTAAACCTGAAGTGGAGCATCGGAATCTATAACTAGTGTCACAGAAATGGTTCAAAACATAGAGAGTAAGAAGAGTCAGTCTTCTTGTACTTAAGTCGTCATTGTGCCTTTTCTATTTGATTCCGATGCAATTTCTGTGTTTCATCGTCAATAAGCAGGTCCAAGGGATACAGTAAACCTGAAGTGAAGCATCGGAATCTATGACTAGTGTCACCGGAATGGTTCAAAACATAGTCAGTAAGAAGAGTCAGTCATCTTGTACTTAAGTCATCATTGTGCCTTTTGTATTTAATTCCGATGCAATTTCTGTGTTTCATCGTCAATAAGAAGGTCCAAGGGATACAGTAAGCCTGAAGTGAAGCATCGGAATCTATAACTAGTGTCACAGGAATGGTTCAAAACATAGACAGTAAGAAGAGTCAGTCTTCTTGTACTTAAGTCGGCACTGTGCCTTTTGTATTTAATTCCGATGCAATTTCTGTGTTTCATCGTCAATAGGAAGGTCCAAGGGATACAGTAAACGTGGAGTGAAGCATCGGAATCTATGACTAGTGTCACCGGAATGGTTCAAAACATAGTCAGTAAGAAGAGTCAGTCATCTTGTACTTAAGTCATCATTGTGCCTTTTGTATTTAATTCCGATGCAATTTCTGTGTTTCATCGTCAATAAGAAGGTCAGAGTGTTACAGTAAACCTGAAGTGAAGCATCGGAATCTATAACTAGTGTCTCAGGAATGGTTCAAAACATAGACAGTAAGAAGGATCAGTCCTCTTGTACTTAAGTCGGCATTGTGCCTTTCCTATTTAATTCCGATGCAATCTCTGTGTTTCATCGTCAATTACAAGGTCCAAGGTATACAGTAAACCTGAAGTGAAGCATCGGAATCTATAACTAGTGACACAGGAATGGTTCAAACATAGTAAGTAAGAAGGGTCAGTCTTCTTGTACTTAAGTCGGCATTGTGCCTTTTGTATTTAATTCCGATGCAATTTCTGTGTTTCATCGTCAATAAGAAGGTCCAAGGGAAACAGTAAACCTGGAGTGAAGCACCGGAATCTATAACTAGTGTCACAGGAATGGTTGAAAAACATAGTCAGTAAGAAGCGTCAGTCTTCTTGTACTTAAGTCGGCATTGTTCCTTTTCTATTTAATTCTGATGCAATTTCTGTGTTTCATCGTCAATAAGATGGTCCAAGGGATACAGTAAGCCTGAAGAGAAGCATCGGAATCTATAACTAGTGTCACAGGAATGGTTCAAAACATAGACTGTAAGAAGAGTTAGTCTTCTTGTACTTAAGTCAGCATTGTGCCTTTTGTATTTAATTCCGATGCAATTTCTGTGTTTCATTGTCATTAAGAAGATCATAGGGATGCAGTAAACCTGATGTGAAGCATCGGAATGTATAACTAGTGTCACAGGAATGGTTCAAAACATAGACAGTAAGAAGAGTCAGTCTTCTTGTACTTAAGTCGGTATTGTGCCTTTTGTATTTAATTACGATGCAATTTCTGTGTTTCATCGTCAATAAGAAGGTCCAAGGGAGACAGTAAACCTGAAGTGAAGTATCGCAATCTGTAACTAGTGTCACAGAAATGGTTCAAAACATAGACAGTAAAAAGAGGCAGCCTTCTTGTACTTAAGTCGGCATTGTGCCTTTTCTATTTCATTCCGATGCAATATCTGTGTTTCATCGTCAATAAGAAGGTCCAAGGGATACAGTAAACCTGAAGTGAAGCATCGGAATCTATAACTAGTGTCACAGGAATGGTTCAAAAACATAGTCAGTAAGAAGCGTCAGTCTTCTTGTACTTAAGTCGGTATTGTGCCTTTTGTATTTAAATCCGATGCAATTTCTGTGTTTCATCGTCAATAAGAAGGTCCAAGGGACACAGTAAACCTGAAGTGAAGCATCGTAATCTGTAACTAGTGTCACAGAAATGGTTCAAAACATAGACAGCAAGAACAGGCAGCCTTCCTGTACTTAAGTCGGCATTGTGCCTTTTCTATTTAATTCCGATGCAATCTCTGTGTTTCATCGTCAATTATAAGGTCCAAGGTATACAGTAAACCTGAAGTGAAGCATCGGAATCTATAGCTAGTGTCACAGGAATGGTTCAAAACATTGTCAGTAAGAAGAGTTAGCCTTCTTGTCCTTAAGTCGGCATTGTGCTTTTTGTATTTAATTCCGATGCAATTTCTGTGTTTCATCGTCAATAAAAAGGTCCAAGGGATACAGTAAACCTGGAGTGAAGAATCGGAATGTGTAACTAGTGTCACAGGAATGGTTCAAAGCATAGACTGTAAGAGGAGTCAGTCTTCTTGTACTTAAGTCGGCATTGTGCCTTTTGTATTTAATTCCGATGCAATTTCTGTGTTTCATCGTCACGAAGAAGGTCCAAGGGATACAGTAAACCTGAAGTGAAGCATCGGAATCTATAACTAGTGTCACAGGAATGGTTCAAAGCATAGTCAGTAGAAAGAGTCGGTCTTCATGTACTTAAATCGGCATTGTGCCTTTTGTATTTAATTCCGATGCAATTTCTGTGTTTCATCGTCAATAAGAAGGTCCAACGGATACAGTAAACCTGAAGTGAAGCATCGGAATCTATAACTAGTGTAACAGGAATGGTTCAAAACATAGACAGTAGGAAGAGTCAGTCTTCTTGTACTTAAGTCGGCATTGTGCCTTTTGTATTTAATTCCGATGCAAATGCTGTGTTTCATCGTCAATAAGAAGGTCAGAGGGATACAGCAAACCTGAAGTGAAGCATCGCAATCTATAACTACTGTCACAGGAATGTTTCAAAACATAGTCTCTAAGAAGAGTCAGTCTTCTTGTACTTTAGTCTGCATTGTGCGTTTTATATTTATCTCCGATGCAATTTCTGTGTTTCATCATCAATAAGAAGGTCTGAGGGTTACAGTAAACCTGAAGTGAAGCATCGGAATCTATAACTAGTGTCTCAGGAATGGTTCAAAGCATAGACGTTAAGAAGGATCTGTCCTCTTGTACTTAAGTCGGCTTTGTGCCTTTTGTATTTAATTCCGAAGCAATTTCTGTGTTTCATCGTCAGTAAGAAGATCAGAGGGATACAGTAAACCTGAAGTGAAGCATCGGAATCTATAACTAGTGTCACAGGAATGGTTCAATATAAAGGCAGTAAGAAAAGTCAGTCGTCTTGTACTTAAGTCGGCATTGTGTCTTTACTATTTAATTCCGATGCAATTTCTGTGTTTCATCGTCAATATGAAGGTCAGAGGGATACAGTAAACCAGAAGTAAAGCATCCGAATCCATAACTAGTGTCACAGGAATGGTTCAAAACATAGTCAGTAAAAAGAGTCAGTCTTCTTGTCCTTAAGTCGGCATTGTGCCTTTTGTATTTAATTCCGATGCAATTCTGTGTTTCATCGTCAATAAGAAGGTCAGAGGGGTACAGTAAACCTGAAGTGAAGCATCAGAACCTATAACCAGTGTCACAGGAATGGTTCAAAACATAGTCAGTAAGAAGAGTCAGTGTATTTGTACTTAAGTCGGCATTGTGCCTTTTGTGTTTAATTCCGATGCAATTTCTGTGTTTCATCGTCAATAAGAAGGTCCAAGGGATACAGTAAGACTGAAGTGAAGCATCGGAATCTATAACTAGTGTCACAGGAATGGTTCAAAACATAGACTGTAAGAAGAGTCAGTCTTCTTGTACTTAAGTCGGCATTGTGCCTTCTGTATTTAATTCCGATGCAATTTCTGTGATTCATCGTCAATAAGAAGATCAGAGAGATACAGTAAACCTGAAGTGAAGAATCGGAATCTATAACTAGTGTCACAGGAATGGTTCAAAACATAGACAGTAAGAAGAGTCAGTCTTCTTGTACTTAAGTCGGTATTGTGCCTTTTGTATTCAATTCCGATGCAATCTCTGTGTTTCATCGTCAATAAGAAGGTCCAAGGGAGACAGTAAACCTAAAGTGGAGCATCGGAATCTATAACTAGTGTCACAGAAATGGTTCAAAACATAGAGAGTAAGAAGAGTCAGTCTTCTTGTACTTATGTCGTCATTGTGCCTTTTCTATTTAATTCCGATGCAATTTCTGTATTTCATCGTCAATTAGAAAGTCCAAGGTATACAGTAAACCTGAAGTGAAGCATCGGAATCTATAACTAGTGACACAGGAATGGTTCAAAACATAGTCAGTAAGAAACGTCAGTCTTCGTGTACTTAAGTCGGCATTTTGCCCTTTGTATTTAATTCCGATGCAATTTCTGTGTTTCATCGTCAATACGAAGGTCCAAGGGACACAGTAACCTTGAAGTGAAGCATCGGAATCTATGACTAGTGTCACCGGAATGGTTCAAAACATAGTCAGTAAGAAGAGTCAGTCTTCTTGTACTTAAGTCGGCATTGAGCTTTTTGTATTTAATTCCGATGCAATTTCTGTGTTTCATCGTCAATAAGAAGGACCAAGGGATACAGTAAACCTGGAGTGAAGAATCGGAATGTGTAACTACTGTCACAGGAATGGTTCAAAGCATAGACAGTAAGAAGAGTCAGTCTTCTTGTACTTAAGTCGGCATTGTGCCTTTTGTGTTTAATTCCGATGCAATTTCTGTGTTTCATCGTCAATAAGCAGGTCCAAGGGATACAGTAAACCTGAAGTGAAGCATCGGAATCTATGACTAGTGTCACCGGAATGGTTCAAAACATAGTCAGTAAGAAGAGTCAGTCTTCTTGTACTTAAGTCGGCATTGTGCCTTTTGTATTTAATTCCGATGCAATTTCTGTGTTTCATCGTCAATAAGAAGGTCCAAGGGATACAGTAAGCCTGAAGTGAAGCATCGGAATCTATAACTAGTGTCACAGGAATGGTTCAAAACATAGACAGTAAGAAGAGTCAGTATTCTTGTACATAAGTCGGCATTGTGCCTTTTGTATTTAATTCCGATGCAATTTCTGTGTTTCATCGTCAATAGGAAGGTCCAAGGGATACAGTAAACGTGGAGTGTAGCATCGGAATCTATAACTAGTGTCACAGGAATTGTTCAAAACATAGGCAGTAAGAAACGTCAGTCTTCGTGTACTTATGTCGGCATTTTGCCCTTTGTATTTAATTCCGATGCAATTTCTGTGTTTCATCGTCAATAAGAAGGTCCAAGGGATACAGTAACCCTGAAGTGAAGCATCGGAATCTATAACTAGTGTCACAGGAATGGTTCAAAATCATAGTCAGTAAGAAGCGGCAGTCTTCTTGTACTTAAGTCGGCATTGTTCCTTTTCTATTTAATTCTGATGCAATTTCTGTGTTTCATCGTCAATAAGAAGGTCCAAGGGATACAGTAAGCCTGAAGTGAAGCATCGGAATCTATAACTAGTGTCACAGGAATGGTTCAAAGCATAGACTGTAAGAAGAGTCAGTCTTCTTGTACTTAAGTCAGCATTGTGCCTTTTGTATTTAATTCCGATACAATTTCTGTGTTTCATTGTCATTAAGAAGATCATAGGGATACAGTAAACCTGATGTGAAGCATCGGAATCTATAACTAGTGTCACAGGAATGGTTCAAAACATAGACAGTAAGAAGAGTCAGTATTCTTGTACTTAAGTCGGTATTGTGCCTTTTGTATTTAATTACGATGCAATTTCTGTGTTTCATCGTCAATAAGAAGGTCCAAGGGAGACAGTAAACCTGAAGTGAAGTATCGCAATCTGTAACTAGTGTCACAGAAATGGTTCAAAACATAGACAGTAAAAAGAGGCAGCCTTCTTGTACTTAAGTCGGCATTGTGCCTTTTCTATTTCATTCCGATGCAATATCTGTGTTTCATCGTCAATAAGAAGGTCCAAGGGATACAGTAAACCTGAAGTGAAGCATCGGAATCTATAACTAGTGTCACAGGAATGGTTCAAAAACATAGTCAGTAAGAAGCGTCAGTCTTCTTGTACTTAAGTCGGTATTGTGCCTTTTGTATTTAAATCCGATGCAATTTCTGTGTTTCATCGTCAATAAGAAGGTCCAAGGGACACAGTAAACCTGAAGTGAAGCATCGCAATCTGTAACTAGTGTCACAGAAATGGTTCAAAACATAGACAGTAAGAACAGGCAGCCTTCTTGTACTTAAGTCGGCATTGTGCCTTTTCTATTTCATTCCGATGCAATCTCTGTGTTTCATCGTCAATTATATGGTCCAAGGTATACAGTAACCCTGAAGTGAAGCATCGGAATCTATAACTAGTGACACAGGAATGGTTCAAACATACTCAGTAAGAAGAGTCAGTCTTCTTGTACTTAAGTCGGCATTGTTCATTTTGTATTTAATTCCGATGCAATTTCTGTGTTTCATCGACAATAAGAAGGTTTAAGGGATACAGTAAACCTGAAGTGAAGCATCGGAATCTATAACGAGTGTCACGAGAATGGTTCAAAACATAGTCAGTAAGAAGAGTCAGTCTTCCTGTACTTAAGTCGGCATTGTGCCTTTTGCATTTAATTCCGATGCAATTTCTGTGTTTCATCGTCAATAAGAAGGACCAAGGGATACAGTAAACCTGGAGTGAAGAATCGGAATGTGTAACTACTGTCACAGGAATGGTTCAAAGCATAGACAGTAAGAAGAGTCAGTCTTCTTGTACTTAAGTCGGCATTGTGCCTTTTGTATTTAATTCCGATGCAATTTCTGTGTTTCATCGTCAATAAGCAGGTCCAAGGGATACAGTAAACCTGAAGTGAAGCATCGGAATCTATGACTAGTGTCACCGGAATGGTTCAAAACATAGTCAGTAAGAAGAGTCAGTCTTCTTGTACTTAAGTCGGCATTGTGCCTTTTGTATTTAATTCCGATGCAATTTCTGTGTTTCATCGTCAATAAGAAGGTCCAAGGGATACAGTAAACGTGGAGTGTAGCATCGGAATCTATAACTAGTGTCACAGGAATTGTTCAAAATATAGGCTGTAAGAAACGTCAGTCTTCGTGTACTTAAGTCGGCATTTTGCCCTTTGTATTTAATTCCGATGCAATTTCTGTGTTTCATCGTCAATAAGAAGGTCCAAGGGATACAGTAACCCTGAAGTGAAGCATCGGAATCTATAACTAGTGTCACAAGGAATGGTTGAAAAACATAGTCAGTAAGAAGCGTCAGTCTTCTTGTACTTAAGTCGGCATTGTTCCTTTTCTATTTAATTCTGATGCAATTTCTGTGTTTCATCGTCAATAAGAAGGTCCAAGGGATACAGTAAGCCTGAAGTGAAGCATCGGAATCCATAACTAGTGTCACAGGAATGGTTCAAAACATAGACTGTAAGAAGAGTCAGTCTTCTTGTACTTAAGTCAGCATTGTGCCTTTTGTATTTAATTCCGATGCAATTTCTGTGTTTCATTGTCATTAAGAAGATCATAGGGATACAGTAAACCTGATGTGAAGCATCGGAATCTATAACTAGTGTCACAGGAATGGTTCAAAACATAGACAGTAAGAAGAGTCAGTCATCTTGTACTTAAGTCGGTATTGTGCCTTTTGTATTTAATTACGATGCAATTTCTGTGTTTCATCGTCAATAAGAAGGTCCAAGGGAGACAGTAAACCTGAAGTGAAGTATCGCAATCTGTAACTAGTGTCACAGAAATGGTTCAAAACATAGACAGAAAAAGCGGCAGCCTTCTTGTACTTAAGTCGGCATTGTGCCTTTTCTATTTCATTCCGATGCAATATCTGTGTTTCATCGTCAATAAGAAGGTCCAAGGGATACAGTAAACCTGAAGTGAAGCATCGGAATCTATAACTAGTGTCACAGGAATGGTTCAAAAACATAGTCAGTAAGAAGCGTCAATCTTCTTGTACTTAAGTCGGTATTGTGCATTTTGTATTTAAATCCGATGCAATTTCTGTGTTTCATCGTCAATAAGAAGGTCCAAGGGACACAGTAAACCTGATGTGAAGCATCGCAATCTGTAACTAGTGTCACAGAAATGGTTCAAAACATAGACAGTAAGAACAGGCAGCCTTCTTGTACTTAAGTCGGCATTGTGCCTTTTCTATTTAATTCCGATGCAATCTCTGTGTTTCATCGTCAATTATAAGGTCCAAGGTATACAGTAAACCTGAAGTGAAGCATCGGAGTCTATAACTAGTGACACAGGAATGGTTCAAACATACTCAGTAAGAAGAGTCAGTCTTCTTGTCCTTAAGTCGGCATTGTGCATTTTATATTTAATTCCGATGCAATTTCTGTGTTTCATCGACAATAAGAAGGTTTAAGGGATACAGTAAACCTGAAGTGAAGCATCGGAATCTATAACTAGTGTCACGAGAATGGTTCAAAACATAGTCAGTAAGAAGAGTCAGTCTTCCTGTACTTAAGTCGGCATTGTGCCTTTTGTATTTAATTCCGATGCAATTTCTGTGTTTCATCGTCAATAAGAAGGTCAGAGGGATACAGTAAACCTGAAGTGTAGCATCGAAATCTATAACTAGTGTCACAGGAATGGTTCAAAACATAGACAGTAGGAAGAGTCAGTCTTCTTGTACTTAAGTCGATATTGTGCCTTTCGTATTTAATTCGGATGCAATTTCTGTGTTTCATCGTCTATAGGAAGGTCAGAGGGATACAGTAAACCTGAAGTGAAGCATCGGAATCTATAACTAGTGTCACAGGAATGATTCAATCATAAACAGTAAGAAGAGTCAGTCTTCTTGTACTTAAGTCGGCATTGTCCCTTTTCTATTTCATTCCGATGCAGTATCTGTGTTTCATCGTCAATAAGAAGGTCCAAGGGATACAGTAAACCTGAAGTGAAGCATCGGAATCTATAACTAGTGTCACAGGAATGGTTCAAAATCATAGTCAGTAAGAAGCGTCAGTCTTCTTGTACTTAAGTCGGCATTGTGCCTTTTGTATTTAATTCCGAAACAATTTCTGTGTTTCATCGTCAATACGAAGGTCAGAGGGATACAGTAAACCTGAAGTGAAGCATCGGAATCTATAGCTAGTGTCACAGGAATGGTTCAAAACATTGTCAGTATGAAGAGTTAGCCTTCTTGTCCTTAAGTCGGCATTGTGCTTTTTGTATTTAATTCCGATGCAATTTCTGTGTTTCATCGTCAATAAAAAGGTCCAAGGGATACAGTAAACCTGAAGTGAAGCATCGGAATCTATAACTAGTGTCACGAGAATGGTTCAAAACATAGTCAGTAAGAAGAGTCAGTCTTCCTGTACTTAAGTCGGCATTGTGCCTTTTGTATTTAATTCCGATGCAATTTCTGTGTTTCATCGTCAATAAGAAGGTCAGAGGGATACAGTAAACCTGAAGTGTAGCATCGAAATCTATAACTAGTGTCACAGGAATGGTTCAAAACATAGACAGTAGGAAGAGTCAGTCTTCTTGTACTTAAGTCGATATTGTGCCTTTCGTATTTAATTCGGATGCAATTTCTGTGTTTCATCGTCTATAGGAAGGTCAGAGGGATACAGTAAACCTGAAGTGAAGCATCGGAATCTATAACTAGTGTCACAGGAATGATTCAATCATAAACAGTAAGAAGAGTCAGTCTTCTTGTACTTAAGTCGGCATTGTCCCTTTTCTATTTCATTCCGATGCAATATCTGTGTTTCATCGACAATAAGAAGGTCCAAGGGATACAGTAAACCTGAAGTGAAGCATCGGAATCTATAACTAGTGTCACAGGAATGGTTCAAAATCATAGTCAGTAAGAAGCGTCAGTCTTCTTGTACTTAAGTCGGCATTGTGCCTTTTGTATTTAATTCCGATGCAATTTCTCTGTTTCATCGTCAATACGAAGGTCAGAGGGATACAGTAAACCTGAAGTGAAGCATCGGAATCTATAGCTAGTGTCACAGGAATGGTTCAAAACATTGTCAGTATGAAGAGTTAGCCTTCTTGTCCTTAAGTCGGCATTGTGCTTTTTGTATTTAATTCCGATGCAATTTCTGTGTTTCATCGTCAATAAAAGGGTCCAAGGGATACAGTAAACCTGGAGTGAAGAATCGGAATGTGTAACTAGTGTCACAGGAATGGTTCAAAGCATAGACTGTAAGAGGAGTCAGTCTTCATGTACTTAAATCGGCATTGTGCCTATTGTATTTAATTCCGATGCAATTTCTGTGTTTCATCGTCAATAAGAAGGTCCAAGGGATGCAGTAAACCTGAAGTGAAGCATCGGAATCTATAACTAGTGTAACAGGAATGGTTCAAAACATAGACAGTAGGAAGCGTCAGTCTTCTTGTACTTAAGTCGGCATTGTGCCTTTTGTATTTAATTCCGATGCAAATGCTGTGTTTCATCGTCAATAAGAAGGTCAGAGGGATACAGCAAACCTGAAGTGAAGCATCGCAATCTATAACTACTGTCACAGGAATGTTTCAAAACATAGTCTGTAAGAAGAGTCAGTCTTCTTGTACTTAAGTCTGCATTGTGCGTTTTATATTTAACTCCGATGCAATTTCTGTGTTTCATCATCAATAAGAAGGTCAGAGGGTTACAGTAAACCTGAAGTGAAGCATCGGAATCTATAACTAGTGTCTCAGGAATGGTTCAAAACATAGACGTTAAGAAGGATCTGTCCTCTTGTACTTAAGTCGGCTTTGTGCCTTTTGTATTTAATTCCGATGCAATTTCTGTGTATCATCGTCAATAAGAAAATCAGAGGGATACAGTAAACCTGAAGTGAAGCATCGGAATCTATAACTAGTGTCACAGGAATGGTTCAATATAAAGGCAGTAAGAAAAGTCAGTCGTCTTGTACTTAAGTCGGCATTGTGTCTTTACTATTTAATTCCGATGCAATTTCTGAGTTTCATCGTCAATAAGAAGGTCAGAGGGATACAGTAAACCAGAAGTAAAGCATCCGAATCCATAACTAGTGTCACAGGAATGGTTCAAAACATAGTCAGTAAAAAGAGTCAGTCTTCTTGTCCTTAAGTCGGCATTGTGCCTTTTGTATTTAATTCCGATGCAATTCTGTGTTTCATCGTCAATAAGAAGGTCAGAGGGGTACAGTAAACCTGAAGTGAAGCATCAGAATCTATAACCAGTGTCACAGGAATGGTTCAAAACATAGTCAGTAAGAAGAGTCAGTCTATTTGTACTTAAGTCGGCATTGTGCCTTTTGTGTTTAATTCCGATGCAATTTCTGTGTTTCATCGACAATAAGAAGGTCCAAGGGATACAGTAAGCCTGAAGTGAAGCATCGGAATCTATAACTAGTGTCACAGGAATGGTTCAAAACATAGACAGTAAGAAGACTCAGTCTTCTTGTACTTAAGTCGGCATTGTGCCTTTTGTATTTAATTCCGATGCAATTTCTGTGATTCATCGTCAATAAGAAGATCAGAGAGATACAGTAAAACTGAAGTGAAGCATCGGAATCTATAACTAGTGTCACAGGAATGGTTCAAAACATAGACAGTAAGAAAAGTCAGTCTTCTTGTACTTAAGTCGGTATTGAGCCTTTTGTATTTAATTCCGATGCAATTTCTGTGTTTCATCGTCAATAAGAAGGTCCAAGGGAGACAGTAAACCTGAAGTGGAGCAGCGGAATCTATAACTAGTGTCACAGAAATGGTTCAAAACATAGAGAGTAAGAAGAGTCAGTCTTCTTGTACTTAAGTCGTCATTGTGCCTTTTGTATTTAATTCCGATGCAATTTCTGTATTTCATCGTCAATTAGAAAGTCCAAGGTATACAGTAAACCTGAAGTGAAGCATCGGAATCTATAACTAGTGACACAGGAATGGTTCAAAACATAGTCAGTAAGAAACGTCAGTCTTCGTGTACTTAAGTCGGCATTTTGCCCTTTGTATTTAATTCCGATGCAATTTCTGTGTTTCATCGTCAATAAGAAGGTCCAAGGGACACAGTAACCTTGAAGTGAAGCATCGGAATCTATGACTAGTGTCACCGGAATGGTTCAAAACATAGTCAGTAAGAAAAGTCAGTCTTCTTGTACTTAAGTCGGCATTGTGCCTTTTGTATTTAATTCCGATGCAATTTCTGTGTTTCATCGTCAATAAGAAGGACCAAGGGATACAGTAAACCTGGAGTGAAGATTCGGAATGTGTAACTACTGTCACAGGAATGGTTCAAAGCATAGACAGTAAGAAGAGTCAGTCTTCTTGTACTTAAGTCGGCATTGTGCCTTTTGTATTTAATTCCGATGCAATTTCTGTGTTTCTTCGTCAATAAGCAGGTCCAAGGGATACAGTAAACCTGAAGTGAAGCATCGGAATCTATGACTAGTGTCACCGGAATGGTTCAAAACATAGTCAGTAAGAAGAGTCAGTCTTCTTGTACTTAAGTCGGCATTGTGCCTTTTGTATTTAATTCCGATGCAATTTCTGTGTTTCATCGTCAATAAGAAGGACCAAGGGATACAGTAAACCTGGAGTGAAGAATCGGAATGTGTAACTACTGTCACAGGAATGGTTCAAAGCATAGACAGTAAGAAGAGTCAGTCTTCTTGTACTTAAGTCGGCATTGTGCCTTTTGTATTTAATTCCGATGCAATTTCTGTGTTTCATCGTCAATAAGAAGGTCCAAGGGATACAGAAAACGTGGAGTGTAGCATCGGAATCTATAACTAGTGTCACAGGAATTGTTCAAAACATAGGCAGTAAGAAACGTCAGTCTTCGTGTACTTAAGTCGGCATTTTGCCCTTTGTATTTAATTCCGATGCAATTTCTGTGTTTCATCGTCAATAAGAAGGTCCAAGGGATACAGTAACCCTGAAGTGAAGCATCAGAATCTATGACTAGTGTCACCGGAATGGTTCAAAACATAGTCAGTAAGAAGAGTCAGTCTTCTTGTACTTAAGTCGGCATTGTGCCTTTTGTATTTAATTCCGATGCAATTTCTGTGTTTCATCGTCAATATGAAGGTTTAAGGGATACAGTAAACCTGAAGTGAAGCATCGGAATCTATAACTAGTGTCACGAGAATGGTTCAAAACATAGTCAGTAAGAAGATTCACTCTTCCTGTACTTAAGTCGGCATTGTGCCTTTTGTATTTAATTCCGATGCAATTTCTGTGTTTCATCGTCTATAAGAAGGTCAGAGGGATACAGTAAACCTGAAGTGTAGCATCGAAATCTATAACTAGTGTCACAGGAAGGGGTCAAAACATAGACAGTAGGAAGACTCAGTCTTCTTGTACTTAAGTCGATATTGTGCCGTTTGTATTTAATTCGGATGCAATTTCTGTGTTTCATCGTCTATAGGAAGGTCAGAGGGATACAGTAAACCTGAAGTGAAGCATCGGAAACTATAACTAGTGTCACAGGAATGGTTCAAACATAAACAGTAAGAAGAGTCAGTCTTCTTGTACTTAAGTCATCATTGTGCCCTTTCTATTTCATTCCGATGCAATATCTGTGTTTCATCGTCAATAAGAAGGTTCAAGGGAAACAGTAAACCTGGAGTGAAGCATCGGAATCTATAACTAGTGTCACAGGAATGGTTCAAAACATAGACTGTAAGAAGAGTCAGTCTTCTTGTACTTAAGTCAGCATTGTGCCTTTTGTATTTAATTCCGAGCAATCTCTGTGTTTCATCGTTAATTATAAGGTCCAAAGTATACAGTAAACCTGAAGTGAAGCATCGGAATCTATAACAAGCGACACAGGAATGGTTCAAACATACTCAGTAAGAAGAGTCAGTCTTCTTGTACTTAAGTCGGCATTGTGCCTTTTGTATTTAATTCCGATGCAATTTCTGTGTTTCATCGTCAATAAGAAGGTTTAAGGGATACAGTAAACCTGAAGTGAAGCATCGGAATCTATAACTAGGGTCACGAGAATGGTTCAAATCATAGTCATTAAGAAGAGTCAGTCTTCCTGTACTTAAGTCGGCATTGTGCCTTTTGTATTTAATTCCGATGCAATTTCTGTGTTTCATCGTCAATAAGAAGGTAAGAGGGATACAGTAAACCTGAAGTGTAGCATCGAAATCTATAACTAGTGTCACAGGAATGGTTCAAAACATAGACAGTAGGAAGAGTCAGTCTTCTTGTACTTAAGTCGATAATGTGCCTTTTGTATTTAATTCGGATGCAATTTCTGTGTTTCATCGTCTATAGGAAGGTCAGAGGGATACAGTAAACCTGAAGTGAAGCATCGGAATCTATAACTAGTGTCACAGGAATGGTTCAAACATAAACAGTAAGAAGAGTCAGTCTTCTTGTACTTAAGTCGGCATTGTGCCTTTTCTATTTCATTCCGATGCAATATCTGTGTTTCATCGTCAATAAGAAGGTCCAAGGGATACAGTAAACCTGAAGTGAAGCATCGGAATCTATAACTAGTGTCACAGGAATGGTTCAAAAACATAGTCAGTAAGAAGCGTCAGTCTTCTTGTACTTAAGTCGGCATTGTGCCTTTTGTATTTAATTCCGATGCAATTTCTGTGTTTCATTGTCAATAAGAAGGACCAAGGGATACAGTAAACCTGGAGTGAAGAATCGGAATGTGTAACTACTGTCCCAGGAATGGTTCAAAGCATAGACAGTAAGAAGAGTCAGTCTTCTTGTACTTAACTCGGCATTGTGCCTTTTGTATTTAATTCCGATGCAATTTCTGTGTTTCATCGTCAATAAGCAGGTCCAAGGGATACAGTAAACCTGAAGTGAAGCATCGGAATCTATAACTAGTGTCACAGGAATGGTTCAAAACATAAATAGTAAAAAGAGGCAGCCTTCTTGAACTTAAGTCGGCATTGTGCCTTTTCTATTTAATTCCGATGCAATCTCTGTGTTTCATCGTCAATTATAAGGTCCAAGGTATACAGTAAACATGAAGTGAAGCATCGGAATCTATAACTAGTGACACAGGAATGGTTCAAACATACTCAGTAAGAAGAGTCAGTCTTCTTGTACTTAAGTCGGCATTGTGCCTTTTGTATTTAATTCCGATGCAATTTCTGTGTTTCATCGTCAATATGAAGGTTTAAGGGATACAGTAAACCTGAAGTGAAGCATCGGAATCTATAACTAGTGTCACGAGAATGGTTCAAAACATAGTCAGTAAGAAGATTCACTCTTCCTGTACTTAAGTCGGCATTGTGCCTTTTGTATTTAATTCCGATGCAATTTCTGTGTTTCATCGTCAATAAGAAGGTCAGAGGGATACAGTAAACCTGAAGTGTAGCATCGAAATCTATAACTAGTGTCACAGGAATGGTTCAAAACATAGACAGTAGGAAGACTCAGTCTTCTTGTACTTAAGTCGATATTGTGCCGTTTGTATTTAATTCGGATGGAATTTCTGTGTTTCATCGTCTATAGGAAGGTCAGAGGGATACAGTAAACCTGAAGTGAAGCATCGGAAACTATAACTAGTGTCACAGGAATGGTTCAAACATAAACAGTAAGAAGAGTCAGTCTTCTTGTACTTAAGTCGGCATTGTGCCCTTTATATTTCATTCCGATGCAATATCTGTGTTTCATCGTCAATAAGAAGGTCCAAGGGAAACAGTAAACCTGGAGTGAGGCATCGGAATCTATAACTAGTGTCACAGGAATGGTTCAAAACATAGACTGTAAGAAGAGTCAGTCTTCTTGTACTTAAGTCAGCATTGTGCCTTTTGTATTCAATTCCGAGCAATCTCTGTGTTTCATCGTTAATTATAAGGTCCAAAGTATACAGTAAACCTGAAGTGAAGCATCGGAATCTATAACAAGCGACACAGGAATGGTTCAAACACACTCAGTAAGAAGAGTCAGTCTTATTGTACTTAAGTCGGCATTGTGCCTTTTGTATTTAATTCCGATGCAATTTCTGTGTTTCATCGTCAATAAGAAGGTCCAAGGGATACAGTAAACCTGAACTGAAGCATCGGAATCTATAACTAGGGTCACGAGAATGGTTCAAATCATAGTCATTTAGAAGAGTCAGTCTTCCTGTACTTAAGTCGGCATTGTGCCTTTTGTATTTAATTCCGATGCAATTTCTGTGTTTCATCGTCAATAAGAAGGTAAGAGGGATACAGTAAACCTGAAGTGTAGCATCGAAATCTATAACTAGTGTCACAGGAATGGTTCAAAACATAGACAGTAGGAAGAGTCAGTCTTCTTGTACTTAAGTCGATATTGTGCCTTTTGTATTTAATTCGGATGCAATTTCTGTGTTTCATCGTCTATAGGAAGGTCAGAGGGATACAGTAAACCTGACGTGAAGCATCGGAATCTATAACTAGTGTCACAGGAATGGTTCAAACATAAACAGTAAGAAGAGTCAGTCTTCTTGTACTTATGTCGGCATTGTGCCTTTTCTATTTCATTCCGATGCAATATCTGTGTTTCATCGTCAATAAGAAGGTCCAAGGGATACAGTAAACCTGAAGTGAAGCATCGGAATCTATAACTAGTGTCACAGGAATGGTTCAAAAACATAGTCAGTAAGAAGCGTCAGTCTTCTTGTACTTAAGTCGGCATTGTGCCTTTTCTATTTAATTCTGCTGCAATTGCTGTGTTTCATCGTCAATAAGAAGGTCCAAGGGAAACAGTAAACCTGGAGTGAAGAATGGGAATGTGTAACTAGTGTCACAGGAATGGTTCAAAGCATAGACTGTAAGAGGAGTCAGTTTTCTTGTACTTAAGTCGGCATTGTGCCTTTTGTATTTAATTCCGATGCAATTTCTGTGTTTCATCGTCACGAATAAGGTCCAAGGGATACAGTAAACCTGAAGTGAAGCATCGGAATCTATAACTAGTGTCACAGGAATGGTTCAAAACATAGTCAGTAGAAAGAGTCGGTCTTCATGTACTTAAATCGGCATTGTGCCTTTTGTATTTAATTCCGATGCAATTTCTGTGTTTCATCGTCAATAAGAAGGTCCAAGGGATACAGTAAACCTGAAGTGAAGCATCGGAATCTATAACTAGTGTAACAGGAATGGTTCAAAACATAGACAGTAGGAAGAGTCTGTCTTCTTGTACTTAAGTCGGCATTGTGCCTTTTGTATTTAATTCCGATGCAAATGCTGTGTTTCATCGTCAATAAGAAGGTCAGAGGGATACAGCAAACCTGAAGTGAAGCATCACAATCTATAACTACTGTCACAGGAATGTTTCAAAACATAGTCTGTAAGAAGAGTCAGTCTTCTTGTACTTAAGTCTGCATTGTGCCTTTTATATTTAACTCCGATGCAATTTCTGTGTTTCATCATCAATAAGAAGGTCAGAGGGTTATAGTAAACCTGAAGTGAAGCATCGGAATCTATAACTAGTGTCTCAGGAATGGTTCAAAACATAGACGGTAAGAAGGATCAGTCCTCTTGTACTTAAGTCGGCTTTGTGCCTTTTGTATTTAATTCCGATGCAATTTCTGTGTTTCATCGTCAATAAGAAGATCAGAGGGATACAGTAAACCTGAAGTGAAGCATCGGAATCTATAACTAGTGTCACAGGAATGGTTCAATACATAGACAGTAAGAAAAGTCAGTCGTCTTGTACTTAAGTCGGCATTGTGTCTTTACTATTTAATTCCGATGCAATTTCTGTGTTTCATCGTCAATAAGAAGGTCAGAGGGATACAGTAAACCAGAAGTAAAGCATCCGAATCCATAACTAGTGTCACAGGAATGGTTCAAAACATAGTCAGTAAAAAGAGTCAGTCTTCTTATCCTTAAGTCGGCATTGTGCCTTTTGTATTTAATTCCGATGCAATTTCTGTGTTTCATCGTCAATAAGAAGGTCAGAGGGGTACAGTAAACCTGAAGTGAAGCATCAGAATCTATAACCAGTGTCACAGGAATGGTTCAAAACATAGTCAGTAAGAAGAGTCAGTCTATTTGTACTTAAGTCGGCATTGTGCCTTTTGTGTTTAATTCCGATGCAATTTCTGTGTTTCATCGTCAATAAGAAGGTCCAAGGGATACAGTAAGCCTGAAGTGAAGCATCGGAATCTATAACTAGTGTAACAGGAATGGTTCAAAGCATAGACAGTAAGAAGAGTCAGTCTTCTTGTACTTAAGTCGGCATTGTGCATTTTGTATTTAATTCCGATGCAATTTCTGTGATTCATCGTCAATAAGAAGATCAGAGGGATACAGTAAACCTGAAGTGAAGAGTCGGAATCTATAACTAGTGTCACAGGAATGGTTCAAAACTTAGACAGTAAGAAGAGTCAGTCTTCTTGTACTTAGGTTGGTATTGTGCCTTTTGTATTTAATTCCGATGCAATTTCTGTGTTTCATCGTCAATAAGAAGGTCCAAGGGATACAGTAAACCTGAAGTGAAGCATCGGAATCTATAACTAGAGTAACAGGAATGGTTCAAATCATAGACAGTAGGAAGAGTCTGTCTTCTTGTACTTAAGTCGGCATTGTGCCTTTTGTATTTAATTCCGATGCAAATGCTGTGTTTCATCGTCAATAAGAAGGTCAGAGGGATACAGCAAACCTGAAGTGAAGCATCGCAAACTATAACTACTGTCACAGGAATATTTCAAAACATAGTCTGTAAGAAGAGTCAGTCTTCTTGTACTTAAGTCTGCATTGTGCCTTTTATATTTAACTCCGATGCAATTTCTGTGTTTCATCATCAATAAGAAGGTCAGTGGGTTACAGTAAACCTGAAGTGAAGCATCGGAATCTATAACTAGTGTCTCAGGAATGGTTCAAAACATAGACGGTAAGAAGGATCAGTCCTCTTGTACTTAAGTCGGCTTTGTGCCTTTTGTATTTAATTCCAATGCAATTTCTGTGTTTCATCGTCAATAAGAAGATCAGAGGGATGCAGTAAACCTGAAGTGAAGCATCGGAATCTATAACTAGTGTCACAGGAATGCTTCAATACATAGACAGTAAGAAAAGTCAGTCGTCTTGTACTTAAGTCGGCATTGTGTCTTTACTATTTAATTCCGATGCAATTTCTGTGTTTCATCGTCAATAAGAAGGTCAGAGGGATACAGTAAACCAGAAGTAAAGCATCCGAATCCATAACTAGTGTCACAGGAATGGTTCAAAACATAGTCAGTAAAAAGAGTCAGTCTTCTTGTTCTTAAGTCGGCATTGTGCCTTTTGTATTTAATTCCGATGCAATTTCTGTGTTTCATCGTCAATAAGAAGGTCAGAGGGGTACAGTAAACCTGAAGTGAAGCATCAGAATCTATAACCAGTGTCACAGGAATGGTTCAAATCATAGTCAGTAAGAAGAGTCAGTCTATTTGTACTTAAGTCGGCATTGTGCCTTTTGTGTTAATTCCGATGCAATTTCTGTGTTTCATCGTCAATAAGAAGGTCCAAGGGATACAGTAAGCCTGAAGTGAAGCATCGGAATCTATAACTAGTGTAACAGGAATGGTTCAAAGCATAGACAGTAAGAAGAGTCAGTCTTCTTGTACTTAAGCCGGCATTGTGCTTTTTGTATTTAATTCCGATGCAATTTCTGTGTATCATCGTCAATTAGAAAGTCCAAGGTATACAGTAAACCTGAACTGAAGCATCGGAATCTATAACTAGTGACACAGGAATGGTTCAAAACATAGTCAGTAAGAAGAGTCAGTCTTCTTGTCCTTAAGTCGGCATTGTGCCTTTTGTATTTCATTCCGATGCAATTTCTGTTTTTCATCGTCAATAAGAAGGTCCAAGGGATACAGTAAACGTGGAGTGTCGCATCGGAAACTATAGCTAGTGTCACAGGAATTGTTCAAAACATAGGCAGTAAGAAGAGTCAGTCTTCGTGTACTTAAGTCAGCATTTTGCCCTTAGTATTTAATTCCGATGCAATTTCTGTGTTTCATCGTCAATAAGAAGGTCCAAGGGATACAGTAACCCTGAAGTGAAGCATCGGAATCTGTGACTAGTGTCACCGGAATGGTTCAAAACATAGTCAGTAAGAAGAGTCAGTCTTCTTGTACTTAAGTCGGCATTGTGCCTTTTGTATTTAATTCCGATGCAATTTCTGTGTTTCATCGTCAATAAGAAGGACCAAAGGATACAGTAAATCTGGAGTGAAGAATCGGAATGTGTAACTACTGTCACAGGAATGGTTCAAAGCATAGACAGTAAGAAGAGTCAGTCTTCTTGTACTTAAGTCGGCATTGTGCCTTTTGTATTTAATTCCGATGCAATTTCTGTGATTCATCGTAATACGAAGATCAGAGGGATACAGTAAACCTGAAGTGAAGAGTCGGAATCTATAACTAGTGTCACAGGAATGGTTCAAAACATAGACAGTAAGAAGAGTCAGTCTTCTTGTACTTAGGTCGGAATTGTGCCTTTTGTATTTAATTCCGATGCAATTTCTGTGTTTCATCGTCAATAAGAAGGTCCAAGGGATACAGTAAACCTGAAGTGAAGCATCGGAATCTATAACTAGTGTAACAGGAATGGTTCAAATCATAGACAGTAGGAAGAGTCTGTCTTCTTGTACTTAAGTCGGCATTGTGCCTTTTGTATATAATTCCGATGCAAATGCTGTGTTTCATCGTCAATAAGAAGGTCAGAGGGATACAGCAAACCTGAAGTGAAGCATCGCAATCTATAACTACTGTCACAGGAATATTTCAAAACATAGTCTGTGAGAAGAGTCAGTCTTCTTGTACTTAAGTCTGCATTTTGCCTTTTATATTTAACTCCGATGCAATTTCTGTGTTTCATCATCAATAAGAAGGTCAGTGGGTTACAGTAAACCTGAAGTGAAGCATCGGAATCTATAACTAGTGTCTCAGGAATGGTTCAAAACATAGACGGTAAGTAGGATCAGTCCTCTTGTACTTAAGTCGGCTTTGTGCCTTTTGTATTTAATTCCGATGCAATTTCTGTGTTTCATCGTCAATAAGAAGATCAGAGGGATACAGTAAACCTGAAGTGAAGCATCGGAATCTATAATTAGTGTCACAGGAATGCTTCAATACATAGACAGTAAGAAAAGTCAGTCGTCTTGTACTTAAGTCGGCATTGTGTCTTTACTATTTAATTCCGATGCAATTTCTGTGTTTCATCGTCAATAAGAAGGTCAGAGCGATACAGTAAACCAGAAGTAAAGCATCCGAATCCATAACTAGTGTCACAGGAATGGTTCAAAACATAGTCAGTAAAAAGAATCAGTCTTCTTGTCCTTGAGTCGGCATTGTGCCTTTTGTATTTAATTCCGATGCAATTTCTGTGTTTCATCGTCAATAAGAAGGTCAGAGGGGTTCAGTAAACCTGAAGTGAAGCAGCATAACCAGTGTCACAGGAATGGTTCTAAACATAGTCAGTAAGAAGAGTCAGTCTATTTGTACTTAAGACGGCATTGTGCCTTTTGTGTTTAATTCCGATGCAATTTCTGTGTTTCATCATCAATAAGAAGATCAGAGGGATACAGTAAACCTGAAGTGAAGCATCGGAATCTATAACTAGTGTCACAGAAATGGTTCAAAACATAGACAGCAAGAAGGGTCAGTCTTCTTGTACTTAAGTCGGCATTGTGCCTTTTCTATTTCATTCCGATGCAATTTCTTTGTTTCATCGTCAATTAGAAAGTCCAAGGTATACAGTAAACCAGAAGTGAAGCATCGGAATCTATAACTAGTGACACAGGAATGGTTCAAAACATAGTCAGTAAGAAGAGTCAGTCTTCTTGTACTTAAGTCGGCATTGTGAGTTTTGTATTTAATTCCGATGCAATTTCTGTGTTTCATCGTCAATAAGAAGGTCAGAGGGATACAGCAAACCTGAAGTGAAGCATCGGAATCTATAACTAGTGACACAGGAATGGTTCAAACATAGTCAGTAAGAAGAGTCAGTCTTCTTGTACTTAAGTCGGCATTGTGCCTTTTGTATTTAATTCCGATGCAATTTCTGTGTTTCATCGTCAATAGGAAGATCAGAGGGATACAGTAAACCTGAAGTGAAGCATCGGAATCTGTAACTACTGTCACAGGAATGGTTCAAAGATAGACAGTAAGAAAAGTCAGTCGTCTCGTACTTAAGTCGGCATTGTGCCTTTACTATTTAATTCCAATGCAATTTCTGTGTTTAATCGTCAATAAGAAGGTCAGAGGGATACAGTAAACCTGAAGTGAAGCATCGGAATCTATAACTAGTGTCACAGGAATGGTTCAAATCATAGTCAGTAAGAAGAGTCAGTCTTTTTGTACTTAAGTCGGCATTGTGCCTCTTGTGTTTAATTCCGATGCAATTTCTGTGTTTCATCATCAATAAGAAGATCAGAGGGATACAGTAAACCTGAAGTGAAGCAACGGAATCTATAACTAGTGTCACAGAAATGGTTCAAGACATAGACAGCAAGAAGGGTCAGTCTTCTTGTACTTAAGTCGGCATTGTGCCTTTTCTATTTAATTCCGATGCAATTTCTTTGTTTCATCGTCAATTAGAAAGTCCAAGGTATACAGTAAACCAGAAGTGAAGCATCGGAATCTATAACTAGTGACACAGGAATGGTTCAAAACATAGTCAGTAAGAAGAGTCAGTCTTCTTGTACTTAAGTCGGCATTGTGAATTTTGTATTTAATTCCCATGCAATTTCTGTGTTTCATCGTCAATAAGAAGGTCAGAGGGATACAGCAAACCTGAAGTGAAGCATCGGAATCTATAACTAGTGACACAGGAATGGTTCAAACATAGTCAGTAAGAAGAGTCAGACTTCTTGTACTTAAGTCGGCATTGTGCCTTTTGTATTTAATTCCGATGCAATTTCTGTGTTTCATCGTCAATAAGAAGGTCCAAGGGATACAGTAAGCCTGAAGTGAAGCATCGGAATCTATAACTAGTGTAACAGGAATGGTTCAAAGCATAGACAGTAAGAAGAGTCAGTCTTCTTGTACTTAAGTCGGCATTGTGCCTTTTGTATTTAATTCCGATGCAATTTCTGTGATTCATCGTAATAAGAAGATCAAAGGGATACAGTAAACCTGAAGTGAAGAGTCGGTATCTATAACTAGTGTAACAGGAATGGTTCAAAGCATAGACAGTAGGAAGAGTCTGTCTTCTTGTACTTAAGTCGGCATTGTGCCTTTTGTATTTAATTCCGATGCAAATGCTGTGTTTCATCGTCAATAAGAAGGTCAGAGGGATACAGCAAACCTGAAATGAAGCATCGCAATCTATAACTACTGTCACAGGAATATTTCAAAACATAGTCTGTAATAAGAGTCAGTCTTCTTGTACTTAAGTCTGCATTGTGCCTTTTATATTTAACTCCGATGCAATTTCTGTGTTTCATCATCAATAAGAAGGTCAGTGGGTTACAGTAAACCTGAAGTGAAGCATCGGAATCTATAACTAGTGTCTCAGGAATGGTTCAAAACATAGACGGTAAGAAGGATCAGTCCTCTTGTACTTAAGTCGGCTTTGTGCCTTTTGTATTTAATTCCGATGCAATTTCTGTGTTTCATCGTCAATAAGAAGATCAGAGGGATACAGTAACCCTGAAGTGAGGCATCGGAATCTATGACTAGTGTCACCGGAATGGTTCAAAACATAGTCAGTAAGAAGAGTCAGTCTTCTTGTACTTAAGTCGGCATTGTGCCTTTTGTATTTAATTCCGATGCAATTTCTGTGTTTCATCGTCAATAAGAAGGACAAAGGGATACAGTAAACCTGGAGTGAAGAATCGGAATGTGTAACTACTGTCACAGGAATGGTTCAAAGCATAGACAGTAAGAAGAGTCAGTCTTCTTGTACTTAAGTCGGCATTGTGCCTTTTGTATTTAATTCCGATGCATTTCTGTGTTTCATCGTCAATAAGCAGATCCAAGGGATACAGTAAACCTGAAGTGAAGCATCGGAATCTATAACTAGTGTCACAGGAATGGTTCAAAACATAGTCAGTAGAAAGAGTCGGTCTTCATGTACTTAAATCGGCATTGTGCCTTTTGTATTTAATTCCGATGCAATTTCTGTGTTTCATCGTCAATGAGGAGGTCCAACGGATACAGTAAACCTGAAGTGAAGCATCGGAATCTATAACTAGTGTCACAGGAATGGTTCAAAACATAGACAGTAGGAAGAGTAAGTCTTCTTATACATAAATTGGCATTGTGCCTTTTGTATTTAATTCCGATGCAAATTCTGTGTTTCATCGTCAATAAGAAGGGCAGAGGGATACAGCAAACCTGAAGTGAAGCATCGCAATCTATAACTAGTGTCACAGGAATGGTTCAAAACATAGTCAGTAAGAATAGTCAGTTATCTTGTACTTAAGTCTGCATTGTGCCTTTTGTATTTAATTCCGAAGCAATTTCTGTGTTTCATCATCAATAAGAAGGTCAGAGGGATACAGTAAACCTGAAGTGAAGCATCGGAATCTATAACTAGTGTCTCAGGAATGGTTCAAAGAAGAGACAGTAAGAGGGATCAGTCCACTTGTACTTAAGTCGGCATTGTGCCTTTTGTATTTAATTCCGATGCAATTTCTGTGTTTCATCGTCAATAGGAAGATCAGAGGGATACAGTAAACCTGAAGTGAAGCATCGGAATCTGTAACTACTGTCACAGGAATGGTTCAAAGATAGACAGTAAGAAAAGTCAGTCGTCTCGTACTTAAGTCGGCATTGTGCCTTTACTATTTTATTCCAATGCAATTTCTGTGTTTAATCGTCAATAAGAAGGTCAGAGGGATACAGTAAACCTGAAGTGAAGCATCGGAATCTATAACTAGTGTCACAGGAATCGTTCAAATCATAGTCAGTAAGAAGAGTCAGTCTTTTTGTACTTAAGTCGGCATTGTGCCTCTTGTGTTTAATTCCGATGCAATTTCTGTGTTTCATCATCAATAAGAAGATCAGAGGGATACAGTAAACCTGAAGTGAAGCATCGGAATCTATAACTAGTGTCACAGAAATGGTTCAAAACATAGACAGCAAGAAGGGTCAGTCTTCTTGTACTTAAGTCGGCATTGTGCCTTTTCTATTTAATTCCGATGCAATTTCTTTGTTTCATCGTCAATTAGAAAGTCCAAGGTATACAGTAAACCAGAAGTGAAGCATCGGAATCTATAACTAGTGACACAGGAATGTTTCAAAACATAGTCAGTAAGAAGAGTCAGTCTTCTTGTACTTAAGTCGGCATTGTGAATTTTGTATTTAATTCCGATGCAATTTCTGTGTTTCATCGTCAATAAGAAGGTCAGAGGGATACAGCAAACCTGAAGTGAAGCATCGGAATCTATAACTAGTGACACAGGAATGGTTCAAACATAGTCTGTAAGAAGAGTCAGTCTTCTTGTACTTAAGTCTGCATTGTGCCTTTTATATTTAACTCCGATGCAATTTCTGTGTTTCATCATCAATAAGAAGGTCAGTGGGTTACAGTAAACCTGAAGTGAAGCATCGGAATCTATAACTAGTGTCTCAGGAATGGTTCAAAACATAGACGGTAAGAAGGATCAGTCCTCTTGTACTTAAGTCGGCTTTGTGCCTTTTGTATTTAATTCCGATGCAATTTCTGTGTTTCATCGTCAATAAGAAGATCAGAGGGGTACAGTAAACCTGAAGTGAAGCATCGGAATCTATAACTAGTGTCACAGGAATGCTTCAATACATAGACAGTAAGAAAAGTCAGTCGTCTTGTACTTAAGTCGGCATTGTGTCTTTACTATTTAATTCCGATGCAATTTCTGTGTTTCATCGTCAATAAGAAGGTCAGAGGGATACAGTAAACCAAAAGTAAAGCATCCGAATCCATAACTAGTGTCACAGGAATGGTTCAAAACATAGTCAGTAAAAAGAATCAGTCTTCTTGTGCTTGAGTCGGCATTGTGCCTTTTGTATTTAATTCCGATGCAATTTCTGTGTTTCATCGTCAATAAGAAGGTCAGAGGGGTACAGTAAACCTGAAGTGAAGCAGCATAACCAGTGTCACAGGAATGGTTCAAAACATAGTCAGTAAGAAGAGTCAGTCTATTTGTACTTAAGTCGGCATTGTGCCTTTTGTGTTTAATTCCGATGCAATTTCTGTGTTTCATCGTCAATAAGAAGGTCCAAGGGATACAGTAAGCCTGAAGTGAAGCATCGGAATCTATAGCTAGTGTAACAGGAATGGTTCAAAGCATAGACAGTAAGAAGAGTCAGTCTTCTTGTACTTAAGCCGGCATTGTGCCTTTTGGATTTAATTCCGATGCAATTTCTGTGTATCATCGTCAATTAGAAAGTCCAAGGTATACAGTAAACCTGAACTGAAGCATCGGAATCTATAACTAGTGACACAGGAATGGTTCAAAACATAGTCAGTAAGAAGAGTCAGTCTTCTTGTACTTAAGTCGGCATTGTGCCTTTTGTATTTCATTCCGATGCAATTTCTGTTTTTCATCGTCAATAAGAAGGTCCAAAGGATACAGTAAACGTGGAGTGTAGCATCGGAAACTATAGCTAGTGTCACAGGAATTGTTCAAAACATTGGCAGTAAGAAGAGTCAGTCTTCGTGTACTTAAGTCGGCATTTTGCCCTTAGTATTTAATTCCGATGCAATTTCCGTGTTTCATCGTCAATAAGAAGGTCCAAGGGATACAGTAACCCTGAAGTGAAGCATCGGAATCTATGACTAGTGTCACCGGAATGGTTCAAAACATAGTCAGTAAGAAGAGTCAGTCTTCTTGTACTTAAGTCGGCATTGTGATTTTTGTATTTAATTCCGATGCAATTTCTGTGTTTCATCGTCAATAAGAAGGACCAAGGGATACAGTAAACCTGGAGTGAAGAATCGGAATGTGTAACTACTGTCACAGGAATGGTTCAAAGCATAGACAGTAAGAAGAGTCAGTCTTCTTGTACTTAAGTCGGCATTGTGCCTTTTGTATTTAATTCCGATGCGTTTCTGTGTTTCATCGTCAATAAGCAGATCCAAGGGATACAGTAAACCTGAAGTGAAGCATCGGAATCTATAACTAGTGTCACAGGAATGGTTCAAAACATAGTCAGTAGAAAGAGTCGGTCTTCATGTACTTAAATCGGCATTGTGCCTTTTGTATTTAATTCCGATGCAATTTCTGTGTTTCATCGTCAATGAGGAGGTCCAACGGATACAGTAAACCTGAAGTGAAGCATCGAAATCTATAACTAGTGTCACAGGAATGGTTCAAAACATAGACAGTAGGAAGAGTAAGTCTTCTTATACTTAAATTGGCATTGTGCCTTTTGTATTTAATTCCGATGCAAATTCTGTGTTTCATCGTCAATAAGAAGGGCAGAGGGATACAGCTATCCTGAAGTGAAGCATCGCAATCTATAACTAGTGTCACAGGAATGGTTCAAAACATAGTCAGTAAGAAGAGTCAGTTATCTTGTACTTAAGTCTGCATTGTGCCTTTTGTATTTAATTCCGAAGCAATTTCTGTGTTTCATCATCAATAAGAAGGTCAGAGGGATACAGTAAACCTGAAGTGAAGCATCGGAATCTATAACTAGTGTCTCAGGAATGGTTCAAAGAAGAGACAGTAAGAGGGATCAGTCCACTTGTACTTAAGTCGGCATTGTGCCTTTTGTATTTAATTCCGATGCAATTTCTGTGTTTCATCGTCAATAGGAAGATCAGAGGGATACAGTAAACCTGAAGTGAAGCATCGGAATCTGTAACTACTGTCACAGGAATGGTTCAAAGATAGACAGTAAGAAAAGTCAGTCGTCTCGTACTTAAGTCGGCATTGTGCCTTTACTATTTTATTCCAATGCAATTTCTGTGTTTAATCGTCAATAAGAAGGTCAGAGGGATACAGTAAACCTGAAGTGAAGCATCGGAATCTATACCTAGTGTCACAGGAATCGTTCAAATCATAGTCAGTAAGAAGAGTCAGTCTTTTTGTACTTAAGTCGGCATTGTGCCTCTTGTGTTTAATTCCGATGCAATTTCTGTGTTTCATCATCAATAAGAAGATCAGAGGGATACAGTAAACCTGAAGTGAAGCATCGGAATCTATAACTAGTGTCACAGAAATTGTTCAAAACATAGACAGCAAGAAGGGTCAGTCTTCTTGTACTTAAGTCGGCATTGTGCCTTTTCTATTTAATTCCGATGCAATTTCTTTGTTTCATCGTCAATTAGAAAGTCCAAGGTATACAGTAAATCAGAAGTGAAGCATCGGAATCTATAACTAGTGACACAGGAATGTTTCAAAACATAGTCAGTAAGAAGAGTCAGTCTTCTTGTACTTAAGTCGGCATTGTGAATTTTGTATTTAATTCCGATGCAATTTCTGTGTTTCATCGTCAATAAGAAGGTCAGAGGGATACAGCAAACCTGAAGTGAAGCATCGGAATCTATAATTAGTGACACAGGAATGGTTCAAACACAGTCAGTAAGAAGAGTCAGTCTTCTTGTACTTAAGTCGGCATTGTGCCTTTTGTATTTAATTCCGATGCAATTTCTGTGTTTCATCGTCAATAAGAAGGTCCAAGGGATACAGTAAACCTGGAGTGAAGCACCGCAATCTAAAACTAGTGTCACAGGAATGGTTGAAAAACATAGTCAGTAAGAAGCGTCAGTCTTCTTGTACTTAAGTCGGGATTGTGCCTTTTCTATTTAATTCTGATGCAATTTCTGTGTTTCATCGTCAATAAGAAGGTCCAAGGGAAACAGTAAACCTGGAGTGAAGCACCGGTATCTATAACTAGTGTCACAGGAATGGTTCAAAAGATTGACAGAAGGAAGAGTTAGTCCTCTTGTACTTAAGTCGGCATTGTGCCTTTTCTATTTAATTCCGATGCAATTTCTGTGTTTCATCGTCAATAAGAAGGTCCAAGGGATACAGTAAACCTGGAGCGAAGCATCGGAATCTATAACTAGTGTCACAGGAATGATTCAAAATATAGACAGTCAGAAGAGTCAGTCTTCTTGTCCTTAAGTCGGCATTGTGCCTTTTGTATTTCATTCCGATGCAATTTCTGTTTTTCATCGTCAATAAGAAGGTCCAAGGGATACAGTAAACCTGGAGTGAAGAATCGGAATGTGTAACTAGTGTCACAGGAATGGTTCAAAGCATAGACTGTAAGAGGAGTCAGTCTTCTTGTACTTAAGTCGGCATTGAGCCTTTTGTATTTAATTCCGATGCAATTTCTGTGTTTCATCGTCACGAAGAAGGTCCAAGGGATACAGTAAACCTGAAGTGAAGCATCGGAATCTATAACTAGTGTCACAGGAATGGTTCAAAACATAGTCAGTAGAAAGAGTCCGTCTTCATGTACTTAAATCGGCATTGTGCCTTTTGTATTTAATACCGATGCAATTTCTGTGTTTCATCGTCAATAAGAATGTCCAAGGGATACAGTAAACCTGAAGTGAAGCATCGGAATCTATAACTAGTGTAACAGGAATGGTTCAAAACATAGACAGTAGGAAGAGTCTGTCTTCTTGTACTTAAGTCAGCATTGTGCCTTTTGTATTTAATTCCGATGCAATTTCTGTGTTTCATCGTCAATAAGAAGGTCAGAGGGATACAGTAAACCAGAAGTAAAGCATCCGAATCCATAACTAGTGTCACAGGAATGGTTCAAAACATAGTCAGTAAAAAGAGTCAGTCTTCTTATCCTTAAGTCGGCATTGTGCCTTTTGTGTTTAATTCCGATGCAATTTCTGTGTTTCATCGTCAATAAGAAGGTCAGAGGGGTACAGTAAATCTGAAGTGAAGCATCAGAATCTATAACCAGTGTCACAGGAATTTTTCAAAGCATAGTCAGTAAGAAGAGTCAGTCTATTTGTACTTAAGTCGGCATTGTGCCTTTTGTGTTTAATTCCGATGCAATTTCTGTGTTTCATCGTCAATTAGAAGGTCCAAGGGATACAGTAAGCCTGAAGTGAAGCATCGGAATCTATAACTAGTGTAACAGGAATGGTTCAAAGCATAGACAGTAAGAAGAGTCAGTCTTCTTGTACTTAAGTCGGCATTGTGCCTTTTGTATTTAATTCCGATGCAATTTCTGTGATTCATCGTCAATAAGAAGATCAGAGGGATACAGTAAACCTGAAGTGAAGAGTCGGAATATATAACTAGTGTCACAGGAATGGTTCCAAACATAGACAGTAAGAAGAGTCAGTCTTCTTGTACTTACGTCGGTATTGTGCCTTTTGTATTTAATTCCGATGCTATTTCTGTGTTTCATCGCCAATAAGAAGATCCAAGGGATACAGCAAACCTGAAGTGAAGCATCGCAATCTATAACTACTGTCACAGGAATATTTCAAAACATAGACTGTAAGAAGAGTCATTCTTCTTGTACTTAAGTCTGCATTGTGCCTTTTAAATTTAACTCCGATGCAATTTCTGTGTTTCATCATCAATAAGAAGGTCAGTGGGTTACAGTAAACCTGAAGTGAAGCATCGGAATCTATAACTAGTGTCTCAGGAATGGTTCAAAACATAGACGGTAAGAAGGATCAGTCCTCTTGTACTTAAGTCGGCTTTGTGCCTTTTGTATTTAATTCCGATGCAATTTCTGTGTTTCATCGTCAATAAGAAGATCAGAGGGATACAGTAAACTTGAAGTGAAGCATCGGAATCTATAACTAGTGTCACAGGAATGCTTCAATACATAGACAGTAAGAAAAGTCAGTCATCTTGTACTTAAGTCGGCATTGTGTCTTTACTATTTAATTGCGATGCAATTTCTGTGTTTCATCGTCAATAAGAAGGTCAGAGGGATACAGTAAACCAGAAGTAAAGCATCCGAATCCATAACTAGTGTCACAGGAATGGTTCAAATCATAGTCAGTAAAAAGAGTCAGTCTTCTTGTCCTTAAGTCGGCATTGTGCCTTTTGTATTTAATTCCGATGCAATTTCTGTGTTTCATCGTCAATAAGAAGGTCAGAGGGGTACAGTAAACCTGAAGTGAAGCATCAGAATCTATAACCAGTGTCACAGGAATGGTTCAAAACATAGTCAGTAAGAAGAGTAAGTCTATTTGTACTTAAGTCGGCATTGTGCCTTTTGTGTTTAATTCCGATGCACTTTCTGTGTTTCATCGTCAATAAGAAGGTCCAAGGGATACAGTAAGCCTGAAGTGAAGCATCGGAATCTATAACTAGTGTAACAGGAATGGTTCAAAACATAGTCAGTAAGAAGAGTCAGTCTTTTTGTACTTAAGTCGGCATTGTGCCTCTTGTGTTTAATTCCGATGCAATTTCTGTGTTTCATCGTCAATAAGAAGATCAGAGGGATACAGTAAACGTGGAGTGTAGCATCGGAAACTATAGCTAGTGTAACAGGAATGGTTCAAAACATAGTCAGTAGAAAGAGTCGGTCTTCATGTACTTAAATCGGCATTGTGCCTTTTGTATTTAATTCCGATGCAAATTCTGTGTTTCATCGTCAATAAGAAGGGCAGAGGGATACAGCAAACCTGAAGTGAAGCATCGCAATCTATAACTAGTGTCACAGGAATGGTTCAAAACATAGTCAGTAAGAAGAGTCAGTTATCTTGTACTTAAGTCTGCATTGTGCCTTTTGTATTTAATTCCGATGCAATTTCTGTGTTTCATCATCAATAAGAAGGTCAGAAGGATACAGTAAACCTGAAGTGAAGCATCGGAATCTATAACTAGTGTCTCAGGAATGGTTCAAAGGAGAGACAGTAAGAAGGATCAGTCCACTTGTACTTAAGTCGGCATTGTGCCTTTTGTATTTAATTCCGATGCAATTTCTGTGTTTCATCGTCAATAGGAAGATCAGAGGGACACAGTAAACCTGAAGTGAAGCATCGGAATCTGTAACTAGTGTCACAGGAATGGTTCAAAAGATAGACAGTAAGAAAAGTCAGTCGTCTCGTACTTAAGTCGGCATTGTGCCTTTACTATTTTATTCCAATGCAATTTCTGTGTTTAATCGTCAATAAGAAGGTCAGAGGGATACAGTAAACCTGAAGTGAAGCATCGGAATCTATAACTAGTGTCACAGGAATGGTTCAAATCATAGTCAGTAAGAAGAGTCAGTCATTTTGTACTTAAGTCGGCATTGTGCCTCTTGTGTTTAATTCCGATGCAATTTCTGTGTTTCATCGTCAATAAGAAGATCAGAGGGATACAGTAAACCTGAAGTGAAGCATCGGAATCTATAACTAGTGTCACAGAAATGGTTCAAAACATAGACAGCAAGGAGGGTCAGTCTTCTTGTACTTAAGTCGGCATTGTGCCTTTTCTATTTAATTCCGATGCAATTTCTTTGTTTCATCGTCAATTAGAAAGTCCAAGGTATACAGTAAACCAGAAGTGAAGCATCGGAATCTATAACTAGTGACACAGGAATGGTTCAAATCATAGTCAGTAAGAAGAGTCAGTCTTCTTGTACTTAAGTCGGCATTGTGAATTTTGTATTTAATTCCGATGCAATTTCTGTGTTTCATCGTCAATAAGAAGGTCAGAGGGATACAGCAAACCTGAAGTGAAGCATCGGAATCTATAACTAGTGACACAGGAATGGTTCAAACATAGTCAGTAAGAAGAGTCGGTCTTCTTCTACTTAAGTCGGCATTGTGCCTTTTGTATTTAATTCCGATGCAATTTCTGTGTTTCATCGTCAATAAGAAGGTCCAAGGGATACAGTAAACCTGGAGTGAAGCACCGGAATCTATAACTAGTGTCACAGGAATGGTTGAAAAACATAGTCAGTAAGAAGCGTCAGTCTTCTTGTACTTAAGTCGGGATTGTGCCTTTTCTATTTAATTCTGATGCAATTTCTGTGTTTCATCGTCAATATGAAGGTCCAAGGGAAACAGTAAACCTGGAGTGAAGCACCGGAATCTATAACTAGTGTCACAGGAATGGTTCAAAACATTGACAGTAGGAAAAGTCAGTCCTCCTGTACTTAAGTCGGCATTGTGCCTTTTCTATTTAATTCCGATGCAATTTCTGTGTTTCATCGTCAATAAGGAGGTCCAAGGGATACAGTAAACCTGGAGCGAAGCATCGGAATCTATAACTAGTGTCACAGGAATGGTTCAAAACATAGACAGTCAGAAGAGTCAGTCCTCTTGTCCTTAAGTCGGCATTGTGCCTTTTGTATTTCATTCCGATGCAATTTCTGTTTTTCATCGTCAATAAGAAGGTCCAAGGGATACAGTAAACCTGTGGTGAAGCATCGGAATCTATGACTAGTGTCACCGGAATGGTTCAAAACATAGTCAGTAAGAAGAGTCAGTACTCTTGTAATTAAGTCGGCAATGTGCCTTTTCTATTTAATTCCGATGCAATTTCTGTGTTTCATCGTCAATCAGAAGGTCCAAGGGATACAGTAAACCTGGAGTGAAGCATCGGAATCTATAACTAGTGTCAATGGAATGGTTCAAAACATAGACAGTAAGAAGAGTCAGTCTTCTTGTACTGAAGACCGCATTGTGCCTTTTGTATTTAATTCCGATGCAATTTCTGTGTTTCATCGTCAATAAGAAGGTCAGCGGGACACAGTAAACCTGAAGTGAAGCATCGGAATCAATAGCTAGTGCCACACGAATGGTTCAAATTATTGTCAGTAAGAAGAGTTAGTCTTCTTGTCCTTAAGTCGGCATTGTGCCTTTTGTATTTAATTCCGATGCAATTTCTGTGTTTCATCGTCAATAAGAAGGTCCAAGGGATACAGTAAACCTGAAGTGAAGCATCGGAATCTATAACTAGTGTCACAGGAATGGTTCAAAACATAGACAGTAGGAAGAGTCAGTCTTCTTGTACTTAAGTCGGCATTCTGTCTTTTGTATTTAATTCCGATGCAAATTCTGTGTTTCATCGTCAATAAGAAGGTCAGCTGCATACAGCAAACCTGAAGTGAAGCATCGCAATCTATAACCAGTGTCACAGGAATGGTTCAAAACATAGTCTGTAAGAAGGATCAGTCCTCTTGTACTTAAGTCGGCATTGTGCCTTTTGTATTCAAATCCGATGCAATTTCTGTGTTTCATCGTCAATAAGAAGGTCAGAGGGTTACAGTAAACCTGAAGTGAAGCATCGGAATCTATAACTAGTGTCACAGGAATGGTTGAAAACATAGACAGTATGAAGGATCAGTCCTCTTGTATTAAGTCGGCATTGTGCCTTTTGTATTTAATTCCGATGCAATTTCTGTGTTTAATCGTCAATAAGAAGATCAGAGGGATACAGTAAACCTGAAGTAAAGCATCGGAATCTATAACTAGTATCACAGGAATAGTTCAAATCATAGAGAGTAAGAAAAGTCAGTCGTCTTGTACATAAGTCGGCATTGTGCCTTTTCTATTTAATTCCGATGCAATTTCTGTGTTTCATCGTCAATAAGAAGGTCAGAGGGATACAGTGAACCAGAAGTGAAGCATCCGAATCCATAACTAGTGTAACAGGAATGGTTCAAACATAGTCAGTAAAAAGAGACAGTCTTCTTGTACTTAAGTCAGCATTGTGCCTTTTGTATTTAATCGCGATGCAATTTCTGTGTTTCATCGTCAATAAGAAGATCATAGGGATACAGTAAACCTGATGTGAAGCATCGGAATCTATAACTAGTGCCACAGGAATGGTTCAAAACATAGACAGTCAGAAGAGTCAGTCTTCTTGTACTTAAGTCGGTATTGTGCCTTTTGTATTTAGTTCCGATGCAATTTCTGTGTTTCATCGTCGATAAGAAGGTCCAAGGGAGACAGTAAACCTGAAGTGATGCATCGCATTCTATAACTAGTGTCACAGAAATGGTTCAAAACATAGACAGTAAAAAGAGGCAGCCTTCTTTTACTTAAGTCGGCATTGTGCCTTTTCAATTTAATTCCGATGCAATCTCTGTGTTTCATCGTCAATTATTAGGTCTAAGGTATACAGTAAACCTGAAGAGAAGCATCGGAATCTATAACAAGTGACACAGAATGGTTCAAACATAGTCAGTAAGAAGAGTCAGTCTTCTTGTACTTAAGTCGGCATTGTGCCTTTTGTATTTAATTCCGATACAATTTCTGTGTTTCATCGTCAATAAGAAGGTCAGAGGGACACAGTAAACCTGAAGTGAAGCACCGGAATCTATAACTAGTGTCACAGGAATGGTTCAAAACCAAAGTCAGTAAGAAGCGTCAGTCTTCTTGTACTTAAGTCGACATTTTGCCTTTTGTATTTAATTCCGATGCAATTTCTGTGTTTCTTCGTCTATAAGAAGGTCCAAGGGATACAGTAAACCTGAAGTGTAGCATCGAAATCTATAACTAGTGTCACAGGAATGGTTCAAAACATAGACAGTAGGAAGAGTCAGTCTTCTTGTACTTAAGTCGATATTGTGCCTTTTGTATTTAATTCGGATGCAATTTCTGTGTTTCATCGTCTATAGGAAGGTCAGAGGGATACAGTAAACCTGAAGTGAAGCATCGGAATCTATAACTAGTGTCACAGCAATGGTTCAAACATAAACAGTAAGAAGAGTCAGTCTTCTTGTACTTAAGTCGGCATTGTGCCTTTTCTATTTCATTCCGATGCAATATCTGTGTTTCATCGTCAATAAGAAGGTCCAAGGGATACAGTAAATCTGAAGTGAAGCATCGGAATCTATAACTAGCATCACAGGAATGGTTCAAAAACATAGTCAGTAAGAAGCGTCAGTCTTCTTGTACTTAAGTCGGCGTTGTGCCTTTTCTATTTAATTCTGATGCAATTTCTGTGTTTCATCGACAATTAGAAGGTCCAAGGGAAACAGTAATCCTGGAGTGAGGCACCGGAATCTATAACTAGTGTGACAGGAATGGTTCAAAGCATTGACTGTAGGAAGAGTCAGTCCTCTTGTACTTAAGTCGGCATTGTGCCTTTTGTATTTAATTCCGATGATATTTCTGTGTTTCATCGTCAATAAGAAGGTCCAAGGGATACAGTAAATCTGGAGTGAAGCATCGGAATCTATAACTAGTGTCACAGGAATGGTTCAAAACATAGACAGTAAGAAGAGTTAGTCTTCTTGTACTTAAGTCGGCATTGTGCCTGTTCCAATTAATTCCGATGCAATTTCTGTGTTTCATCGTCAATAAGAAGGTAAGAGGGATAATGTAAACCTGAAGTGAAGCATCGGAATCTATAACTAGTGTCACAGGAATGGTTCAAAGCATAGACAGTAAGAAGAGTCAGTCTTCTTGTACTTAAGTCTGCATTGTGCCATTTGTATTTAAATCCGATGCAATTTCTGTGTTTCAACATCAATAAGAAGGTCAGAGGGATACAGTAAACCTGAAGTGAAGCATCGGAATCTATAACTAGTGTCACAGGAATGGTTGAAAACTTAGACAGTATGAAGGATCAGTCCTCTTGTACTTAAGTCGGCATTGTGGCTTTTGTATTTAATTCCGATGCAATTTCTGTGTTTAATCGTCAATAAGAAGATCAGAGGGATACAGTAAACCTGAAGTAAAGCATCGGAATCTATAACTAGTATCACAGGAATAGTTCAAATCATAGACAGTAAGAAAAGTCAGTCGTCTGTAACATAAGTCGGCTTTGTGCCTTTTCTATTTAATTCCGATGCAATTTCTGTGTTTCATCGTCAATAAGAAGGTCAGAGGGATACAGTGAACCAGAAGTGAAGCATCCGAATCTATAACTAGTGTCACAGGAATGGTTCAAACATAGTCAGTAAAAAGAGTCAGTCTTCTTGTACTTAAGTCAGCATTGTGCCTTTTGTATTTAATCCCGATGCAATTTCTGTGTTTCATCGTCAATAAGAAGGTCATAGGGATACAGTAAACCTGATGTGAAGCATCGGAATCTATAACTAGTGCCACAGGAATGGTTCAAATCATAGACAGTCAGAAGAGTCAGTCTTCTTGTACTTAAGTCGGTATTGTGCCTTTTGTATTTAATTCCGATGCAATTTCTGTGTTTCATCGTCAATAAGAAGGTCCTAGGGAGACAGTAAACCTGAAGTGATGCATCGCAGTCTATAACTATTGTCACAGAAATGGTTCAAAACATAGACAGTAAAAAGAGGCAGCCTTCTTGTACTTAAGTCGGCATTGTGCCTTTTCTATTTAATTCCGATGCAATCTCTGTCTTTCATCGTCAATTATAAGGTCCAAGGTATACAGTAAACCTGAAGTGAAGCATCGGAATCTATAACTAGTGACACAGGAATGGTTCAAACATAGTCAGTAAGAAGAGTCAGTCTTCTTGTTCTTAAGTCGGCATTGTGCCTTTTGTATTTAATTCCGACGCAATTTCTGTGTATCATCGTCAATAAGAAGGTCCTAGGGATACAGTAAACCTGAAGTGAAGCATCGGAATCTGTAACTAGTGTCACGAGAATGGTTCAAAACATAGTCAGTAAGAAGAGTCAGTCTTCTTGTACATAAGTGGGCATAGTGCCTTTTGTATTTAATTACGATGCAATTTCTGTGTTTCATCGTCAATAAGAAGGTCAGAGGGATACAGTAAACCTGGAGTGTAGCATCGAAATCTATAACTAGTGTCACAGGAATGGTTCAAAACATAGACAGTAGGAAGAGTCAGTCTTCTTGTACTTAAGTCGATATTGTGCCTTTTGTATTTAAGTCGGATGCAATTTCTGTGTTTCATCGTCTATAGGAAGGTCAGAGGGATACAGTAAACCTGAAGTGAAGCATCGGAATCTATAACTAGTATCACAGGAATAGTTCAAATCATAGACAGTAAGAAAAGTCAGTCGTCTTGTACATAAGTCGGCATTGTGCCTTTTCTATTTAATTCCGATGCAATTTCTGTGTTTCATCGTCAATAAGAAGGTCAGAGGGATACAGTGAACCAGAAGTGAAGCATCCGAATCTATAACTAGTGTCACAGGAATGGTTCAAAACATTGACTGTAGGAAGAGTCAGTCCTCTTGTACTTAAGTCGGCATTGTGCCTTTTGTATTTAATTCCGATGATATTTCTGTCTTTCATCGTCAATAAGAAGGTCCAAGGGATACAGTAAACCTGGAGTGAAGCATCGGAATCTATAACCAGTGTCACAGGAATGGTTCAAAACATAGACAGTAAGAAGAGTTAGTCTTCTTGTACTTAAGTCGGCATTGTGCCTGTTCCATTTAATTCCGATGCAATTTCTGTGTTTCATCGTCAATACGAAGGTAAGAGGGATAATGTAAACCTGAAGTGAAGCATCGGAATCTATAACTAGTGTCACAGGAATGGTTCAAAGCATAGACAGTAAGAAGAGTCAGTCTTCTTGTACTTAAGTCTGCATTGTGCCATTTGTATTTAATTCCGATGCAATTTCTGTGTTTCAACATCAATAAGAAGGTCAGAGGGATACAGTAAACCTGAAGTGAAGCATCGGAATCTATAACTAGTGTCACAGGAATGGTTGAAATCATAGACAGTATGAAGGATCAGTCCTCTTGTACTTAAGTCGGCATTGTGGCTTTTGTATTTAATTCCGATGCAATTTCTGTGTTTAATCGTCAATAAGAAGATCAGAGGGATGCATTAAACCTGAAGTAAAGCATCGGAATCTATAACTAGTATCACAGGAATAGTTCAAATCATAGACAGTAAGAAAAGTCAGTCGTCTTGTACATAAGTCGGCATTGTGCCTTTTCTATTTAATTCCGATGCAATTTCTGTGTTTCATCGTCAATAAGAAGGTCAGAGGGATACAGTGAACCAGAAGTGAAGCATCCGAATCTATAACTAGTGTCACAGGAATGGTTCAAACATAGTCAGTAAAAAGAGTCAGTCTTCATGTACTTAAGTCAGCATTGTGCCTTTTGTATTTAATCCCGATGCAATTTCTGTGTTTCATCGTCAATAAGAAGGTCATAGGGATACAGTAAACCTGATGTGAAGCATCGGAATCTATAACTAGTGCCACAGGAATGGTTCAAACATAGACAGTCAGAAGAGTCAGTCTTCTTGTACTTAAGTCGGTATTGTGCCTTTTGTATTTAATTCCGATGCAATTTCTGTGTTTCATCGTGAATAAGAAGGTCCAAGGGAGCCAGTAAACCTGAAGTGATGCATCGTAATCTATAACTAGCATCACAGGAATGGTTCAAAAACATAGTCAGTAAGAAGCGTCAGTCTTCTTGTACTTAAGTCGGCGTTGTGCCTTTTCTATTTAATTCTGATGCAATTTCTGTGTTTCATCGACAATTAGAAGGTCCAAGGGAAACAGTAATCCTGGAGTGAGGCACCGGAATCTATAACTAGTGTGACAGGAATGGTTCAAAGCATTGACTGTAGGAAGAGTCAGTCCTCTTGTACTTAAGTCGGCATTGTGCCTTTTGTATTTAATTCCGATGATATTTCTGTGTTTCATCGTCAATAAGAAGGTCCAAGGGATACAGTAAATCTGGAGTGAAGCATCGGAATCTATAACTAGTGTCACAGGAATGGTTCAAAACATAGACAGTAAGAAGAGTTAGTCTTCTTGTACTTAAGTCGGCATTGTGCCTGTTCCAATTAATTCCGATGCAATTTCTGTGTTTCATCGTCAATAAGAAGGTAAGAGGGATAATGTAAACCTGAAGTGAAGCATCGGAATCTATAACTAGTGTCACAGGAATGGTTCAAAGCATAGACAGTAAGAAGAGTCAGTCTTCTTGTACTTAAGTCTGCATTGTGCCATTTGTATTTAAATCCGATGCAATTTCCGTGTTTCAACATCAATAAGAAGGTCAGAGGGATACAGTAAACCTGAAGTGAAGCATCGGAATCTATAACTAGTGTCACAGGAATGGTTGAAAACTTAGACAGTATGAAGGATCAGTCCTCTTGTACTTAAGTCGGCATTGTGGCTTTTGTATTTAATTCCGATGCAATTTCTGTGTTTAATCGTCAATAAGAAGATCAGAGGGATACAGTAAACCTGAAGTAAAGCATCGGAATCTATAACTAGTATCACAGGAATAGTTCAAATCATAGACAGTAAGAAAAGTCAGTCGTCTGTAACATAAGTCGGCTTTGTGCCTTTTCTATTTAATTCCGATGCAATTTCTGTGTTTCATCGTCAATAAGAAGGTCAGAGGGATACAGTGAACCAGAAGTGAAGCATCCGAATCTATAACTAGTGTCACAGGAATGGTTCAAACATAGTCAGTAAAAAGAGTCAGTCTTCTTGTACTTAAGTCAGCATTGTGCCTTTTGTATTTAATCCCGATGCAATTTCTGTGTTTCATCGTCAATAAGAAGGTCATAGGGATACAGTAAACCTGATGTGAAGCATCGGAATCTATAACTAGTGCCACAGGAATGGTTCAAATCATAGACAGTCAGAAGAGTCAGTCTTCTTGTACTTAAGTCGGTATTGTGCCTTTTGTATTTAATTCCGATGCAATTTCTGTGTTTCATCGTCAATAAGAAGGTCCTAGGGAGACAGTAAACCTGAAGTGATGCATCGCAGTCTATAACTATTGTCACAGAAATGGTTCAAAACATAGACAGTAAAAAGAGGCAGCCTTCTTGTACTTAAGTCGGCATTGTGCCTTTTCTATTTAATTCCGATGCAATCTCTGTCTTTCATCGTCAATTATAAGGTCCAAGGTATACAGTAAACCTGAAGTGAAGCATCGGAATCTATAACTAGTGACACAGGAATGGTTCAAACATAGTCAGTAAGAAGAGTCAGTCTTCTTGTTCTTAAGTCGGCATTGTGCCTTTTGTATTTAATTCCGACGCAATTTCTGTGTATCATCGTCAATAAGAAGGTTTAAGGGATACAGTAAACCTGAAGTGAAGCATCGGAATCTATAACTAGTGTCACGAGAATGGTTCAAAACATAGTCAGTAAGAAGAGTCAGTCTTCTTGTACATAAGTCGGCATAGTGCCTTTTGTATTTAATTACGATGCAATTTCTCTGTTTCATCGTCAATAAGAAGGTCAGAGGGATACAGTAAACCTGGAGTGTAGCATCGAAATCTATAACTAGTGTCACAGGAATGGTTCAAAACATAGACAGTAGGAACAGTCAGTCTTCTTGTACTTAAGTCGATATTGTGCCTTTTGTATTTAAGTCGGATGCAATTTCTGTGTTTCATCGTCTATAGGAAGGTCAGAGGGATACAGTGAACCAGAAGTGAAGCATCCGAATCTATAACTAGTGTCACAGGAATGGTTCAAAACATTGACTGTAGGAAGAGTCAGTCCTCTTGTACTTAAGTCGGCATTGTGCCTTTTGTATTTAATTCCGATGATATTTCTGTCTTTCATCGTCAATAAGAAGGTCCAAGGGATACAGTAAACCTGGAGTGAAGCATCGGAATCTATAACCAGTGTCACAGGAATGGTTCAAAACATAGACAGTAAGAAGAGTTAGTCTTCTTGTACTTAAGTCGGCATTGTGCCTGTTCCATTTAATTCCGATGCAATTTCTGTGTTTCATCGTCAATACGAAGGTAAGAGGGATAATGTAAACCTGAAGTGAAGCATCGGAATCTATAACTAGTGTCACAGGAATGGTTCAAAGCATAGACAGTAAGAAGAGTCAGTCTTCTTGTACTTAAGTCTGCATTGTGCCATTTGTATTTAATTCCGATGCAATTTCTGTGTTTCAACATCAATAAGAAGGTCAGAGGGATACAGTAAACCTGAAGTGAAGCATCGGAATCTATAACTAGTGTCACAGGAATGGTTGAAATCATAGACAGTATGAAGGATCAGTCCTCTTGTACTTAAGTCGGCATTGTGGCTTTTGTATTTAATTCCGATGCAATTTCTGTGTTTAATCGTCAATAAGAAGATCAGAGGGATGCATTAAACCTGAAGTAAAGCATCGGAATCTATAACTAGTATCACAGGAATAGTTCAAATCATAGACAGTAAGAAAAGTCAGTCGTCTTGTACATAAGTCGGCATTGTGCCTTTTCTATTTAATTCCGATGCAATTTCTGTGTTTCATCGTGAATAAGAAGGTCCAAGGGAGCCAGTGAACCTGAAGTGATGCATCGTAAACTATAACTAGTGTCGCAGAAATGGTTCAAAACATAGGCAGTAAAAAGAGGCAGCCTTCTTGTACTTAAGTCGGCATTGTGCCTTTTCTATTTAATTCCGATGCAATCTCTGTGTTTCATCGTCAATTATAAGGTCCAAGGTATACTGTAAACCTGAAGTGAAGCATCGGAATCTATAACTAGTGACACAGGAATGGTTCAAACATAGTCAGTAAGAAGAGTCAGTCTTCTTGTACTTAAGTCGGTATTGTGCCTTTTGTATTTTATTCCGATGCAATTTCTATATATCATCGTCAATAAGAAGGTTTAAGGGATACAGTAAACCTGAAGTGAAGCATCGGAATCTATAACTAGTGTCACGAGAATGGTTCAAAACATAGTCAGTAAGAAGAGTCAGTCTTCTTGTACTTAAGTCGGCATTGTGCCCTTTGTATTTAATTCCGATGCAATTTCTGTGTTTCATCGTCAATAAGAAGGTCAGAGGGATACAGTAAACCTGAAGTGTAGCATCGAAATCTATAACTAGTGTCACAGGAATGGTTCAAAACATAGACAGTAGGAAGAGTCAGTCTTCTTGTACTTAAGTCGATATTGTGCCTTTTGTATTTAATTCGGATGCAATTTCTGTGTTTCATCGTCTATAGGAAGGTCAGAGGGATACAGTAAACCTGAAGTGAAGCATCGGAAACTATAACTAGTGTCACAGGAATGGTTCAAACATAAACAGTAAGAAGAGTCAGTCTTCTTGTACTTAAGTCGGCATTGTGCCTTTTCTATTTCATTCCGATGCAATATCTGTGTTTCATCGTCACTAACAAGGTCCAAGGGATACAGTAAACCTGAAGTGAAGCATCGGAATCTATAACTAGTGTCACAGGAATGGTTCAAAATCATAGTCAGTAAGAAGCGTCAGTCTTCTTGTACTTAAGTCGTCATTGTGCCTTTTGTATTTAATTCCGATGCAATTTCTGTGTATCATCGTCAATAAGAAGGTTTAAGGGATACAGCAAACCTGAAGTGAAGCATCGGAATCTATAACTAGTGTCACGAGAATGGTTCAAAACATAGTCAGTAAGAAGAGTCAGTCTTCTTGTACTTAAGTCGGCATTGTGCCTTTTGTATTTAATTCCGATGCAATTTCTGTGTTTCATCGTCAATAAGAAGGTCAGAGGGATACAGTAAACCTGAAGTGTAGCATCGAAATCTATAACTAGTGTCACAGGAATGGTTCAAAACATAGACAGTAGGAAGAGTCAGTCTTCTTGTACTTAAGTCGATAGTGTGCCTTTTGTATTTAATTCGGATGCAATTTCTGTGTTTCATCGTCTATAGGAAGGTCAGAGGGATACAGTAAACCTGAAGTGAAGCATCGGACACTATTACTAGTGTCTCAGGAATGGTTCAAACATAAACAGTAAGAAGAGTCAGTCTTCTTGTACTTAAGTCGGCATTGTGCTTTTTCTATTTCATTCCGATGCAATATCTGTGTTTCATCGTCAATAACAAGGTCCAAGGGATACAGTAAACCTGAAGTGAAGCATCGAAATCTATAACTAGTGTCACAGGAATGGTTCAAACATAAACAACAAGAAGAGTCAGTCTTCTTGTACTTAAGACGGCATTGGGCCTTTTCTATTTCATTCCGATGCAATATGTGTGTTTCATCGTCAATAAGAAGGTCCAAGGGATACAGTAAATCTGAAGTGAAGCATCGGAATCTATAACTAGCTTCACAGGAATGGTTCAAAAACATAGTCAGTAAGAAGCGTCAGTCTTCTTGTACTTAAGTCGGCATTGTGGCTTTTCTATTCAATTCTGATGCAATTTCTGTGTTTCATCGTCAATAAGAAGGTCCAAGGGAAACAGTAAACCTGGAGTGAAGCACCGGAATCTATAACTAGTGTGACAGGAATGGTTCAAAACATTGTTGGTAGGAAGAGTCAGTCCTCTTGTACTTAAGTCGGCATTGTGCTTTTGTATTTAATTCCGATGATATTTCTGTGTTTCATCGTCAATAAGAAGGTCAGAGGGATACAGTAAACCTGAAGTGTAGCATCGAAATCTATAACTAGTGTCACAGGAATGGTTCAAAACATAGACAGTAGGAAGAGTCAGTCTTCTTGTACTTAAGTCGATATTGTGCCTTTTGTATTTAATTCGGATGCAATTTCTGTGTTTCATCGTCTATAGGAAGGTCAGAGGGATACAGTAAACCTGAAGTGTAGCATCGGAATCTATAACTAGTGTCACAGGAATGGTTCAAAACATAGACAGTAAGAAGAGTTAGTCTTCTTGGACTTAAGTCGGCATTGTGCCTGTTCCATTTAATTCCGATGCAATTTCTGTGTTTCATCGTCAATTAGAAGGTAAGAGGGATAATGTAAACCTGAAGTGAAGCATCGGAATCTATTACTAGTGTCACAGAAATGGTTCAAAGCATAGACAGTAAGAAGAGTCAGTCTTCTTGTACTTAAGTCGGCATTGTGCCTTTTGTATTTAATTTCGATGCAATTTCTGTGTTTCATCGTCAATACGAAGGTCAGAGGGATACAGTAAACCTGAAGTGGAGCATCGGAATCTATAGCTAGTGTCACAGGAATGGTTCAAAACATAGTCAGTCAGAAGAGTCAGTCTATTTGTACTTAAGTCGGCATTGTGCCTTTTGTGTTTAATTCCGATGCAATTTCTGTGTTTCATCGTCAATAAGAAGGTCCAAGGGATACAGTAAGCCTGAAGTGAAGCATCGGAATCTATAACTAGTGTCACAGGAATGGTTCAAAACATAGACAGTAAGAAGAGTCAGTCTTCTTGTACTTAAGTCGGCATTGTGCCTTTTTTATTTAATTCCGATGCAATTTCTGTGTTTCATCGTCAATAAGAAGATCAGAGGAATACAGTAAACCTGAAGTGAAGCATCAGAATCTATTACTAGTGTCACAGGAATGGTTCAAAACATAGACGGTAAGAAGAGTCAGTCTTCTTGTACTTAAGTCGGTATTGTGCCTTTTGTATATAATTCCGATGCAATTTCTGTGTTTCATCGTCAATAAGAAGGTCCAAGGGAGACAGTAAACCTGATGTGGAGCATCGGAATCTATAACTAGTGTCACAGAAATGGTTCAAAACATAGAGAGTAAGAAGAGTCAGTCTTCTTGTACTTAAGTCGTCATTGTGCCTTTTCTATTTAATTCCGATGCAATTTCTGTGTTTCATCGTCAAGTACAAAGTCCAAGGTATACTGTAAACCTGAAGTGAAGCAACGGAATCTATAACTAGTGTCACTGGAATGGTTCAAAATATAGTCAGTAAGAAGAATCGGAATGTGTCTTCTTGTAATTAAGTCGGTATTGTGCCTTTTGTATTTAATTCCGATGCAATTACTGTGTTTCATCGTCAATAAGAACGTCCAAGGGATACAGTAAACCTAGAGTGAAGAATCGGAATGTGTAACTACTGTCACAGGAATGGTTCAAAGCATAGACAGTAAGAAGAGTCAGTCTTCTTTTACTTAAGTCGGCATTGTGCCTTTTGTATTTAATTCCGATGCAATTTCTGTGTTTCATCGTCGATAAGAAGGTCCAAGGAATACAGTAAACCTGAAGTGAAGCATCGGAATCTATAACTAGTGTCGCAGGAATGGTTCAAAACATAGTCAGTGGAAAGAGTCGGTCCTCATTTACTTAAATCGGCATTGTGCCTTTTGTATTTAATTCCGATGCAATTTCTGTGTTTCATCGTCAATAAGAAGGTCCAAAGGATACAGTAAACCTGAAGTGAAGCATCGGAATCTACAGCTAGTGTCAATGGAATGGTTCAAAACATAGAAAGTAAGAAGAGTCAGTCTTCTTGTACTTATGTCGGCATTGTGCCTTTTGTATCTAATTCCGATGCAATTTCTGTGTTTCATCGTCAATAAGAAGGTCAGAGGGATACAGTAAACCTGAAGTGAAGCATCGGAATCTATTGCTAGTGTCACAGGAATGGTTCAAAACATTGTCAGTAAGAAGAGTTAGTCTTCTTGTCCTTATGGCGGCATTGTGCCTTTTGTATTTAATTCCGATGCAATTTATGTGTTTCATCGTCAATAAGAAGGTCAGAGGGATACAGTAAACCTGAAGTGAAGCATCGGAATCTATAACTAGTGTCACAGGAATGGTTCAAAACTTAGACAGTAGGAAGTGTAAGTCTTCTTGTACTTAAGTCGGCATTGTGCCTTTTGTATTTAATTCCGTTGCAAATTCTGTGTTTCATCGTCAATAAGAAGGTCAGAGGGATACAGCAAACCTGAAGTGAAACATCGCAATCTATAACTAGTGTCACAGGAAAGGTTCAAAACATAGTCAGTAAGAAGAGTCAGTCATCTTGTACTTAAGTCTGCATTGTGCCTTTTGTATTTAATTCCAATGCAATTTCTGTGTTTCATCATCAATAAGAAGGTCAGAGGGATACAGTAAACCTGAAGTGAAGCATCGGAATCTATAACTAGTGTCTCAGGAATGGTTCTAAACAGAGACAGTAAGAAGGATCAGTCCTCTTGTACTTAGTCGGCATTGTGCCTTTTGTATTTAATTCCGATGCAATTTCTGTGTTTCATCGTCAATAAGAAGATCAGAGGGATACAGTAAATCTGAAGTGAAGCATCGGAATCTATAACTAGTGTCACAGGAATGGTTCAAAAGATAGACAGTAAGAAAAGTCAGTTGTCTTGTACTTAAGTCGGCATTGTGCCTTTACTATTTTATTCTGATGCAATTTCTGTGTTTCATCGTCAATAAGAAGATCAGAGGGATACAGTAAACCTGAAGTGAAGCATCGGAATCTATAACTAGTGTCACAGGAATGGTTCAAAACATAGACAGTAAGAAGAGTCAGTCTTCTTGTACTTAGGTCGGTATTGTGCCTTTTGTATTTAATTCCGATGCAATTTCTGTGTTTCATCGTCAATAAGAAGGTCCAAGGGAGACAGTAAACCTGAAGTGAAGCATCGGAATCTATAACTAGTGTCACAGAAATGGTTCAAAACATAGACAGTAAGAAGAGTCAGTCTTCTTGTACTTAAGTCGGCATTGTGCCTTTTCTATTTAATTCCGATGCAATTTCTATGTTTCATCGTCAATTAGAAAGTCGAAGGTATACAGTAAACCTGAAGTGAAGCATCGGAATCTATAACTAGTGTCACAGGAATGGTTCAAAACATAGACACTAGGAAGAGTCAGTCCTCTTGTACTTAAGTCGGCATTGTGCCTTTTCTATTTAATTCCGATGCAATTTCTGTGTTTCATCGTCAATAAGAAGGTCCAAGGGTTACAGTAAACCTGGAGTGAAGCATCGGAATCTATAACTAGTGTCACAGGAATGTTTCATAACATAGACAGTAGGAAGAGTCAGTCTTCTTGTACTTAAGTCGGTTTTGTGCCTGTTCTATTCAATTCCGATGCAATTTCTGTGTTTCATCGTCAATAAGAAGGTCAGAGGGATAATGTAAACCTGAAGTGAAGCATCGGAATCTATAACTAGTGTCACAGGAATGGTTCAAAACATAGTCAGTAAGAAGAGTCAGTCTTCTTGTCCTTAAGTCGGCATTGTGCCTTTTGTATCTAATTCCGATGCAATTTCTGTGTTTCATCGTCAATAAGAAGGTCAGAGGGATACAGTAAACCTGGAGTGAAGCATCGGAATCTATAAGTAGTGTCAATGGAATGGTTCAAAACATACACAGTAAGAAGAGTCAGTCTTCTTGTACTTATGTCGGCATTGTGCCTTTTGTATCTAATTCCGATGCAATTTCTGTGTTTCATCGTCAATAAGAAGGTCAGAGGGATACAGTAAACCTGAAGTGAAGCATCGGAATCTGTAGCTAGTGTCACAGGAATGGTTCAAAACATTGTCAGTAAGAAGAGTTAGTCTTCTTGTCCTTAAGGCGGCATTGTGCCTTTTGTATTTAATTCCGATGCAATTTCTGTGTTTCATCGTCAATAAGAAGGTCCAAGAGATACAGTAAACCTGGAGTGAAGAATCGGAATGTGTAACTAGTGTAACAGGAATGGTTCAAAACATAGACAGTAAGAAGAGTCAGTCTTCTTGTACTTAAGTCGGCATTGTGCCTTTTGTGTTTAATTCCGATGCAATTTCTGTGTTTCATCGTCAAGAAGAAGGTCCAAGGGATACAGTAAATCTGAAGTGAAGCATCGGAATCTATAACTAGTGTCACAAGAATGGTTCAAAACATAGTCAGTAGGAAGAGTCGGTCTTCAAGTACTTAAATCGGCATTGTGCCTTTTGTATTTAATTCCGATGCAATTTCTGTGTTTCATCGTCAATAAGAAGGTCCAAGGGATACAGTAAACCTGAAGTGAAGCATCGGAATCTATAACTAGTGTCACAGAAAAGGTTCAAATCATAGACAGTAGGAAGTGTCAGTCATTTTGTACATAAGTCGTCATTGTGCCTTTTGTATTTAATTCCGATGCAAATTCTGTGTTTCATCGTCAATAAGAAGGTCAGAGGGATACAGCAAACCTGAAGTGAAGCATCGCAATCTATAACTAATGTCACAGGAATGGTTCGAAACATAGTCAGTAAGAAGAGTCAGTCTTCTTGTACTTAAGTCTGCATTGTGCCTTTTGTATTTACTTCCGATGGAATTTCTGTGTTTCATCATCAATAAGAAGGTTAGAGGGATACAGTAAACCTGAAGTGTAGCATCGGAATCTATATCTAGTGTCTCAGGAATGGTTCAAAACATAGACAGTAAGAATGATCAGTCCTCTTGTACTTAGGGTGGCTTTGTGCCTTTTGTATTTAATTCCGATGCAATTTCTGTGTTTCATCGTCAATAAGATGATCAGAGGGATACAGTAAACCTGAAGTGAAGCATCGGAATCTATTACAAGTGTCACAGGAATGGTTCAAAACTTAGAGAGTAAGAAAAGTCAGTCGTCTTGTACTTTAGTCGGCATTGTGCCTTTTCTATTTAATTCCGATGCAATTCCTGTGTTTCATATTCAATATGAAGGTCAGAGGGATACAGTAAACCAAAATTGAAGCATCCGAATCCACAATTAGTGTCACAGGAATGGTTCAAAACATAGTCAGTAAAAAGAGTCAGTCTTCTTGTCCTTAAGTTGTCATTGTGCCTTTTGTATTTAATTCCGATGCAATTTCTGTATTTCATCGTCAATAAGAAGATCAGAGGGATACAGTAATCCTGAAGTGAAGCATCGGAATCTATAACTAGTGTCACAGGAATGGTTCAAAACATAGACGGTAAGAAGAGTCAGTCTTCTTGTACTTAAGTCGGTATTGTGCCTTTTGTATTTAATTCCGATGCAATTTCTGTGTTTCATCGTCAATAAGAAGGTCCAAGGGAGACAGTAAACCTGAAGTGGAGCATCGGAATCTATAACTAGTGTCACAGAAATGGTTCAAAACATAGAGAGTAAGAAGAGTCAGTCTTCTTGTACTTAAGTCGTCATTGTGCCTTTTCTATTTAATTCCGATGCAATTTCTGTGTTTCATCGTCAAGTACAAAGTCCAAGGTTTACAGTAAACCTGAAGTGAAGCAACGGAATCTATAACTAGTGTCAATGGAATGGTTCAAAATATAGTCAGTATGAAGAGTCAGTCTTTTTGTAATTAAGTCGGTATTGTGCCTTTTGAATTTAATTCCGATGCAATTACTGTGTTTCATCGTCAATAAGAATGTCCTAGGGATACAGTAAACCTGGAGTGAAGAATCGGAATGTGTAACTACTGTCACAGGAATGGTTCAAAGCATAGACAGTAAGAAGAGTCAGGACACAGGAATGGTTCAAAACATAGTCAGTAAGAAACGTCAGTCTTCGTGTACTTAAGTCGGCATTTTGCCCTTTGTATTTAATTCCGATGCAATTTCTGTGTTTCATCGTCAATACGAAGGTCCAAGGGACACAGTAACCTTGAAGTGAAGCATCGGAATCTATGACTAGTGTCACCGGAATGGTTCAAAACATAGTCAGTAAGAAGAGTCAGTCTTCTTGTACTTAAGTCGGCATTGAGCTTTTTGTATTTAATTCCGATGCAATTTCTGTGTTTCATCGTCAATAAGAAGGACCAAGGGATACAGTAAACCTGGAGTGAAGAATCGGAATGTGTAACTACTGTCACAGGAATGGTTCAAAGCATAGACAGTAAGAAGAGTCAGTCTTCTTGTACTTAAGTCGGCATTGTGCCTTTTGTGTTTAATTCCGATGCAATTTCTGTGTTTCATCGTCAATAAGCAGGTCCAAGGGATACAGTAAACCTGAAGTGAAGCATCGGAATCTATGACTAGTGTCACCGGAATGGTTCAAAACATAGTCAGTAAGAAGAGTCAGTCTTCTTGTACTTAAGTCGGCATTGTGCCTTTTGTATTTAATTCCGATGCAATTTCTGTGTTTCATCGTCAATAAGAAGGTCCAAGGGATACAGTAAGCCTGAAGTGAAGCATCGGAATCTATAACTAGTGTCACAGGAATGGTTCAAAACATAGACAGTAAGAAGAGTCAGTATTCTTGTACATAAGTCGGCATTGTGCCTTTTGTATTTAATTCCGATGCAATTTCTGTGTTTCATCGTCAATAGGAAGGTCCAAGGGATACAGTAAACGTGGAGTGTAGCATCGGAATCTATAACTAGTGTCACAGGAATTGTTCAAAACATAGGCAGTAAGAAACGTCAGTCTTCGTGTACTTATGTCGGCATTTTGCCCTTTGTATTTAATTCCGATGCAATTTCTGTGTTTCATCGTCAATAAGAAGGTCCAAGGGATACAGTAACCCTGAAGTGAAGCATCGGAATCTATAACTAGTGTCACAGGAATGGTTCAAAATCATAGTCAGTAAGAAGCGGCAGTCTTCTTGTACTTAAGTCGGCATTGTTCCTTTTCTATTTAATTCTGATGCAATTTCTGTGTTTCATCGTCAATAAGAAGGTCCAAGGGATACAGTAAGCCTGAAGTGAAGCATCGGAATCTATAACTAGTGTCACAGGAATGGTTCAAAACATAGACTGTAAGAAGAGTCAGTCTTCTTGTACTTAAGTCAGCATTGTGCCTTTTGTATTTAATTCCGATACAATTTCTGTGTTTCATTGTCATTAAGAAGATCATAGGGATACAGTAAACCTGATGTGAAGCATCGGAATCTATAACTAGTGTCACAGGAATGGTTCAAAACATAGACAGTAAGAAGAGTCAGTATTCTTGTACTTAAGTCGGTATTGTGCCTTTTGTATTTAATTACGATGCAATTTCTGTGTTTCATCGTCAATAAGAAGGTCCAAGGGAGACAGTAAACCTGAAGTGAAGTATCGCAATCTGTAACTAGTGTCACAGAAATGGTTCAAAACATAGACAGTAAAAAGAGGCAGCCTTCTTGTACTTAAGTCGGCATTGTGCCTTTTCTATTTCATTCCGATGCAATATCTGTGTTTCATCGTCAATAAGAAGGTCCAAGGGATACAGTAAACCTGAAGTGAAGCATCGGAATCTATAACTAGTGTCACAGGAATGGTTCAAAAACATAGTCAGTAAGAAGCGTCAGTCTTCTTGTACTTAAGTCGGTATTGTGCCTTTTGTATTTAAATCCGATGCAATTTCTGTGTTTCATCGTCAATAAGAAGGTCCAAGGGACACAGTAAACCTGAAGTGAAGCATCGCAATCTGTAACTAGTGTCACAGAAATGGTTCAAAACATAGACAGTAAGAACAGGCAGCCTTCTTGTACTTAAGTCGGCATTGTGCCTTTTCTATTTCATTCCGATGCAATCTCTGTGTTTCATCGTCAATTATATGGTCCAAGGTATACAGTAACCCTGAAGTGAAGCATCGGAATCTATAACTAGTGACACAGGAATGGTTCAAACACACTCAGTAAGAAGAGTCAGTCTTCTTGTACTTAAGTCGGCATTGTTCATTTTGTATTTAATTCCGATGCAATTTCTGTGTTTCATCGACAATAAGAAGGTTTAAGGGATACAGTAAACCTGAAGTGAAGCATCGGAATCTATAACGAGTGTCACGAGAATGGTTCAAAACATAGTCAGTAAGAAGAGTCAGTCTTCCTGTACTTAAGTCGGCATTGTGCCTTTTGCATTTAATTCCGATGCAATTTCTGTGTTTCATCGTCAATAAGAAGGACCAAGGGATACAGTAAACCTGGAGTGAAGAATCGGAATGTGTAACTACTGTCACAGGAATGGTTCAAAGCATAGACAGTAAGAAGAGTCAGTCTTCTTGTACTTAAGTCGGCATTGTGCCTTTTGTATTTAATTCCGATGCAATTTCTGTGTTTCATCGTCAATAAGCAGGTCCAAGGGATACAGTAAACCTGAAGTGAAGCATCGGAATCTATGACTAGTGTCACCGGAATGGTTCAAAACATAGTCAGTAAGAAGAGTCAGTCTTCTTGTACTTAAGTCGGCATTGTGCCTTTTGTATTTAATTCCGATGCAATTTCTGTGTTTCATCGTCAATAAGAAGGTCCAAGGGATACAGTAAACGTGGAGTGTAGCATCGGAATCTATAACTAGTGTCACAGGAATTGTTCAAAATATAGGCAGTAAGAAACGTCAGTCTTCGTGTACTTAAGTCGGCATTTTGTCCTTTGTATTTAATTCCGATGCAATTTCTGTGTTTCATCGTCAATAAGAAGGTCCAAGGGATACAGTAACCCTGAAGTGAAGCATCGGAATCTATAACTAGTGTCACAAGGAATGGTTGAAAAACATAGTCAGTAAGAAGCGTCAGTCTTCTTGTACTTAAGTCGGCATTGTTCCTTTTCTATTTAATTCTGATGCAATTTCTGTGTTTCATCGTCAATAAGAAGGTCCAAGGGATACAGTAAGCCTGAAGTGAAGCATCGGAATCCATAACTAGTGTCACAGGAATGGTTCAAAACATAGACTGTAAGAAGAGTCAGTCTTCTTGTACTTAAGTCAGCATTGTGCCTTTTGTATTTAATTCCGATGCAATTTCTGTGTTTCATTGTCATTAAGAAGATCATAGGGATACAGTAAACCTGATGTGAAGCATCGGAATCTATAACTAGTGTCACAGGAATGGTTCAAAACATAGACAGTAAGAAGAGTCAGTCATCTTGTACTTAAGTCGGTATTGTGCCTTTTGTATTTAATTACGATGCAATTTCTGTGTTTCATCGTCAATAAGAAGGTCCAAGGGAGACAGTAAACCTGAAGTGAAGTATCGCAATCTGTAACTAGTGTCACAGAAATGGTTCAAAACATAGACAGAAAAAGCGGCAGCCTTCTTGTACTTAAGTCGGCATTGTGCCTTTTCTATTTCATTCCGATGCAATATCTGTGTTTCATCGTCAATAAGAAGGTCCAAGGGATACAGTAAACCTGAAGTGAAGCATCGGAATCTATAACCTATGTCACAGGAATGGTTCAAAAACATAGTCAGTAAGAAGCGTCAATCTTCTTGTACTTAAGTCGGTATTGTGCATTTTGTATTTAAATCCGATGCAATTTCTGTGTTTCATCGTCAATAAGAAGGTCCAAGGGACACAGTAAACCTGATGTGAAGCATCGCAATCTGTAACTAGTGTCACAGAAATGGTTCAAAACATAGACAGTAAGAACAGGCAGCCTTCTTGTACTTAAGTCGGCATTGTGCCTTTTCTATTTAATTCCGATGCAATCTCTGTGTTTCATCGTCAATTATAAGGTCCAAGGTATACAGTAAACCTGAAGTGAAGCATCGGAGTCTATAACTAGTGACACAGGAATGGTTCAAACATACTCAGTAAGAAGAGTCAGTCTTCTTGTCCTTAAGTCGGCATTGTGCATTTTATATTTAATTCCGATGCAATTTCTGTGTTTCATCGACAATAAGAAGGTTTAAGGGATACAGTAAACCTGAAGTGAAGCATCGGAATCTATAACTAGTGTCACGAGAATGGTTCAAAACATAGTCAGTAAGAAGAGTCAGTCTTCCTGTACTTAAGTCGGCATTGTGCCTTTTGTATTTAATTCCGATGCAATTTCTGTGTTTCATCGTCAATAAGAAGGTCAGAGGGATACAGTAAACCTGAAGTGTAGCATCGAAATCTATAACTAGTGTCACAGGAATGGTTCAAAACATAGACAGTAGGAAGAGTCAGTCTTCTTGTACTTAAGTCGATATTGTGCCTTTCGTATTTAATTCGGATGCAATTTCTGTGTTTCATCGTCTATAGGAAGGTCAGAGGGATACAGTAAACCTGAAGTGAAGCATCGGAATCTATAACTAGTGTCACAGGAATGATTCAATCATAAACAGTAAGAAGAGTCAGTCTTCTTGTACTTAAGTCGGCATTGTCCCTTTTCTATTTCATTCCGATGCAGTATCTGTGTTTCATCGTCAATAAGAAGGTCCAAGGGATACAGTAAACCTGAAGTGAAGCATCGGAATCTATAACTAGTGTCACAGGAATGGTTCAAAATCATAGTCAGTAAGAAGCGTCAGTCTTCTTGTACTTAAGTCGGCATTGTGCCTTTTGTATTTAATTCCGAAACAATTTCTGTGTTTCATCGTCAATACGAAGGTCAGAGGGATACAGTAAACCTGAAGTGAAGCATCGGAATCTATAGCTAGTGTCACAGGAATGGTTCAAAACATTGTCAGTATGAAGAGTTAGCCTTCTTGTCCTTAAGTCGGCATTGTGCTTTTTGTATTTAATTCCGATGCAATTTCTGTGTTTCATCGTCAATAAAAAGGTCCAAGGGATACAGTAAACCTGAAGTGAAGCATCGGAATCTATAACTAGTGTCACGAGAATGGTTCAAAACATAGTCAGTAAGAAGAGTCAGTCTTCCTGTACTTAAGTCGGCATTGTGCCTTTTGTATTTAATTCCGATGCAATTTCTGTGTTTCATCGTCAATAAGAAGGTCAGAGGGATACAGTAAACCTGAAGTGTAGCATCGAAATCTATAACTAGTGTCACAGGAATGGTTCAAAACATAGACAGTAGGAAGAGTCAGTCTTCTTGTACTTAAGTCGATATTGTGCCTTTCGTATTTAATTCGGATGCAATTTCTGTGTTTCATCGTCTATAGGAAGGTCAGAGGGATACAGTAAACCTGAAGTGAAGCATCGGAATCTATAACTAGTGTCACAGGAATGATTCAATCATAAACAGTAAGAAGAGTCAGTCTTCTTGTACTTAAGTCGGCATTGTCCCTTTTCTATTTCATTCCGATGCAATATCTGTGTTTCATCGACAATAAGAAGGTCCAAGGGATACAGTAAACCTGAAGTGAAGCATCGGAATCTATAACTAGTGTAACAGGAATGGTTCAAAACATAGACAGTAGGAAGCGTCAGTCTTCTTGTACTTAAGTCGGCATTGTGCCTTTTGTATTTAATTCCGATGCAAATGCTGTGTTTCATCGTCAATAAGAAGGTCAGAGGGATACAGCAAACCTGAAGTGAAGCATCGCAATCTATAACTACTGTCACAGGAATGTTTCAAAACATAGTCTGTAAGAAGAGTCAGTCTTCTTGTACTTAAGTCTGCATTGTGCGTTTTATATTTAACTCCGATGCAATTTCTGTGTTTCATCATCAATAAGAAGGTCAGAGGGTTACAGTAAACCTGAAGTGAAGCATCGGAATCTATAACTAGTGTCTCAGGAATGGTTCAAAACATAGACGTTAAGAAGGATCTGTCCTCTTGTACTTAAGTCGGCTTTGTGCCTTTTGTATTTAATTCCGATGCAATTTCTGTGTATCATCGTCAATAAGAAAATCAGAGGGATACAGTAAACCTGAAGTGAAGCATCGGAATCTATAACTAGTGTCACAGGAATGGTTCAATATAAAGGCAGTAAGAAAAGTCAGTCGTCTTGTACTTAAGTCGGCATTGTGTCTTTACTATTTAATTCCGATGCAATTTCTGAGTTTCATCGTCAATAAGAAGGTCAGAGGGATACAGTAAACCAGAAGTAAAGCATCCGAATCCATAACTAGTGTCACAGGAATGGTTCAAAACATAGTCAGTAAAAAGAGTCAGTCTTCTTGTCCTTAAGTCGGCATTGTGCCTTTTGTATTTAATTCCGATGCAATTCTGTGTTTCATCGTCAATAAGAAGGTCAGAGGGGTACAGTAAACCTGAAGTGAAGCATCAGAATCTATAACCAGTGTCACAGGAATGGTTCAAAACATAGTCAGTAAGAAGAGTCAGTCTATTTGTACTTAAGTCGGCATTGTGCCTTTTGTGTTTAATTCCGATGCAATTTCTGTGTTTCATCGACAATAAGAAGGTCCAAGGGATACAGTAAGCCTGAAGTGAAGCATCGGAATCTATAACTAGTGTCACAGGAATGGTTCAAAACATAGACAGTAAGAAGACTCAGTCTTCTTGTACTTAAGTCGGCATTGTGCCTTTTGTATTTAATTCCGATGCAATTTCTGTGATTCATCGTCAATAAGAAGATCAGAGAGATACAGTAAAACTGAAGTGAAGCATCGGAATCTATAACTAGTGTCACAGGAATGGTTCAAAACATAGACAGTAAGAAGAGTCAGTCTTCTTGTACTTAAGTCGGTATTGAGCCTTTTGTATTTAATTCCGATGCAATTTCTGTGTTTCATCGTCAATAAGAAGGTCCAAGGGAGACAGTAAACCTGAAGTGGAGCAGCGGAATCTATAACTAGTGTCACAGAAATGGTTCAAAACATAGAGAGTAAGAAGAGTCAGTCTTCTTGTACTTAAGTCGTCATTGTGCCTTTTGTATTTAATTCCGATGCAATTTCTGTATTTCATCGTCAATTAGAAAGTCCAAGGTATACAGTAAACCTGAAGTGAAGCATCGGAATCTATAACTAGTGACACAGGAATGGTTCAAAACATAGTCAGTAAGAAACGTCAGTCTTCGTGTACTTAAGTCGGCATTTTGCCCTTTGTATTTAATTCCGATGCAATTTCTGTGTTTCATCGTCAATAAGAAGGTCCAAGGGACACAGTAACCTTGAAGTGAAGCATCGGAATCTATGACTAGTGTCACCGGAATGGTTCAAAACATAGTCAGTAAGAAAAGTCAGTCTTCTTGTACTTAAGTCGGCATTGTGCCTTTTGTATTTAATTCCGATGCAATTTCTGTGTTTCATCGTCAATAAGAAGGACCAAGGGATACAGTAAACCTGGAGTGAAGATTCGGAATGTGTAACTACTGTCACAGGAATGGTTCAAAGCATAGACAGTAAGAAGAGTCAGTCTTCTTGTACTTAAGTCGGCATTGTGCCTTTTGTATTTAATTCCGATGCAATTTCTGTGTTTCTTCGTCAATAAGCAGGTCCAAGGGATACAGTAAACCTGAAGTGAAGCATCGGAATCTATGACTAGTGTCACCGGAATGGTTCAAAACATAGTCAGTAAGAAGAGTCAGTCTTCTTGTACTTAAGTCGGCATTGTGCCTTTTGTATTTAATTCCGATGCAATTTCTGTGTTTCATCGTCAATAAGAAGGACCAAGGGATACAGTAAACCTGGAGTGAAGAATCGGAATGTGTAACTACTGTCACAGGAATGGTTCAAAGCATAGACAGTAAGAAGAGTCAGTCTTCTTGTACTTAAGTCGGCATTGTGCCTTTTGTATTTAATTCCGATGCAATTTCTGTGTTTCATCGTCAATAAGAAGGTCCAAGGGATACAGAAAACGTGGAGTGTAGCATCGGAATCTATAACTAGTGTCACAGGAATTGTTCAAAACATAGGCAGTAAGAAACGTCAGTCTTCGTGTACTTAAGTCGGCATTTTGCCCTTTGTATTTAATTCCGATGCAATATCTGTGTTTCATCGTCAATAAGAAGGTCCAAGGGATACAGTAACCCTGAAGTGAAGCATCAGAATCTATGACTAGTGTCACCGGAATGGTTCAAAACATAGTCAGTAAGAAGAGTCAGTCTTCTTGTACTTAAGTCGGCATTGTGCCTTTTGTATTTAATTCCGATGCAATTTCTGTGTTTCATCGTCAATATGAAGGTTTAAGGGATACAGTAAACCTGAAGTGAAGCATCGGAATCTATAACTAGTGTCACGAGAATGGTTCAAAACATAGTCAGTAAGAAGATTCACTCTTCCTGTACTTAAGTCGGCATTGTGCCTTTTGTATTTAATTCCGATGCAATTTCTGTGTTTCATCGTCTATAAGAAGGTCAGAGGGATACAGTAAACCTGAAGTGTAGCATCGAAATCTATAACTAGTGTCACAGGAAGGGGTCAAAACATAGACAGTAGGAAGACTCAGTCTTCTTGTACTTAAGTCGATATTGTGCCGTTTGTATTTAATTCGGATGCAATTTCTGTGTTTCATCGTCTATAGGAAGGTCAGAGGGATACAGTAAACCTGAAGTGAAGCATCGGAAACTATAACTAGTGTCACAGGAATGGTTCAAACATAAACAGTAAGAAGAGTCAGTCTTCTTGTACTTAAGTCATCATTGTGCCCTTTCTATTTCATTCCGATGCAATATCTGTGTTTCATCGTCAATAAGAAGGTTCAAGGGAAACAGTAAACCTGGAGTGAAGCATCGGAATCTATAACTAGTGTCACAGGAATGGTTCAAAACATAGACTGTAAGAAGAGTCAGTCTTCTTGTACTTAAGTCAGCATTGTGCCTTTTGTATTTAATTCCGAGCAATCTCTGTGTTTCATCGTTAATTATAAGGTCCAAAGTATACAGTAAACCTGAAGTGAAGCATCGGAATCTATAACAAGCGACACAGGAATGGTTCAAACATACTCAGTAAGAAGTGTCAGTCTTCTTGTACTTAAGTCGGCATTGTGCCTTTTGTATTTAATTCCGATGCAATTTCTGTGTTTCATCGTCAATAAGAAGGTTTAAGGGATACAGTAAACCTGAAGTGAAGCATCGGAATCTATAACTAGGGTCACGAGAATGGTTCAAATCATAGTCATTAAGAAGAGTCAGTCTTCCTGTACTTAAGTCGGCATTGTGCCTTTTGTATTTAATTCCGATGCAATTTCTGTGTTTCATCGTCAATAAGAAGGTAAGAGGGATACAGTAAACCTGAAGTGTAGCATCGAAATCTATAACTAGTGTCACAGGAATGGTTCAAAACATAGACAGTAGGAAGAGTCAGTCTTCTTGTACTTAAGTCGATAATGTGCCTTTTGTATTTAATTCGGATGCAATTTCTGTGTTTCATCGTCTATAGGAAGGTCGGAGGGATACAGTAAACCTGAAGTGAAGCATCGGAATCTATAACTAGTGTCACAGGAATGGTTCAAACATAAACAGTAAGAAGAGTCAGTCTTCTTGTACTTAAGTCGGCATTGTGCCTTTTCTATTTCATTCCGATGCAATATCTGTGTTTCATCGTCAATAAGAAGGTCCAAGGGATACAGTAAACCTGAAGTGAAGCATCGGAATCTATAACTAGTGTCACAGGAATGGTTCAAAAACATAGTCAGTAAGAAGCGTCAGTCTTCTTGTACTTAAGTCGGCATTGTGCCTTTTGTATTTAATTCCGATGCAATTTCTGTGTTTCATTGTCAATAAGAAGGACCAAGGGATACAGTAAACCTGGAGTGAAGAATCGGAATGTGTAACTACTGTCCCAGGAATGGTTCAAAGCATAGACAGTAAGAAGAGTCAGTCTTCTTGTACTTAACTCGGCATTGTGCCTTTTGTATTTAATTCCGATGCAATTTCTGTGTTTCATCGTCAATAAGCAGGTCCAAGGGATACAGTAAACCTGAAGTGAAGCATCGGAATCTATAACTAGTGTCACAGGAATGGTTCAAAACATAAATAGTAAAAAGAGGCAGCCTTCTTGAACTTAAGTCGGCATTGTGCCTTTTCTATTTAATTCCGATGCAATCTCTGTGTTTCATCGTCAATTATAAGGTCCAAGGTATACAGTAAACATGAAGTGAAGCATCGGAATCTATAACTAGTGACACAGGAATGGTTCAAACATACTCAGTAAGAAGAGTCAGTCTTCTTGTACTTAAGTCGGCATTGTGCCTTTTGTATTTAATTCCGATGCAATTTCTGTGTTTCATCGTCAATATGAAGGTTTAAGGGATACAGTAAACCTGAAGTGAAGCATCGGAATCTATAACTAGTGTCACGAGAATGGTTCAAAACATAGTCAGTAAGAAGATTCACTCTTCCTGTACTTAAGTCGGCATTGTGCCTTTTGTATTTAATTCCGATGCAATTTCTGTGTTTCATCGTCAATAAGAAGGTCAGAGGGATACAGTAAACCTGAAGTGTAGCATCGAAATCTATAACTAGTGTCACAGGAATGGTTCAAAACATAGACAGTAGGAAGACTCAGTCTTCTTGTACTTAAGTCGATATTGTGCCGTTTGTATTTAATTCGGATGGAATTTCTGTGTTTCATCGTCTATAGGAAGGTCAGAGGGATACAGTAAACCTGAAGTGAAGCATCGGAAACTATAACTAGTGTCACAGGAATGGTTCAAACATAAACAGTAAGAAGAGTCAGTCTTCTTGTACTTAAGTCGGCATTGTGCCCTTTATATTTCATTCCGATGCAATATCTGTGTTTCATCGTCAATAAGAAGGTCCAAGGGAAACAGTAAACCTGGAGTGAGGCATCGGAATCTATAACTAGTGTCACAGGAATGGTTCAAAACATAGACTGTAAGAAGAGTCAGTCTTCTTGTACTTAAGTCAGCATTGTGCCTTTTGTATTCAATTCCGAGCAATCTCTGTGTTTCATCGTTAATTATAAGGTCCAAAGTATACAGTAAACCTGAAGTGAAGCATCGGAATCTATAACAAGCGACACAGGAATGGTTCAAACATACTCAGTAAGAAGAGTCAGTCTTATTGTACTTAAGTCGGCATTGTGCCTTTTGTATTTAATTCCGATGCAATTTCTGTGTTTCATCGTCAATAAGAATGTTTAAGGGATACAGTAAACCTGAAGTGAAGCATCGGAATCTATAACTAGGGTCACGAGAATGGTTCAAATCATAGTCATTTAGAAGAGTCAGTCTTCCTGTACTTAAGTCGGCATTGTGCCTTTTGTATTTAATTCCGATGCAATTTCTGTGTTTCATCGTCAATAAGAAGGTAAGAGGGATACAGTAAACCTGAAGTGTAGCATCGAAATCTATAACTAGTGTCACAGGAATGGTTCAAAACATAGACAGTAGGAAGAGTCAGTCTTCTTGTACTTAAGTCGATATTGTGCCTTTTGTATTTAATTCGGATGCAATTTCTGTGTTTCATCGTCTATAGGAAGGTCAGAGGGATACAGTAAACCTGACGTGAAGCATCGGAATCTATAACTAGTGTCACAGGAATGGTTCAAACATAAACAGTAAGAAGAGTCAGTCTTCTTGTACTTATGTCGGCATTGTGCCTTTTCTATTTCATTCCGATGCAATATCTGTGTTTCATCGTCAATAAGAAGGTCCAAGGGATACAGTAAACCTGAAGTGAAGCATCGGAATCTATAACTAGTGTCACAGGAATGGTTCAAAAACATAGTCAGTAAGAAGCGTCAGTCTTCTTGTACTTAAGTCGGCATTGTGCCTTTTCTATTTAATTCTGCTGCAATTGCTGTGTTTCATCGTCAATAAGAAGGTCCAAGGGAAACAGTAAACCTGGAGTGAAGAATGGGAATGTGTAACTAGTGTCACAGGAATGGTTCAAAGCATAGACTGTAAGAGGAGTCAGTTTTCTTGTACTTAAGTCGGCATTGTGCCTTTTGTATTTAATTCCGATGCAATTTCTGTGTTTCATCGTCACGAATAAGGTCCAAGGGATACAGTAAACCTGAAGTGAAGCATCGGAATCTATAACTAGTGTCACAGGAATGGTTCAAAACATAGTCAGTAGAAAGAGTCGGTCTTCATGTACTTAAATCGGCATTGTGCCTTTTGTATTTAATTCCGATGCAATTTCTGTGTTTCATCGTCAATAAGAAGGTCCAAGGGATACAGTAAACCTGAAGTGAAGCATCGGAATCTATAACTAGTGTAACAGGAATGGTTCAAAACATAGACAGTAGGAAGAGTCTGTCTTCTTGTACTTAAGTCGGCATTGTGCCTTTTGTATTTAATTCCGATGCAAATGCTGTGTTTCATCGTCAATAAGAAGGTCAGAGGGATACAGTAAACCTGAAGTGAAGCATCGGAATCTATAACTAGTGTCACAGGAATGGTTCAATACATAGACAGTAAGAAAAGTCAGTCGTCTTGTACTTAAGTCGGCATTGTGTCTTTACTATTTAATTCCGATGCAATTTCTGTGTTTCATCGTCAATAAGAAGGTCAGAGGGATACAGTAAACCAGAAGTAAAGCATCCGAATCCATAACTAGTGTCACAGGAATGGTTCAAAACATAGTCAGTAAAAAGAGTCAGTCTTCTTATCCTTAAGTCGGCATTGTGCCTTTTGTATTTAATTCCGATGCAATTTCTGTGTTTCATCGTCAATAAGAAGGTCAGAGGGGTACAGTAAACCTGAAGTGAAGCATCAGAATCTATAACCAGTGTCACAGGAATGGTTCAAAACATAGTCAGTAAGAAGAGTCAGTCTATTTGTACTTAAGTCGGCATTGTGCCTTTTGTGTTTAATTCCGATGCAATTTCTGTGTTTCATCGTCAATAAGAAGGTCCAAGGGATACAGTAAGCCTGAAGTGAAGCATCGGAATCTATAACTAGTGTAACAGGAATGGTTCAAAGCATAGACAGTAAGAAGAGTCAGTCTTCTTGTACTTAAGTCGGCATTGTGCATTTTGTATTTAATTCCGATGCAATTTCTGTGATTCATCGTCAATAAGAAGATCAGAGGGATACAGTAAACCTGAAGTGAAGAGTCGGAATCTATAACTAGTGTCACAGGAATGGTTCAAAACTTAGGCAGTAAGAAGAGTCAGTCTTCTTGTACTTAGGTTGGTATTGTGCCTTTTGTATTTAATTCCGATGCAATTTCTGTGTTTCATCGTCAATAAGAAGGTCCAAGGGATACAGTAAACCTGAAGTGAAGCATCGGAATCTATAACTAGAGTAACAGGAATGGTTCAAATCATAGACAGTAGGAAGAGTCTGTCTTCTTGTACTTAAGTCGGCATTGTGCCTTTTGTATTTAATTCCGATGCAAATGCTGTGTTTCATCGTCAATAAGAAGGTCAGAGGGATACAGCAAACCTGAAGTGAAGCATCGCAATCTATAACTACTGTCACAGGAATATTTCAAAACATAGTCTGTAAGAAGGATCAGTCCTCTTGTACTTAAGTCGGCTTTGTGCCTTTTGTATTTAATTCCAATGCAATTTCTGTGTTTCATCGTCAATAAGAAGATCAGAGGGATGCAGTAAACCTGAAGTGAAGCATCGGAATCTATAACTAGTGTCACAGGAATGCTTCAATACATAGACAGTAAGAAAAGTCAGTCGTCTTGTACTTAAGTCGGCATTGTGTCTTTACTATTTAATTCCGATGCAATTTCTGTGTTTCATCGTCAATAAGAAGGTCAGAGGGATACAGTAAACCAGAAGTAAAGCATCCGAATCCATAACTAGTGTCACAGGAATGGTTCAAAACATAGTCAGTAAAAAGAGTCAGTCTTCTTGTTCTTAAGTCGGCATTGTGCCTTTTGTATTTAATTCCGATGCAATTTCTGTGTTTCATCGTCAATAAGAAGGTCAGAGGGGTACAGTAAACCTGAAGTGAAGCATCAGAATCTATAACCAGTGTCACAGGAATGGTTCAAATCATAGTCAGTAAGAAGAGTCAGTCTATTTGTACTTAAGTCGGCATTGTGCCTTTTGTGTTAATTCCGATGCAATTTCTGTGTTTCATCGTCAATAAGAAGGTCCAAGGGATACAGTAAGCCTGAAGTGAAGCATCGGAATCTATAACTAGTGTAACAGGAATGGTTCAAAGCATAGACAGTAAGAAGAGTCAGTCTTCTTGTACTTAAGCCGGCATTGTGCTTTTTGTATTTAATTCCGATGCAATTTCTGTGTATCATCGTCAATTAGAAAGTCCAAGGTATACAGTAAACCTGAACTGAAGCATCGGAATCTATAACTAGTGACACAGGAATGGTTCAAAACATAGTCAGTAAGAAGAGTCAGTCTTCTTGTCCTTAAGTCGGCATTGTGCCTTTTGTATTTCATTCCGATGCAATTTCTGTTTTTCATCGTCAATAAGAAGGTCCAAGGGATACAGTAAACGTGGAGTGTAGCATCGGAAACTATAGCTAGTGTCACAGGAATTGTTCAAAACATAGGCAGTAAGAAGAGTCAGTCTTCGTGTACTTAAGTCAGCATTTTGCCCTTAGTATTTAATTCCGATGCAATTTCTGTGTTTCATCGTCAATAAGAAGGTCCAAGGGATACAGTAACCCTGAAGTGAAGCATCGGAATCTGTGACTAGTGTCACCGGAATGGTTCAAAACATAGTCAGTAAGAAGAGTCAGTCTTCTTGTACTTAAGTCGGCATTGTGCCTTTTGTATTTAATTCCGATGCAATTTCTGTGTTTCATCGTCAATAAGAAGGACCAAAGGATACAGTAAATCTGGAGTGAAGAATCGGAATGTGTAACTACTGTCACAGGAATGGTTCAAAGCATAGACAGTAAGAAGAGTCAGTCTTCTTGTACTTAAGTCGGCATTGTGCCTTTTGTATTTAATTCCGATGCAATTTCTGTGATTCATCGTAATACGAAGATCAGAGGGATACAGTAAACCTGAAGTGAAGAGTCGGAATCTATAACTAGTGTCACAGGAATGGTTCAAAACATAGACAGTAAGAAGAGTCAGTCTTCTTGTACTTAGGTCGGAATTGTGCCTTTTGTATTTAATTCCGATGCAATTTCTGTGTTTCATCGTCAATAAGAAGGTCCAAGGGATACAGTAAACCTGAAGTGAAGCATCGGAATCTATAACTAGTGTAACAGGAATGGTTCAAATCATAGACAGTAGGAAGAGTCTGTCTTCTTGTACTTAAGTCGGCATTGTGCCTTTTGTATATAATTCCGATGCAAATGCTGTGTTTCATCGTCAATAAGAAGGTCAGAGGGATACAGCAAACCTGAAGTGAAGCATCGCAATCTATAACTACTGTCACAGGAATATTTCAAAACATAGTCTGTGAGAAGAGTCAGTCTTCTTGTACTTAAGTCTGCATTTTGCCTTTTATATTTAACTCCGATGCAATTTCTGTGTTTCATCATCAATAAGAAGGTCAGTGGGTTACAGTAAACCTGAAGTGAAGCATCGGAATCTATAACTAGTGTCTCAGGAATGGTTCAAAACATAGACGGTAAGTAGGATCAGTCCTCTTGTACTTAAGTCGGCTTTGTGCCTTTTGTATTTAATTCCGATGCAATTTCTGTGTTTCATCGTCAATAAGAAGATCAGAGGGATACAGTAAACCTGAAGTGAAGCATCGGAATCTATAATTAGTGTCACAGGAATGCTTCAATACATAGACAGTAAGAAAAGTCAGTCGTCTTGTACTTAAGTCGGCATTGTGTCTTTACTATTTAATTCCGATGCAATTTCTGTGTTTCATCGTCAATAAGAAGGTCAGAGCGATACAGTAAACCAGAAGTAAAGCATCCGAATCCATAACTAGTGTCACAGGAATGGTTCAAAACATAGTCAGTAAAAAGAATCAGTCTTCTTGTCCTTGAGTCGGCATTGTGCCTTTTGTATTTAATTCCGATGCAATTTCTGTGTTTCATCGTCAATAAGAAGGTCAGAGGGGTTCAGTAAACCTGAAGTGAAGCAGCATAACCAGTGTCACAGGAATGGTTCAAAACATAGTCAGTAAGAAGAGTCAGTCTATTTGTACTTAAGACGGCATTGTGCCTTTTGTGTTTAATTCCGATGCAATTTCTGTGTTTCATCATCAATAAGAAGATCAGAGGGATACAGTAAACCTGAAGTGAAGCATCGGAATCTATAACTAGTGTCACAGAAATGGTTCAAAACATAGACAGCAAGAAGGGTCAGTCTTCTTGTACTTAAGTCGGCATTGTGCCTTTTCTATTTCATTCCGATGCAATTTCTTTGTTTCATCGTCAATTAGAAAGTCCAAGGTATACAGTAAACCAGAAGTGAAGCATCGGAATCTATAACTAGTGACACAGGAATGGTTCAAAACATAGTCAGTAAGAAGAGTCAGTCTTCTTGTACTTAAGTCGGCATTGTGAGTTTTGTATTTAATTCCGATGCAATTTCTGTGTTTCATCGTCAATAAGAAGGTCAGAGGGATACAGCAAACCTGAAGTGAAGCATCGGAATCTATAACTAGTGACACAGGAATGGTTCAAACATAGTCAGTAAGAAGAGTCAGTCTTCTTGTACTTAAGTCGGCATTGTGCCTTTTGTATTTAATTCCGATGCAATTTCTGTGTTTCATCGTCAATAGGAAGATCAGAGGGATACAGTAAACCTGAAGTGAAGCATCGGAATCTATAACTAGTGTCACAGGAATGGTTCAAATCATAGTCAGTAAGAAGAGTCAGTCTTTTTGTACTTAAGTCGGCATTGTGCCTCTTGTGTTTAATTCCGATGCAATTTCTGTGTTTCATCATCAATAAGAAGATCAGAGGGATACAGTAAACCTGAAGTGAAGCATCGGAATCTATAACTAGTGTCACAGAAATGGTTCAAGACATAGACAGCAAGAAGGGTCAGTCTTCTTGTACTTAAGTCGGCATTGTGCCTTTTCTATTTAATTCCGATGCAATTTCTTTGTTTCATCGTCAATAAGAAGGTCAGAGGGATACAGCAAACCTGAAGTGAAGCATCGGAATCTATAACTAGTGACACAGGAATGGTTCAAACATAGTCAGTAAGAAGAGTCAGACTTCTTGTACTTAAGTCGGCATTGTGCCTTTTGTATTTAATTCCGATGCAATTTCTGTGTTTCATCGTCAATAAGAAGGTCCAAGGGATACAGTAAGCCTGAAGTGAAGCATCGGAATCTATAACTAGTGTAACAGGAATGGTTCAAAGCATAGACAGTAAGAAGAGTCAGTCTTCTTGTACTTAAGTCGGCATTGTGCCTTTTGTATTTAATTCCGATGCAATTTCTGTGATTCATCGTAATAAGAAGATCAAAGGGATACAGTAAACCTGAAGTGAAGAGTCGGTATCTATAACTAGTGTAACAGGAATGGTTCAAAGCATAGACAGTAGGAAGAGTCTGTCTTCTTGTACTTAAGTCGGCATTGTGCCTTTTGTATTTAATTCCGATGCAAATGCTGTGTTTCATCGTCAATAAGAAGGTCAGAGGGATACAGCAAACCTGAAATGAAGCATCGCAATCTATAACTACTGTCACAGGAATATTTCAAAACATAGTCTGTAATAAGAGTCAGTCTTCTTGTACTTAAGTCTGCGTTGTGCCTTTTATATTTAACTCCGATGCAATTTCTGTGTTTCATCATCAATAAGAAGGTCAGTGGGTTACAGTAAACCTGAAGTGAAGCATCGGAATCTATAACTAGTGTCTCAGGAATGGTTCAAAACATAGACGGTAAGAAGGATCAGTCCTCTTGTACTTAAGTCGGCTTTGTGCCTTTTGTATTTAATTCCGATGCAATTTCTGTGTTTCATCGTCAATAAGAAGATCAGAGGGATACAGTAAACCTGAAGTGAAGCATCGGAATCTATAACTAGTGTCACAGGAATGCTTCAATACATAGACAGTAAGAAAAGTCAGTCGTCTTGTACTTAAGTCGGCATTGTGTCTTTACTATTTAATTCCGATGCAATTTCTGTGTTTCATCGTCAATAAGAAGGTCAGAGGGATACAGTAAACCAAAAGTAAAGCATCCGAATCCATAACTAGTGTCACAGGAATGGTTCAAAACATAGTCAGTAAAAAGAATCAGTCTTCTTGTCCTTGAGTCGGCATTGTGCCTTTTGTATTTAATTCCGATGCAATTTCTGTGTTTCATCGTCAATAAGAAGGTCAGAGGGGTACAGTAAACCTGAAGTGAAGCAGCATAACCAGTGTCACAGGAATGGTTCAAAACATAGTCAGTAAGAAGAGTCGGTCTATTTGTACTTAAGTCGGCATTGTGCCTTTTGTGTTTAATTCCGATGCAATTTCTGTGTTTCATCGTCAATAAGAAGGTCCAAGGGATACAGTAAGCCTGAAGTGAAGCATCGGAATCTATAGCTAGTGTAACAGGAATGGTTCAAAGCATAGACAGTAAGAAGAGTCAGTCTTCTTGTACTTAAGCCGGCATTGTGCCTTTTGTATTTAATTCCGATGCAATTTCTGTGTATCATCGTCAATTAGAAAGTCCAAGGTATACAGTAAACCTGAACTGAAGCATCGGAATCTATAACTAGTGACACAGGAATGGTTCAAAACATAGTCAGTAAGAAGAGTCAGTCTTCTTGTACTTAAGTCGGCATTGTGCCTTTTGTATTTCATTCCGATGCAATTTATGTTTTTCATCGTCACTAAGAAGGTCCAAAGGATACAGTAAACGTGGAGTGTAGCATCGGAAACTATAGCTAGTGTCACAGGAATTGTTCAAATCATAGGCAGTGAGAAGAGTCAGTCTTCGTGTACTTAAGTCGGCATTTTGCCCTTAGTATTTAATTCCGATGCAATTTCCGTGTTTCATCGTCAATAAGAAGGTCCAAGGGATACAGTAACCCTGAAGTGAGGCATCGGAATCTATGACTAGTGTCACCGGAATGGTTCAAAACATAGTCAGTAAGAAGAGTCAGTCTTCTTGTACTTAAGTCGGCATTGTGCCTTTTGTATTTAATTCCGATGCAATTTCTGTGTTTCATCGTCAATAAGAAGGACCAAGGGATACAGTAAACCTGGAGTGAAGAATCGGAATGTGTAACTACTGTCACAGGAATGGTTCAAAGCATAGACAGTAAGAAGAGTCAGTCTTCTTGTACTTAAGTCGGCATTGTGCCTTTTGTATTTAATTCCGATGCATTTCTGTGTTTCATCGTCAATAAGCAGATCCAAGGGATACAGTAAACCTGAAGTGAAGCATCGGAATCTATAACTAGTGTCACAGGAATGGTTCAAAACATAGTCAGTAGAAAGAGTCGGTCTTCATGTACTTAAATCGGCATTGTGCCTTTTGTATTTAATTCCGATGCAATTTCTGTGTTTCATCGTCAATGAGGAGGTCCAAAGGATACAGTAAACCTGAAGTGAAGCATCGGAATCTATAACTAGTGTCACAGGAATGGTTCAAAACATAGACAGTAGGAAGAGTAAGTCTTCTTATACATAAATTGGCATTGTGCCTTTTGTATTTAATTCCGATGCAAATTCTGTGTTTCATCGTCAATAAGAAGGGCAGAGGGATACAGCAAACCTGAAGTGAAGCATCGCAATCTATAACTAGTGTCACAGGAATGGTTCAAAACATAGTCAGTAAGAATAGTCAGTTATCTTGTACTTAAGTCTGCATTGTGCCTTTTGTATTTAATTCCGAAGCAATTTCTGTGTTTCATCATCAATAAGAAGGTCAGAGGGATACAGTAAACCTGAAGTGAAGCATCGGAATCTATAACTAGTGTCTCAGGAATGGTTCAAAGAAGAGACAGTAAGAGGGATCAGTCCACTTGTACTTAAGTCGGCATTGTGCCTTTTGTATTTAATTCCGATGCAATTTCTGTGTTTCATCGTCAATAGGAAGATCAGAGGGATACAGTAAACCTGAAGTGAAGCATCGGAATCTGTAACTACTGTCACAGGAATGGTTCAAAGATAGACAGTAAGAAAAGTCAGTCGTCTCGTACTTAAGTCGGCATTGTGCCTTTACTATTTTATTCCAATGCAATTTCTGTGTTTAATCGTCAATAAGAAGGTCAGAGGGATACAGTAAACCTGAAGTGAAGCATCGGAATCTATAACTAGTGTCACAGGAATCGTTCAAATCATAGTCAGTAAGAAGAGTCAGTCTTTTTGTACTTAAGTCGGCATTGTGCCTCTTGTGTTTAATTCCGATGCAATTTCTGTGTTTCATCATCAATAAGAAGATCAGAGGGATACAGTAAACCTGAAGTGAAGCATCGGAATCTATAACTAGTGTCACAGAAATGGTTCAAAACATAGACAGCAAGAAGGGTCAGTCTTCTTGTACTTAAGTCGGCATTGTGCCTTTTCTATTTAATTCCGATGCAATTTCTTTGTTTCATCGTCAATTAGAAAGTCCAAGGTATACAGTAAACCAGAAGTGAAGCATCGGAATCTATAACTAGTGACACAGGAATGTTTCAAAACATAGTCAGTAAGAAGAGTCAGTCTTCTTGTACTTAAGTCGGCATTGTGAATTTTGTATTTAATTCCGATGCAATTTCTGTGTTTCATCGTCAATAAGAAGGTCAGAGGGATACAGCAAACCTGAAGTGAAGCATCGGAATCTATAACTAGTGACACAGGAATGGTTCAAACATAGTCTGTAAGAAGAGTCAGTCTTCTTGTACTTAAGTCTGCATTGTGCCTTTTATATTTAACTCCGATGCAATTTCTGTGTTTCATCATCAATAAGAAGGTCAGTGGGTTACAGTAAACCTGAAGTGAAGCATCGGAATCTATAACTAGTGTCTCAGGAATGGTTCACAACATAGACGGTAAGAAGGATCAGTCCTCTTGTACTTAAGTCGGCTTTGTGCCTTTTGTATTTAATTCCGATGCAATTTCTGTGTTTCATCGTCAATAAGAAGATCAGAGGGGTACAGTAAACCTGAAGTGAAGCATCGGAATCTATAACTAGTGTCACAGGAATGCTTCAATACATAGACAGTAAGAAAAGTCAGTCGTCTTGTACTTAAGTCGGCATTGTGTCTTTACTATTTAATTCCGATGCAATTTCTGTGTTTCATCGTCAATAAGAAGGTCAGAGGGATACAGTAAACCAAAAGTAAAGCATCCGAATCCATAACTAGTGTCACAGGAATGGTTCAAAACATAGTCAGTAAAAAGAATCAGTCTTCTTGTGCTTGAGTCGGCATTGTGCCTTTTGTATTTAATTCCGATGCAATTTCTGTGTTTCATCGTCAATAAGAAGGTCAGAGGGGTACAGTAAACCTGAAGTGAAGCAGCATAACCAGTGTCACAGGAATGGTTCAAAACATAGTCAGTAAGAAGAGTCAGTCTATTTGTACTTAAGTCGGCATTGTGCCTTTTGTGTTTAATTCCGATGCAATTTCTGTGTTTCATCGTCAATAAGAAGGTCCAAGGGATACAGTAAGCCTGAAGTGAAGCATCGGAATCTATAGCTTGTGTAACAGGAATGGTTCAAAGCATAGACAGTAAGAAGAGTCAGTCTTCTTGTACTTAAGCCGGCATTGTGCCTTTTGGATTTAATTCCGATGCAATTTCTGTGTATCATCGTCAATTAGAAAGTCCAAGGTATACAGTAAACCTGAACTGAAGCATCGGAATCTATAACTAGTGACACAGGAATGGTTCAAAACATAGTCAGTAAGAAGAGTCAGTCTTCTTGTACTTAAGTCGGCATTGTGCCTTTTGTATTTCATTCCGATGCAATTTATGTTTTTCATCGTCACTAAGAAGGTCCAAAGGATACAGTAAACGTGGAGTGTAGCATCGGAAACTATAGCTAGTGTCACAGGAATTGTTCAAAACATTGGCAGTAAGAAGAGTCAGTCTTCGTGTACTTAAGTCGGCATTTTGCCCTTAGTATTTAATTCCGATGCAATTTCCGTATTTCATCGTCAATAAGAAGGTCCAAGGGATACAGTAACCCTGAAGTGAAGCATCGGAATCTATGACTAGTGTCACCGGAATGGTTCAAAACATAGTCAGTAAGAAGAGTCAGTCTTCTTGTACTTAAGTCGGCATTGTGATTTTTGTATTTAATTCCGATGCAATTTCTGTGTTTCATCGTCAATAAGAAGGACCAAGGGATACAGTAAACCTGGAGTGAAGAATCGGAATGTGTAACTACTGTCACAGGAATGGTTCAAAGCATAGACAGTAAGAAGAGTCAGTCTTCTTGTACTTAAGTCGGCATTGTGCCTTTTGTATTTAATTCCGATGCGTTTCTGTGTTTCATCGTCAATAAGCAGATCCAAGGGATACAGTAAACCTGAAGTGAAGCATCGGAATCTATAACTAGTGTCACAGGAATGGTTCAAAACATAGTCAGTAGAAAGAGTCGGTCTTCATGTACTTAAATCGGCATTGTGCCTTTTGTATTTAATTCCGATGCAATTTCTGTGTTTCATCGTCAATGAGGAGGTCCAACGGATACAGTAAACCTGAAGTGAAGCATCGGAATCTATAACTAGTGTCACAGGAATGGTTCAAAACATAGACAGTAGGAAGAGTAAGTCTTCTTATACTTAAATTGGCATTGTGCCTTTTGTATTTAATTCCGATGCAAATTCTGTGTTTCATCGTCAATAAGAAGGGCAGAGGGATACAGCTATCCTGAAGTGAAGCATCGCAATCTATAACTAGTGTCACAGGAATGGTTCAAAACATAGTCAGTAAGAAGAGTCAGTTATCTTGTACTTAAGTCTGCATTGTGCCTTTTGTATTTAATTCCGAAGCAATTTCTGTGTTTCATCATCAATAAGAAGGTCAGAGGGATACAGTAAACCTGAAGTGAAGCATCGGAATCTATAACTAGTGTCTCAGGAATGGTTCAAAGAAGAGACAGTAAGAGGGATCAGTCCACTTGTACTTAAGTCGGCATTGTGCCTTTTGTATTTAATTCCGATGCAATTTCTGTGTTTCATCGTCAATAGGAAGATCAGAGGGATACAGTAAACCTGAAGTGAAGCATCGGAATCTGTAACTACTGTCACAGGAATGGTTCAAAGATAGACAGTAAGAAAAGTCAGTCGTCTCGTACTTAAGTCGGCATTGTGCCTTTACTATTTTATTCCAATGCAATTTCTGTGTTTAATCGTCAATAAGAAGGTCAGAGGGATACAGTAAACCTGAAGTGAAGCATCGGAATCTATACCTAGTGTCACAGGAATCGTTCAAATCATAGTCAGTAAGAAGAGTCAGTCTTTTTGTACTTAAGTCGGCATTGTGCCTCTTGTGTTTAATTCCGATGCAATTTCTGTGTTTCATCATCAATAAGAAGATCAGAGGGATACAGTAAACCTGAAGTGAAGCATCGGAATCTATAACTAGTGTCACAGAAATTGTTCAAAACATAGACAGCAAGAAGGGTCAGTCTTCTTGTACTTAAGTCGGCATTGTGCCTTTTCTATTTAATTCCGATGCAATTTCTTTGTTTCATCGTCAATTAGAAAGTCCAAGGTATACAGTAAATCAGAAGTGAAGCATCGGAATCTATAACTAGTGACACAGGAATGTTTCAAAACATAGTCAGTAAGAAGAGTCAGTCTTCTTGTACTTAAGTCGGCATTGTGAATTTTGTATTTAATTCCGATGCAATTTCTGTGTTTCATCGTCAATAAGAAGGTCAGAGGGATACAGCAAACCTGAAGTGAAGCATCGGAATCTATAATTAGTGACACAGGAATGGTTCAAACATAGTCAGTAAGAAGAGTCAGTCTTCTTGTACTTAAGTCGGCATTGTGCCTTTTGTATTTAATTCCGATGCAATTTCTGTGTTTCATCGTCAATAAGAAGGTCCAAGGGATACAGTAAACCTGGAGTGAAGCACCGCAATCTAAAACTAGTGTCACAGGAATGGTTGAAAAACATAGTCAGTAAGAAGCGTCAGTCTTCTTGTACTTAAGTCGGGATTGTGCCTTTTCTATTTAATTCTGATGCAATTTCTGTGTTTCATCGTCAATAAGAAGGTCCAAGGGAAACAGTAAACCTGGAGTGAAGCACCGGTATCTATAACTAGTGTCACAGGAATGGTTCAAAAGATTGACAGAAGGAAGAGTTAGTCCTCTTGTACTTAAGTCGGCATTGTGCCTTTTCTATTTAATTCCGATGCAATTTCTGTGTTTCATCGTCAATAAGAAGGTCCAAGGGATACAGTAAACCTGGAGCGAAGCATCGGAATCTATAACTAGTGTCACAGGAATGATTCAAAATATAGACAGTCAGAAGAGTCAGTCTTCTTGTCCTTAAGTCGGCATTGTGCCTTTTGTATTTCATTCCGATGCAATTTCTGTTTTTCATCGTCAATAAGAAGGTCCAAGGGATACAGTAAACCTGGAGTGAAGAATCGGAATGTGTAACTAGTGTCACAGGAATGGTTCAAAGCATAGACTGTAAGAGGAGTCAGTCTTCTTGTACTTAAGTCGGCATTGAGCCTTTTGTATTTAATTCCGATGCAATTTCTGTGTTTCATCGTCACGAAGAAGGTCCAAGGGATACAGTAAACCTGAAGTGAAGCATCGGAATCTATAACTAGTGTCACAGGAATGGTTCAAAACATAGTCAGTAGAAAGAGTCCGTCTTCATGTACTTAAATCGGCATTGTGCCTTTTGTATTTAATACCGATGCAATTTCTGTGTTTCATCGTCAATAAGAATGTCCAAGGGATACAGTAAACCTGAAGTGAAGCATCGGAATCTATAACTAGTGTAACAGGAATGGTTCAAAACATAGACAGTAGGAAGAGTCTGTCTTCTTGTACTTAAGTCAGCATTGTGCCTTTTGTATTTAATTCCGATGCAATTTCTGTGTTTCATCGTCAATAAGAAGGTCAGAGGGATACAGTAAACCAGAAGTAAAGCATCCGAATCCATAACTAGTGTCACAGGAATGGTTCAAAACATAGTCAGTAAAAAGAGTCAGTCTTCTTATCCTTAAGTCGGCATTGTGCCTTTTGTGTTTAATTCCGATGCAATTTCTGTGTTTCATCGTCAATAAGAAGGTCAGAGGGGTACAGTAAATCTGAAGTGAAGCATCAGAATCTATAACCAGTGTCACAGGAATTTTTCAAAGCATAGTCAGTAAGAAGAGTCAGTCTATTTGTACTTAAGTCGGCATTGTGCCTTTTGTGTTTAATTCCGATGCAATTTCTGTGTTTCATCGTCAATTAGAAGGTCCAAGGGATACAGTAAGCCTGAAGTGAAGCATCGGAATCTATAACTAGTGTAACAGGAATGGTTCAAAGCATAGACAGTAAGAAGAGTCAGTCTTCTTGTACTTAAGTCGGCATTGTGCCTTTTGTATTTAATTCCGATGCAATTTCTGTGATTCATCGTCAATAAGAAGATCAGAGGGATACAGTAAACCTGAAGTGAAGAGTCGGAATATATAACTAGTGTCACAGGAATGGTTCCAAACATAGACAGTAAGAAGAGTCAGTCTTCTTGTACTTACGTCGGTATTGTGCCTTTTGTATTTAATTCCGATGCTATTTCTGTGTTTCATCGCCAATAAGAAGATCCAAGGGATACAGCAAACCTGAAGTGAAGCATCGCAATCTATAACTACTGTCACAGGAATATTTCAAAACATAGACTGTAAGAAGAGTCATTCTTCTTGTACTTAAGTCTGCATTGTGCCTTTTATATTTAACTCCGATGCAATTTCTGTGTTTCATCATCAATAAGAAGGTCAGTGGGTTACAGTAAACCTGAAGTGAAGCATCGGAATCTATAACTAGTGTCTCAGGAATGGTTCAAAACATAGACGGTAAGAAGGATCAGTCCTCTTGTACTTAAGTCGGCTTTGTGCCTTTTGTATTTAATTCCGATGCAATTTCTGTGTTTCATCGTCAATAAGAAGATCAGAGGGATACAGTAAACTTGAAGTGAAGCATCGGAATCTATAACTAGTGTCACAGGAATGCTTCAATACATAGACAGTAAGAAAAGTCAGTCATCTTGTACTTAAGTCGGCATTGTGTCTTTACTATTTAATTGCGATGCAATTTCTGTGTTTCATCGTCAATAAGAAGGTCAGAGGGATACAGTAAACCAGAAGTAAAGCATCCGAATCCATAACTAGTGTCACAGGAATGGTTCAAATCATAGTCAGTAAAAAGAGTCAGTCTTCTTGTCCTTAAGTCGGCATTGTGCCTTTTGTATTTAATTCCGATGCAATTTCTGTGTTTCATCGTCAATAACAAGGTCAGAGGGGTACAGTAAACCTGAAGTGAAGCATCAGAATCTATAACCAGTGTCACAGGAATGGTTCAAAACATAGTCAGTAAGAAGAGTAAGTCTATTTGTACTTAAGTCGGCATTGTGCCTTTTGTGTTTAATTCCGATGCACTTTCTGTGTTTCATCGTCAATAAGAAGGTCCAAGGGATACAGTAAGCCTGAAGTGAAGCATCGGAATCTATAACTAGTGTAACAGGAATGGTTCAAAACATAGTCAGTAAGAAGAGTCAGTCTTTTTGTACTTAAGTCGGCATTGTGCCTCTTGTGTTTAATTCCGATGCAATTTCTGTGTTTCATCGTCAATAAGAAGATCAGAGGGATACAGTAAACGTGGAGTGTAGCATCGGAAACTATAGCTAGTGTAACAGGAATGGTTCAAAACATAGTCAGTAGAAAGAGTCGGTCTTCATGTACTTAAATCGGCATTGTGCCTTTTGTATTTAATTCCGATGCAAATTCTGTGTTTCATCGTCAATAAGAAGGGCAGAGGGATACAGCAAACCTGAAGTGAAGCATCGCAATCTATAACTAGTGTCACAGGAATGGTTCAAAACATAGTCAGTAAGAAGAGTCAGTTATCTTGTACTTAAGTCTGCATTGTGCCTTTTGTATTTAATTCCGATGCAATTTCTGTGTTTCATCATCAATAAGAAGGTCAGAAGGATACAGTAAACCTGAAGTGAAGCATCGGAATCTATAACTAGTGTCTCAGGAATGGTTCAAAGGAGAGACAGTAAGAAGGATCAGTCCACTTGTACTTAAGTCGGCATTGTGCCTTTTGTATTTAATTCCGATGCAATTTCTGTGTTTCATCGTCAATAGGAAGATCAGAGGGACACAGTAAACCTGAAGTGAAGCATCGGAATCTGTAACTAGTGTCACAGGAATGGTTCAAAAGATAGACAGTAAGAAAAGTCAGTCGTCTCGTACTTAAGTCGGCATTGTGCCTTTACTATTTTATTCCAATGCAATTTCTGTGTTTAATCGTCAATAAGAAGGTCAGAGGGATACAGTAAACCTGAAGTGAAGCATCGGAATCTATAACTAGTGTCACAGGAATGGTTCAAATCATAGTCAGTAAGAAGAGTCAGTCATTTTGTACTTAAGTCGGCATTGTGCCTCTTGTGTTTAATTCCGATGCAATTTCTGTGTTTCATCGTCAATAAGAAGATCAGAGGGATACAGTAAACCTGAAGTGAAGCATCGGAATCTATAACTAGTGTCACAGAAATGGTTCAAAACATAGACAGCAAGGAGGGTCAGTCTTCTTGTACTTAAGTCGGCATTGTGCCTTTTCTATTTAATTCCGATGCAATTTCTTTGTTTCATCGTCAATTAGAAAGTCCAAGGTATACAGTAAACCAGAAGTGAAGCATCGGAATCTATAACTAGTGACACAGGAATGGTTCAAATCATAGTCAGTAAGAAGAGTCAGTCTTCTTGTACTTAAGTCGGCATTGTGAATTTTGTATTTAATTCCGATGCAATTTCTGTGTTTCATCGTCAATAAGAAGGTCAGAGGGATACAGCAAACCTGAAGTGAAGCATCGGAATCTATAACTAGTGACACAGGAATGGTTCAAACATAGTCAGTAAGAAGAGTCGGTCTTCTTCTACTTAAGTCGGCATTGTGCCTTTTGTATTTAATTCCGATGCAATTTCTGTGTTTCATCGTCAATAAGAAGGTCCAAGGGATACAGTAAACCTGGAGTGAAGCACCGGAATCTATAACTAGTGTCACAGGAATGGTTGAAAAACATAGTCAGTAAGAAGCGTCAGTCTTCTTGTACTTAAGTCGGGATTGTGCCTTTTCTATTTAATTCTGATGCAATTTCTGTGTTTCATCGTCAATATGAAGGTCCAAGGGAAACAGTAAACCTGGAGTGAAGCACCGGAATCTATAACTAGTGTCACAGGAATGGTTCAAAACATTGACAGTAGGAAGAGTCAGTCCTCTTGTACTTAAGTCGGCATTGTGCCTTTTCTATTTAATTCCGATGCAATTTCTGTGTTTCATCGTCAATAAGGAGGTCCAAGGGATACAGTAAACCTGGAGCGAAGCATCGGAATCTATAACTAGTGTCACAGGAATGGTTCAAAACATAGACAGTCAGAAGAGTCAGTCCTCTTGTCCTTAAGTCGGCATTGTGCCTTTTGTATTTCATTCCGATGCAATTTCTGTTTTTCATCGTCAATAAGAAGGTCCAAGGGATACAGTAAACCTGTGGTGAAGCATCGGAATCTATGACTAGTGTCACCGGAATGGTTCAAAACATAGTCAGTAAGAAGAGTCAGTACTCTTGTAATTAAGTCGGCAATGTGCCTTTTCTATTTAATTCCGATGCAATTTCTGTGTTTCATCGTCAATCAGAAGGTCCAAGGGATACAGTAAACCTGGAGTGAAGCATCGGAATCTATAACTAGTGTCAATGGAATGGTTCAAAACATAGACAGTAAGAAGAGTCAGTCTTCTTGTACTGAAGACCGCATTGTGCCTTTTGTATTTAATTCCGATGCAATTTCTGTGTTTCATCGTCAATAAGAAGGTCAGCGGGACACAGTAAACCTGAAGTGAAGCATCGGAATCAATAGCTAGTGCCACACGAATGGTTCAAATTATTGTCAGTAAGAAGAGTTAGTCTTCTTGTCCTTAAGTCGGCATTGTGCCTTTTGTATTTAATTCCGATGCAATTTCTGTGTTTCATCGTCAATAAGAAGGTCCAAGGGATACAGTAAACCTGAAGTGAAGCATCGGAATCTATAACTAGTGTCACAGGAATGGTTCAAAACATAGACAGTAGGAAGAGTCAGTCTTCTTGTACTTAAGTCGGCATTCTGTCTTTTGTATTTAATTCCGATGCAAATTCTGTGTTTCATCGTCAATAAGAAGGTCAGCTGCATACAGCAAACCTGAAGTGAAGCATCGCAATCTATAACCAGTGTCACAGGAATGGTTCAAAACATAGTCTGTAAGAAGGATCAGTCCTCTTGTACTTAAGTCGGCATTGTTCCTTTTGTATTCAAATCCGATGCAATTTCTGTGTTTCATCGTCAATAAGAAGGTCAGAGGGTTACAGTAAACCTGAAGTGAAGCATCGGAATCTATAACTAGTGTCACAGGAATGGTTGAAAACATAGACAGTATGAAGGATCAGTCCTCTTGTATTAAGTCGGCATTGTGCCTTTTGTATTTAATTCCGATGCAATTTCTGTGTTTAATCGTCAATAAGAAGATCAGAGGGATACAGTAAACCTGAAGTAAAGCATCGGAATCTATAACTAGTATCACAGGAATAGTTCAAATCATAGAGAGTAAGAAAAGTCAGTCGTCTTGTACATAAGTCGGCATTGTGCCTTTTCTATTTAATTCCGATGCAATTTCTGTGTTTCATCGTCAATAAGAAGGTCAGAGGGATACAGTGAACCAGAAGTGAAGCATCCGAATCCATAACTAGTGTAACAGGAATGGTTCAAACATAGTCAGTAAAAAGAGACAGTCTTCTTGTACTTAAGTCAGCATTGTGCCTTTTGTATTTAATCGCGATGCAATTTCTGTGTTTCATCGTCAATAAGAAGATCATAGGGATACAGTAAACCTGATGTGAAGCATCGGAATCTATAACTAGTGCCACAGGAATGGTTCAAAACATAGACAGTCAGAAGAGTCAGTCTTCTTGTACTTAAGTCGGTATTGTGCCTTTTGTATTTAGTTCCGATGCAATTTCTGTGTTTCATCGTCGATAAGAAGGTCCAAGGGAGACAGTAAACCTGAAGTGATGCATCGCATTCTATAACTAGTGTCACAGAAATGGTTCAAAACATAGACAGTAAAAAGAGGCAGCCTTCTTTTACTTAAGTCGGCATTGTGCCTTTTCAATTTAATTCCGATGCAATCTCTGTGTTTCATCGTCAATTATTAGGTCTAAGGTATACAGTAAACCTGAAGAGAAGCATCGGAATCTATAACAAGTGACACAGAATGGTTCAAACATAGTCAGTAAGAAGAGTCAGTCTTCTTGTACTTAAGTCGGCATTGTGCCTTTTGTATTTAATTCCGATACAATTTCTGTGTTTCATCGTCAATAAGAAGGTCAGAGGGACACAGTAAACCTGAAGTGAAGCACCGGAATCTATAACTAGTGTCACAGGAATGGTTCAAAACCAAAGTCAGTAAGAAGCGTCAGTCTTCTTGTACTTAAGTCGACATTTTGCCTTTTGTATTTAATTCCGATGCAATTTCTGTGTTTCTTCGTCTATAAGAAGGTCCAAGGGATACAGTAAACCTGAAGTGTAGCATCGAAATCTATAACTAGTGTCACAGGAATGGTTCAAAACATAGACAGTAGGAAGAGTCAGTCTTCTTGTACTTAAGTCGATATTGTGCCTTTTGTATTTAATTCGGATGCAATTTCTGTGTTTCATCGTCTATAGGAAGGTCAGAGGGATACAGTAAACCTGAAGTGAAGCATCGGAATCTATAACTAGTGTCACAGGAATGGTTCAAACATAAACAGTAAGAAGAGTCAGTCTTCTTGTACTTAAGTCGGCATTGTGCCTTTTCTATTTCATTCCGATGCAATATCTGTGTTTCATCGTCAATAAGAAGGTCCAAGGGATACAGTAAATCTGAAGTGAAGCATCGGAATCTATAACTAGCATCACAGGAATGGTTCAAAAACATAGTCAGTAAGAAGCGTCAGTCTTCTTGTACTTAAGTCGGCGTTGTGCCTTTTCTATTTAATTCTGATGCAATTTCTGTGTTTCATCGACAATTAGAAGGTCCAAGGGAAACAGTAATCCTGGAGTGAGGCACCGGAATCTATAACTAGTGTGACAGGAATGGTTCAAAGCATTGACTGTAGGAAGAGTCAGTCCTCTTGTACTTAAGTCGGCATTGTGCCTTTTGTATTTAATTCCGATGATATTTCTGTGTTTCATCGTCAATAAGAAGGTCCAAGGGATACAGTAAATCTGGAGTGAAGCATCGGAATCTATAACTAGTGTCACAGGAATGGTTCAAAACATAGACAGTAAGAGGAGTTAGTCTTCTTGTACTTAAGTCGGCATTGTGCCTGTTCCAATTAATTCCGATGCAATTTCTGTGTTTCATCGTCAATAAGAAGGTAAGAGGGATAATGTAAACCTGAAGTGAAGCATCGGAATCTATAACTAGTGTCACAGGAATGGTTCAAAGCATAGACAGTAAGAAGAGTCAGTCTTCTTGTACTTAAGTCTGCATTGTGCCATTTGTATTTAAATCCGATGCAATTTCTGTGTTTCAACATCAATAAGAAGGTCAGAGGGATACAGTAAACCTGAAGTGAAGCATCGGAATCTATAACTAGTGTCACAGGAATGGTTGAAAACTTAGACAGTATGAAGGATCAGTCCTCTTGTACTTAAGTCGGCATTGTGGCTTTTGTATTTAATTCCGATGCAATTTCTGTGTTTAATCGTCAATAAGAAGATCAGAGGGATACAGTAAACCTGAAGTAAAGCATCGGAATCTATAACTAGTATCACAGGAATAGTTCAAATCATAGACAGTAAGAAAAGTCAGTCGTCTGTAACATAAGTCGGCTTTGTGCCTTTTCTATTTAATTCCGATGCAATTTCTGTGTTTCATCGTCAATAAGAAGGTCAGAGGGATACAGTGAACCAGAAGTGAAGCATCCGAATCTATAACTAGTGTCACAGGAATGGTTCAAACATAGTCAGTAAAAAGAGTCAGTCTTCTTGTACTTAAGTCAGCATTGTGCCTTTTGTATTTAATCCCGATGCAATTTCTGTGTTTCATCGTCAATAAGAAGGTCATAGGGATACAGTAAACCTGATGTGAAGCATCGGAATCTATAACTAGTGCCACAGGAATGGTTCAAATCATAGACAGTCAGAAGAGTCAGTCTTCTTGTACTTAAGTCGGTATTGTGCCTTTTGTATTTAATTCCGATGCAATTTCTGTGTTTCATCGTCAATAAGAAGGTCCTAGGGAGACAGTAAACCTGAAGTGATGCATCGCAGTCTATAACTATTGTCACAGAAATGGTTCAAAACATAGACAGTAAAAAGAGGCAGCCTTCTTGTACTTAAGTCGGCATTGTGCCTTTTCTATTTAATTCCGATGCAATCTCTGTCTTTCATCGTCAATTATAAGGTCCAAGGTATACAGTAAACCTGAAGTGAAGCATCGGAATCTATAACTAGTGACACAGGAATGGTTCAAACATAGTCAGTAAGAAGAGTCAGTCTTCTTGTTCTTAAGTCGGCATTGTGCCTTTTGTATTTAATTCCGACGCAATTTCTGTGTATCATCGTCAATAAGAAGGTTTAAGGGATACAGTAAACCTGAAGTGAAGCATCGGAATCTGTAACTAGTGTCACGAGAATGGTTCAAAACATAGTCAGTAAGAAGAGTCAGTCTTCTTGTACATAAGTCGGCATAGTGCCTTTTGTATTTAATTACGATGCAATTTCTGTGTTTCATCGTCAATAAGAAGGTCAGAGGGATACAGTAAACCTGGAGTGTAGCATCGAAATCTATAACTAGTGTCACAGGAATGGTTCAAAACATAGACAGTAGGAAGAGTCAGTCTTCTTGTACTTAAGTCGATATTGTGCCATTTGTATTTAAGTCGGATGCAATTTCTGTGTTTCATCGTCTATAGGAAGGTCAGAGGGATACAGTAAACCTGAAGTGAAGCATCGGAATCTATAACTAGTATCACAGGAATAGTTCAAATCATAGACAGTAAGAAAAGTCAGTCGTCTTGTACATAAGTCGGCATTGTGCCTTTTCTATTTAATTCCGATGCAATTTCTGTGTTTCATCGTCAATAAGAAGGTCAGAGGGATACAGTGAACCAGAAGTGAAGCATCCGAATCTATAACTAGTGTCACAGGAATGGTTCAAAACATTGACTGTAGGAAGAGTCAGTCCTCTTGTACTTAAGTCGGCATTGTGCCTGTTCCATTTAATTCCGATGCAATTTCTGTGTTTCATCGTCAATAAGAAGGTTTAAGGGATACAGTAAACCTGAAGTGAAGCATCGGAATCTGTAACTAGTGTCACGAGAATGGTTCAAAACATAGTCAGTAAGAAGAGTCAGTCTTCTTGTACTTAAGTCTGCATTGTGCCATTTGTATTTAATTCCGATGCAATTTCTGTGTTTCAACATCAATAAGAAGGTCAGAGGGATACAGTAAACCTGAAGTGAAGCATCGGAATCTATAACTAGTGTCACAGGAATGGTTGAAATCATAGACAGTATGAAGGATCAGTCCTCTTGTACTTAAGTCGGCATTGTGGCTTTTGTATTTAATTCCGATGCAATTTCTGTGTTTAATCGTCAATAAGAAGATCAGAGGGATGCATTAAACCTGAAGTAAAGCATCGGAATCTATAACTAGTATCACAGGAATAGTTCAAATCATAGACAGTAAGAAAAGTCAGTCGTCTTGTACATAAGTCGGCATTGTGCCTTTTCTATTTAATTCCGATGCAATTTCTGTGTTTCATCGTCAATAAGAAGGTCAGAGGGATACAGTGAACCAGAAGTGAAGCATCCGAATCTATAACTAGTGTCACAGGAATGGTTCAAACATAGTCAGTAAAAAGAGTCAGTCTTCATGTACTTAAGTCAGCATTGTGCCTTTTGTATTTAATCCCGATGCAATTTCTGTGTTTCATCGTCAATAAGAAGGTCATAGGGATACAGTAAACCTGATGTGAAGCATCGGAATCTATAACTAGTGCCACAGGAATGGTTCAAACATAGACAGTCAGAAGAGTCAGTCTTCTTGTACTTAAGTCGGTATTGTGCCTTTTGTATTTAATTCCGATGCAATTTCTGTGTTTCATCGTGAATAAGAAGGTCCAAGGGAGCCAGTAAACCTGAAGTGATGCATCGTAATCTATAACTAGCATCACAGGAATGGTTCAAAAACATAGTCAGTAAGAAGCGTCAGTCTTCTTGTACTTAAGTCGGCGTTGTGCCTTTTCTATTTAATTCTGATGCAATTTCTGTGTTTCATCGACAATTAGAAGGTCCAAGGGAAACAGTAATCCTGGAGTGAGGCACCGGAATCTATAACTAGTGTGACAGGAATGGTTCAAAGCATTGACTGTAGGAAGAGTCAGTCCTCTTGTACTTAAGTCGGCATTGTGCCTTTTGTATTTAATTCCGATGATATTTCTGTGTTTCATCGTCAATAAGAAGGTCCAAGGGATACAGTAAATCTGGAGTGAAGCATCGGAATCTATAACTAGTGTCACAGGAATGGTTCAAAACATAGACAGTAAGAAGAGTTAGTCTTCTTGTACTTAAGTCGGCATTGTGCCTGTTCCAATTAATTCCGATGCAATTTCTGTGTTTCATCGTCAATAAGAAGGTAAGAGGGATAATGTAAACCTGAAGTGAAGCATCGGAATCTATAACTAGTGTCACAGGAATGGTTCAAAGCATAGACAGTAAGAAGAGTCAGTCTTCTTGTACTTAAGTCTGCATTGTGCCATTTGTATTTAAATCCGATGCAATTTCCGTGTTTCAACATCAATAAGAAGGTCAGAGGGATACAGTAAACCTGAAGTGAAGCATCGGAATCTATAACTAGTGTCACAGGAATGGTTGAAAACTTAGACAGTATGAAGGATCAGTCCTCTTGTACTTAAGTCGGCATTGTGGCTTTTGTATTTAATTCCGATGCAATTTCTGTGTTTAATCGTCAATAAGAAGATCAGAGGGATACAGTAAACCTGAAGTAAAGCATCGGAATCTATAACTAGTATCACAGGAATAGTTCAAATCATAGACAGTAAGAAAAGTCAGTCGTCTTTAACATAAGTCGGCTTTGTGCCTTTTCTATTTAATTCCGATGCAATTTCTGTGTTTCATCGTCAATAAGAAGGTCAGAGGGATACAGTGAACCAGAAGTGAAGCATCCGAATCTATAACTAGTGTCACAGGAATGGTTCAAACATAGTCAGTAAAAAGAGTCAGTCTTCTTGTACTTAAGTCAGCATTGTGCCTTTTGTATTTAATCCCGATGCAATTTCTGTGTTTCATCGTCAATAAGAAGGTCATAGGGATACAGTAAACCTGATGTGAAGCATCGGAATCTATAACTAGTGCCACAGGAATGGTTCAAATCATAGACAGTCAGAAGAGTCAGTCTTCTTGTACTTAAGTCGGTATTGTGCCTTTTGTATTTAATTCCGATGCAATTTCTGTGTTTCATCGTCAATAAGAAGGTCCTAGGGAGACAGTAAACCTGAAGTGATGCATCGCAGTCTATAACTATTGTCACAGAAATGGTTCAAAACATAGACAGTAAAAAGAGGCAGCCTTCTTGTACTTAAGTCGGCATTGTGCCTTTTCTATTTAATTCCGATGCAATCTCTGTCTTTCATCGTCAATTATAAGGTCCAAGGTATACAGTAAACCTGAAGTGAAGCATCGGAATCTATAACTAGTGACACAGGAATGGTTCAAACATAGTCAGTAAGAAGAGTCAGTCTTCTTGTTCTTAAGTCGGCATTGTGCCTTTTGTATTTAATTCCGACGCAATTTCTGTGTATCATCGTCAATAAGAAGGTTTAAGGGATACAGTAAACCTGAAGTGAAGCATCGGAATCTATAACTAGTGTCACGAGAATGGTTCAAAACATAGTCAGTAAGAAGAGTCAGTCTTCTTGTACATAAGTCGGCATAGTGCCTTTTGTATTTAATTACGATGCAATTTCTCTGTTTCATCGTCAATAAGAAGGTCAGAGGGATACAGTAAACCTGGAGTGTAGCATCGAAATCTATAACTAGTGTCACAGGAATGGTTCAAAACATAGACAGTAGGAACAGTCAGTCTTCTTGTACTTAAGTCGATATTGTGCCTTTTGTATTTAAGTCGGATGCAATTTCTGTGTTTCATCGTCTATAGGAAGGTCAGAGGGATACAGTAAACCTGAAGTGAAGCATCGGAATCTATAACTAGTATCACAGGAATAGTTCAAATCATAGACAGTAAGAAAAGTCAGTCGTCTTGTACATAAGTCGGCATTGTGCCTTTTCTATTTAATTCCGATGCAATTTCTGTGTTTCATCGTCAATAAGAAGGTCAGAGGGATACAGTGAACCAGAAGTGAAGCATCCGAATCTATAACTAGTGTCACAGGAATGGTTCAAAACATTGACTGTAGGAAGAGTCAGTCCTCTTGTACTTAAGTCGGCATTGTGCCTTTTGTATTTAATTCCGATGATATTTCTGTCTTTCATCGTCAATAAGAAGGTCCAAGGGATACAGTAAACCTGGAGTGAAGCATCGGAATCTATAACCAGTGTCACAGGAATGGTTCAAAACATAGACAGTAAGAAGAGTTAGTCTTCTTGTACTTAAGTCGGCATTGTGCCTGTTCCATTTAATTCCGATGCAATTTCTGTGTTTCATCGTCAATACGAAGGTAAGAGGGATAATGTAAACCTGAAGTGAAGCATCGGAATCTATAACTAGTGTCACAGGAATGGTTCAAAGCATAGACAGTAAGAAGAGTCAGTCTTCTTGTACTTAAGTCTGCATTGTGCCATTTGTATTTAATTCCGATGCAATTTCTGTGTTTCAACATCAATAAGAAGGTCAGAGGGATACAGTAAACCTGAAGTGAAGCATCGGAATCTATAACTAGTGTCACAGGAATGGTTGAAATCATAGACAGTATGAAGGATCAGTCCTCTTGTACTTAAGTCGGCATTGTGGCTTTTGTATTTAATTCCGATGCAATTTCTGTGTTTAATCGTCAATAAGAAGATCAGAGGGATGCATTAAACCTGAAGTAAAGCATCGGAATCTATAACTAGTATCACAGGAATAGTTCAAATCATAGACAGTAAGAAAAGTCAGTCGTCTTGTACATAAGTCGGCATTGTGCCTTTTCTATTTAATTCCGATGCAATTTCTGTGTTTCATCGTGAATAAGAAGGTCCAAGGGAGCCAGTGAACCTGAAGTGATGCATCGTAAACTATAACTAGTGTCGCAGAAATGGTTCAAAACATAGGCAGTAAAAAGAGGCAGCCTTCTTGTACTTAAGTCGGCATTGTGCCTTTTCTATTTAATTCCGATGCAATCTCTGTGTTTCATCGTCAATTATAAGGTCCAAGGTATACTGTAAACCTGAAGTGAAGCATCGGAATCTATAACTAGTGACACAGGAATGGTTCAAACATAGTCAGTAAGAAGAGTCAGTCTTCTTGTACTTAAGTCGGTATTGTGCCTTTTGTATTTTATTCCGATGCAATTTCTATATATCATCGTCAATAAGAAGGTTTAAGGGATACAGTAAACCTGAAGTGAAGCATCGGAATCTATAACTAGTGTCACGAGAATGGTTCAAAACATAGTCAGTAAGAAGAGTCAGTCTTCTTGTACTTAAGTCGGCATTGTGCCCTTTGTATTTAATTCCGATGCAATTTCTGTGTTTCATCGTCAATAAGAAGGTCAGAGGGATACAGTAAACCTGAAGTGTAGCATCGAAATCTATAACTAGTGTCACAGGAATGGTTCAAAACATAGACAGTAGGAAGAGTCAGTCTTCTTGTACTTAAGTCGATATTGTGCCTTTTGTATTTAATTCGGATGCAATTTCTGTGTTTCATCGTCTATAGGAAGGTCAGAGGGATACAGTAAACCTGAAGTGAAGCATCGGAAACTATAACTAGTGTCACAGGAATGGTTCAAACATAAACAGTAAGAAGAGTCAGTCTTCTTGTACTTAAGTCGGCATTGTGCCTTTTCTATTTCATTCCGATGCAATATCTGTGTTTCATCGTCACTAACAAGGTCCAAGGGATACAGTAAACCTGAAGTGAAGCATCGGAATCTATAACTAGTGTCACAGGAATGGTTCAAAATCATAGTCAGTAAGAAGCGTCAGTCTTCTTGTACTTAAGTCGTCATTGTGCCTTTTGTATTTAATTCCGATGCAATTTCTGTGTATCATCGTCAATAAGAAGGTTTAAGGGATACAGCAAACCTGAAGTGAAGCATCGGAATCTATAACTAGTGTCACGAGAATGGTTCAAAACATAGTCAGTAAGAAGAGTCAGTCTTCTTGTACTTAAGTCGGCATTGTGCCTTTTGTATTTAATTCCGATGCAATTTCTGTGTTTCATCGTCAATAAGAAGGTCAGAGGGATACAGTAAACCTGAAGTGTAGCATCGAAATCTATAACTAGTGTCACAGGAATGGTTCAAAACATAGACAGTAGGAAGAGTCAGTCTTCTTGTACTTAAGTCGATAGTGTGCCTTTTGTATTTAATTCGGATGCAATTTCTGTGTTTCATCGTCTATAGGAAGGTCAGAGGGATACAGTAAACCTGAAGTGAAGCATCGGACACTATTACTAGTGTCTCAGGAATGGTTCAAACATAAACAGTAAGAAGAGTCAGTCTTCTTGTACTTAAGTCGGCATTGTGCTTTTTCTATTTCATTCCGATGCAATATCTGTGTTTCATCGTCAATAACAAGGTCCAAGGGATACAGTAAACCTGAAGTGAAGCATCGAAATCTATAACTAGTGTCACAGGAATGGTTCAAACATAAACAACAAGAAGAGTCAGTCTTCTTGTACTTAAGTCGGCATTGGGCCTTTTCTATTTCATTCCGATGCAATATGTGTGTTTCATCGTCAATAAGAAGGTCCAAGGGATACAGTAAATCTGAAGTGAAGCATCGGAATCTATAACTAGCTTCACAGGAATGGTTCAAAAACATAGTCAGTAAGAAGCGTCAGTCTTCTTGTACTTAAGTCGGCATTGTGGCTTTTCTATTCAATTCTGATGCAATTTCTGTGTTTCATCGTCAATAAGAAGGTCCAAGGGAAACAGTAAACCTGGAGTGAAGCACCGGAATCTATAACTAGTGTGACAGGAATGGTTCAAAACATTGTTGGTAGGAAGAGTCAGTCCTCTTGTACTTAAGTCGGCATTGTGCTTTTGTATTTAATTCCGATGATATTTCTGTGTTTCATCGTCAATAAGAAGGTCAGAGGGATACAGTAAACCTGAAGTGTAGCATCGAAATCTATAACTAGTGTCACAGGAATGGTTCAAAACATAGACAGTAGGAAGAGTCAGTCTTCTTGTACTTAAGTCGATATTGTGCCTTTTGTATTTAATTCGGATGCAATTTCTGTGTTTCATCGTCTATAGGAAGGTCAGAGGGATACAGTAAACCTGAAGTGTAGCATCGGAATCTATAACTAGTGTCACAGGAATGGTTCAAAACATAGACAGTAAGAAGAGTTAGTCTTCTTGGACTTAAGTCGGCATTGTGCCTGTTCCATTTAATTCCGATGCAATTTCTGTGTTTCATCGTCAATTAGAAGGTAAGAGGGATAATGTAAACCTGAAGT